>NC_091035.1:4482500-4782500 GCF_041296385.1 Aphelocoma coerulescens
GGGCAGGACAGGAGATGGCACAGCCCTGGGGCAGGACAGGAGATGGCACAGCCCTGGGGCAGGACAGGTAATGGCACAGGACAGGAGATGGCACAGCCCTGGGGCAGGACAAGCGATGGCACAGCTCTGGGGCAGGACAAGCGATGGCACAGCCCTGGGGCAGGACAGGTAATGGCACAGGACAGGAGATGGCACAGCCCTGGGGCAGGACAGGCAATGGCACAGCCCTGGGGCAGGACAGGCGATGGCACAGGACAGGCCATGGCACAGCCCTGGGGCAGGACAGGTAATGGCACAGGAGAGGTGATGGCACAGCCCTGGGGCAGGACGGGCGATGGCACAGGACAGGCGATGGCACAGGACAGGCCATGGCACAGCCCTGGGGCAGGACAGGCGATGGCACAGGACAGGCCATGGCACAGGACAGGCGATGGCGCACCTTTGGCATGAGGTCTGGCACAGCAGGGTGCGCCCGTGTTCCTGCCAGAGGGTCACACAGCAGTGGAACTGCTGGGGGAGCAGGGCTGGGTCTCCCCTCCTGTTACCCCAGGGCTCTCCCTGAGCGCTGGTGCCCAGAGGGGCTCAGGTCCAAGCTGCTGCAGGTCCTTGGGGTCTGTCAGAGCAAGACCTTAAGGCTCAGCCATGGAGTTTTTAATTTGCAGATCAATAACCAGATAATACTAATGACAGTGTCAATGCAGCTCAAACCCCTCGAGGTGCAGTGGGCTCCTGGAATCACTGGGAAATGCGGAAAACACAAAACCTTCAGTGGAAACACACCTGCAACCCTGGGCTGCCTCCCACCTCCCACTGAACACCCCTGGTCTGCCAGGGCCCAAGGCCAGCCAGGACCGGGGGGGAAGAGCTGAAGGGTTCTCTGGTTTAAAAAAAAAGATAAAGCTTTCAACAATGGCCATTTCAGGTTTCTAAACAAAAGCTGAAGCTGTCCAGAGCTTCCAGACCAGTCCCAGACTGGTTTGTGCTTAGAAGGACGACACCAATCCCTTGGCTGTTGTCAGCAGCACAAACGGATGGAAAGAGCAGCTGGCTCAGGGCTCCTGACAGGGCAGGGACACCCCAGGGAGTCCAGGGGGGGTGATGACAGTGGGATTAGCCCTGTCCCCTGTCCCCTGTCCCACTGCAGGGGGGTCAGCAGGCCCGGGTTCCCACAGCGCTGGCACCGGCACAGGGTGCGTTTGGCACGGAAAGGGAAACCCCTGAAACCAAACCCTCAGCTGTGCCCGCAGCTCTGCAGGAAGGACGTGGTGACAGGGGCACAGCGAGGGGTGGCACCACACTGTGACATGGGGGGGTCACAGCAAGGGTGGCACTGCTCTGTGTCACAGGGGCACTGAGGGGGGCACTGAGGGGGGCACTGCTCTGTGTCACAGGGACACTGAGGGTGGCACTGCTCTGTGTCACAAGGGGCACTGAGGGGGGCATGCTCTGTGTCACAGGGGGCACAGCAAGGGTGGCACTGCTCTGTGTCACAGGGACACTGGGGGGGGGCACTGCTCTGTGTCACAGGGGGCACAGTGAGGGTGGCACTGCTCTGTGTCACAGGGACACTGAGGGTGGCACTGCTCTGTGTCACAAGGGGCACTGAGGGGGGCACTGCTCTGTGTCACAGGGGGCACTGCTCTGTGTCACAGGGGGCACTGAGAGGGGGGCACTGCTCTGTGTCACAGGGGGCACAGTGAGGGTGGCACTGCTCTGTGTCACAGGGACACTGAGGGTGGCACTGCTCTGTGTCACAGGGGGCACTGAGGGTGGCACTGCTCTGTGTCACAGGGGGCACTGGGAGGGGCACTGCTGTGTGTCACAGGGACACTGAGGGTGGCACTGCTCTGTGTCACAGGGGGCACTGAGAGGGGGGCACTGCTCTGTGTCACAGGGGGCACTGAGAGGGGGGCACTGCTCTGTGTCACAGGGGGCACAGTGAGGGTGGCACTGCTCTGTGTCACAGGGACACAGCGAGGGGGGCACTGCTCTGTGTCACAGGGGGCACTGAGAGGGTGGCACTGCTCTGTGTCACAGGGGGCACTGAGGGGGGGGCACTGCTCTGTGTCACAGGGGGCACTGAGAGGGTGGCACTGCTCTGTGTCACAGGGGGCACTGAGAGGGGCACTGCTCTGTGTCACAGGGACACTGAGGGGGGCACTGCTCTGTGTCACAGGGACACTGAGGGGGGGCACTGCTCTGTGTCACAGGGACACTGAGGGGGGGGCACTGCTCTGTGTCACAGGGGGCACAGCGAGGGGGGCACTGCTCTGTGTCACAGGGACACTGAGAGGGGCACTGCTCTGTGTCACAGGGGGCACTGAGAGGGGCACTGAGGGGGGCACTGAGAGTGGCACTGCTCTGTGTCACGGGGCACAGCGAGGGGGGCACTGCTCTGTGTCACAGGGGGCACTGAGAGGGGCACTGCTCTGTGTCACAGGGGGCACAGCGAGGGTGGCACTGCTCTGTGTCACAGGGGGCACAGCGAGGGTGCCTCACGCTGTCTCAGGGGTCACCCAAGAGGTGACATTGCAGCACAGCCCGGGGGTCACAGCAGTGGGTGACAGCGCTGTGTCCATCAGGCAGGGGCTGAAGCCGAGCTTTGGGGTGCTCTGTGTCCCCCAGCCACCAGAGCGGGGCCCCTCTGCCCCCCGGCCCAGCCTGAGTGCATTAGGTGGCCAATCACGCTGCATTACGAGCCCAAGTAATGCTTATCATTAAACCTGTAATTTATTTCTGCTGTATTTCATAAAAAGTGAAATATTGCGGCTCGTCGGGGGCCCAGAGAGAGCGGGGATGCTCCATTAAGTTCGACACTGCTCCTCCATAAGATGCAGTAATTATATGCAGCTTTTTTTACTGCTAAGTTCCTACTTGCAGATGCTAACAAAAGAAATAAGCTTTTAATCCAAACATAATTAATATGAATTACCTCCACAGTACACCCTGGCTTTGCACCATTAAACTTAATTTTTGTTTTGCATGATAATTGTGTTATCATTACCATTTATAGGAGAACTCAGGGACCTTCACTTTGTTTCCAGCCAAGACCAAAGGCACTGGAAATGGCTATCGACGGGCTCAGTGCCACGGAGTCCGGGGAGTTATGGGCCTTGTCTGGCCTTGGTTTGTGCTTGCCACGGTCAGTGTGGGGTCACTCTCTCCTCTCTCCGTTCGCCTCATACCGTCCCTCTGGCAGGAGGGGGATCCACGCTGGACCCCCCCGAGCCATGTCAGGGCAGGAGGATGGGCAGTGGCACAGCTGGGAACGCTGCACGGACAGGGAATGAAATTCCCATCCTCAGGACACAGGAGCTGGTGCTTGGAGCATGGCCCAGGGTGTCAAAGCATCCCGAGCACACCCCAAAATCACCCAGCACGGAGTCTGGGCACTGCAAAAGCAGCGCCAGTGACCCCAGAGAAGAGCAGGGTCTGTGCCCTGGGGTCCCAGGGGCCACCCTGGAGCCCCACCCTGGAGCCCATTATCTGCCTGGGCCCACGGGATGAGTTTGTGCAGTCACATTTCAGGGAAGAGGGAGATGAAATCAAGTCCTGTAATTATTTATTGAAATTACAGCCCTGTCGAGGAGGACTGAATTACTGCAGACTCCATTAGCTGGCTCGCTGTGGATGGGAGAGAGGGAATGAGAAAATGATGGATGAGAAAGACAGAGAGAAATTTTAAAAATAAAATGGAATGGAATGAGAAGAAGAAGAAGGGGCAAAGAGGGGGGAGAGAAGGGCCCTTCCCCACCCTGCTTTCTCCTTGCCAGAGCAGCTCTGGAGCTGTGGCGCCCGGGGGGTTCTGGGTCACTCTGGAGGCTCAGACCCTGCAGCAGCAGCAGGAGAGCGTGTGGGGCTGGGGGAACTGGGCAGCTGCTTGGGAAAGACCTGCGGAGCAGCCTCGCTGCCAAGGGCAGGGAGAGCCTCCTCTGAGGGGGACCTGGTCCTGCTGGCAGCTCTGGATCTGGGGCTTAGACATGTCCGGAAAGTCGGTGGAGAATGAGACTTGTCTGGGGGGCAGGGGTGAGCAGGGACCCCTCTGTGCCTCTCCTCACCTGCCTGACCTCGCTCAGCACCTTCAGCACGGGCTCGGGGAGCTCAGTCAGCTTTGGGTGCTGCTGGAATGAGGGTGGTCCCTGCCCAGGAAGGGTGCTGGGAAGAGACAGGAGGGAATGGGGGATGAAGGAGGACACAGCTGATGGCACTGAAGGAGCTGACCAAGAGCGGAGATAAAACAATGAAATCCCACTACTGAGCCGTGGGAAGAGGTGGCTGCCACTGTTAAAAGTTTCCTCTGCAGTTGTTTGTGATCAGCACTTTGAATGATTGCATAAATATATTAATTACACTAATTTTCCCAGGAAAGAGGCTTCAGTAGCTGGAGACAGCAGGTATCTAAGGACGAGCACCACTTTGCAGGCTGCAAATACCCTCATTAGGTCTGTTCCCTGCCACTGTGTTCGGGCCAGGGACTGCACTTGAAAGGGAAAAATCTCGGTGCAAAACATTTTAGGAAACATGGAGAGGTCGAACAGGAGCCTCAGGATGGGGCAGTCTGGCAGCAGCTGCTGGTGCCGAGCCCACCCAGCCCATGCTGGGTCCTGGGGTCCTGCAGGACCAGGGCACGGGGTAGCACCAGGGGTGAAGCCTCAGGGATGTGCCAAACTCCTGGTGGTCCCCTGAGCCCCCCAGCACTCGTGTCCCCAAGGTGGAGGTGCTGGGAAAGGACTTGGAAATGTCCCCTGATGTCTTTGGCTCCCACAGTGTCACAAAGTCACCGTCATTCTGCACAAACCCTGCAGAGCTCTCCTGCCCTGGCTGAGGGCAAACCCAAACCCTCTGCTCCCTCCCTGCCCCCTCCGTGCCCACCTCTGTGCCCTGGTTTCCTCCCCACTCCACAGCACCTTTCCAAGGGCCATTTTCAGCCGGAGCGAGCGATGCACCAGCGCCGTGCCCCTCATCCCCTTCCCAACCTGCCTCCTGATAATAATGAGCCCAGACACTTTTATTATCATTATTAATTAGCACTTTCAAGCAATGGAATTAAATCAATATGGTGGACTGAAACTAATTTTAACAAGCCATTGAGATCAATCATCAGGACTTTTATCTACATAAATGCCACTAAACTCAGCTCGTTAGTGTAACATTAGCTGGGAAAGGGGGGGCAGGGAAGGGAGACTGGCGGGGTTTTAATTAGGAAGACATAAACCATGCCACGATTTTTCTTCTTTGATTTGCTTTTAATCTCGTCCATGAGCTCTCCTGGTGCCCCGGCTGATTATCACTCTCTTCACCTCCTCTCAGGAAGGAAAGGCAGCGGGAAGGAGAACGGGGGGAGCGGGAGAGGGCAAACCCAAGGAGAGGGGCTTGGCCGTGGTGGCTCCACGGGGCCGCTCGACCTGCGTGGGATGCAGCAGGATGAGGGATGCTGCGGGATGCAGGACACTGTGGAGCACCTGCAGCATCCCCGGCACTGGGGAGCTCCCCATGGCACTTCCCCTGCTTGTCCCTTCCCTGACCCACATCTCCCCCAGTGCCTCTGGAGTGTGACTTCCATCCCCTTGCTGTTCCCTGCACCCAGGGCTTGCTCCTGCTGCAGCTCCAGCCCAGGATTTTTGGGGCTGGGGAGGTCATGGGGGTCCCATTTAAAGCCAGGGGAGGTTGACGATGCTTTGAGGAGAGGAGAGGAAGGGGAGGCACCTTGTGGAAGGGCAGATTCAAGCCCACGATCAAAGCAGCCCAGATTTCTCCTCCACAGACTGATTATTGTTTTCTTCTTCCACTTAACTGTTGTTAGGAAATAA
This sequence comes from Aphelocoma coerulescens, assembly GCF_041296385.1. Taxonomy (NCBI): domain Eukaryota; kingdom Metazoa; phylum Chordata; class Aves; order Passeriformes; family Corvidae; genus Aphelocoma; species Aphelocoma coerulescens. Next base: position 4,488,311 of record NC_091035.1, read on the forward strand.
ATCCAGGGTTTCTGAGATGGCAAGTGGGTTTCTGGCTTTTTAAAGCCACCTTTAGGTCATCTTTGGTCTTCCTAGGATGGCCCAACCTGCTCCGGGGTCTGAGGTAATGCAGGAGACCTTTGGCTCCCCAGGCCCACCTTTGCCCCTCCCCTCCCTCTGGCATCACTCCAGCCTGGCTGTGTCTGGCATGACCAAAACCATGGCTGCAAACACAGCGTGGGTGGGGGCCAGGCTTCAAAACCTCTGAAACTTGTCCTCAAGGGAGCTGAAGGAAGGCCCAGCCTCCAGGGGGGCTGAGCTGCTCTGCACCACGCACGATCAGTCCCCCGGTGTCATCTTCCCTGATATCTCTGCCAAACCCTCCTGTGAAATATGACAGATGCACTAGGAAATATTTCCTTTTTGTTTGCTGGATGGGTAATAACTTGCCTCCGAGACAGTCTTTATAGTCAGCACAAAAGTAATTTACCTACATGCAGCGCAGCCAGGTTGCCATCAATCCTTCGCTCCCCGGTCCCGGGAACGCCACGCCCGGAGCTGTGGGTCCCGTGCCCCTCACTGTCCCCTCTGCCACTGCCCCCGGCCAGCTCCAGCTAGAGGTAATGTTTGTAAGCACCAAAAAAATAAATAACTGAGCTGGCGGTGGCAGCAGGGCCCTGAATCACAGCCCCTCGCTGTCAGCCCATTTCTCTGCAGAAAGCTCTTAGCAGTTAATTTCTGGCTAATTTATTATCCTTCGGCTTAGCCCTCCAGCACCATTAGCAGCACACTGACACAACTGAGTGAAATATTGTCTAATTTATTATCTTATTACTCCTCTGGAACAGGATCAATTAATTACCCATTAAAGTATTTCAGCTGCAGAGATTTATTAGGGGCCTCGGTGTTTTAACAGATGATTAGTTATACATGTTTGTTTGCCTGAGGAGCACAGACTGGCAAATGACTGGAGGGGAAGGGGAAAGACACCGAGTCGGGAGGTAGCTAATGGATCTTTTCTTGACTCTCTGAAAATGGAGCAGTCAATGACAAGAATTATCGACTCATTCACTTGCGGTTTGGAGATAACCATATGTACAGGGAGAGAGAGGGGGCGAGGGGAACCGGCAGAAAAAAAGCCTCACTCAACTGCTTTTTCCATTCAATAAATTTGCTTCAGAATATATTGGATTGGGGTTTGATGGCTATTTCGTGTTTTGCAGAGTGCTGACACTGGTATGATTCAGTAATTATTGTTTCTTTTAAGTTATTGCTGTAATTTTGCTTTCTAAGATCCCAATCAATTCCCGCCTCTCAAGGGCACGCTTGAAAAGCGATATTTGAAAACAGCCCTCTGATAGATTGTGCCGTTAGACAGTGGCTGAGACAAATAGCCTAATCTGGCACAAATTAGCTTGGCTTCCACAGATAGTTTTATACAGCAATGTAAATTATATTGTCAGGGCCAGTCACTTTCCTGCTTAGAGTGCAGCTAACAAGAAGCCATGGAGACATTACCGGGGCTGCCACGCGCTCCCGGGGCTGCTGCGGAGCCATTTGCCAGCCGGGATGTGCGGGGCAGCGTTCCCTGGGTCCCTGCCCCCAGCACCACGCCCATCCCGACCCCCTCCCAGCTGGGATCCCCGTGCTGGGATGCTGGGGGGGCACAGCGTGCTGGCACTGGGCGCTGGCAGTGGCTGCTGCCACACACAGCCGGATCAATACTCCCTGATTTGCTCTCCACGGTTGTCTGGCCGGGCGGAGAAGGGTGTCAGCCCCAGGCAGGAGCTGATGGGATGGAGATGGGGTGCCCAACCCCGAGAGGGGAGGGGTCTGTCTGTCTCTTGCCTCTCTTCCGTGCCTGCCCGCAGCCCCCACGGGGCCAGGGCCTCTCGGGCAGCAGTGGCTGGGGAAGGCTCTTGATGGCCATCTCCACCCTGCTCTCTCTGTCCTCAGCAGAATCAGCCCCAGAGCAGGTCACCTGGCCCGGGGGACAGATCCAGCCACAGGCACAGGGACGGGAGGGCACATCCCTGCCCAAGCTGACCAGTGCAGGAAAGCTGCATCAGAGCTCTCCTCCTGCAAGCCCAGCACAAAGTGCCCCCCATAAGGCCACAGAACCCTTGTAGGTTCTCCACATGAGAGCCTGGGAGCATCTGTGGGAGCAGCCAAAGCCGAATTTCCCCTCTGTCAGCAGAAACTCAGTTTTGATCCTCCCGGCTCCTCAGCTTGATCCTGAATGGAATTAGGATGGGCTTAAGCGAGAGAGGAAAGCAAGCCGAGCACATCTAAATGGAGGGAGAAGGCGAGTAATCCGGAACTGCTGTCACAGCACAAGAGCCGTGTCAGGTGCAAACAGGCTGAAAAGCATCACAAAAAGATGTATTTTCATGCAGCTGTTGGCTAACCCATGGAATTCATCACTGCGAGGTACCACAGGTGCCCTGAGCAGCATGAAAATGGGATGCTGAGACAAGAAGTGGGTACGGAGCCATTTAATGAGCCAGGTTCAATTTAAGCTGAGCTGTGAGGGATCAAATCTCAGTGTAAGGCAGGAGCAAACTGCAGGCAAGTGAGACAGGAGGCTCTGCCAGCTGCAGCACTCGGTCCCCAGGCCTTGCTCCCAGGGCTCCCCTCACCCCCACGGTGGGATCCTGGATTTTGAAATCCTGATGGAGAAAAGCAGATGGAAATGCAGCCAGGAAGCAGCGAGCTGTGGTGGAGGGACCTTCCCGGGCACTCGCTCCTGTCCAAGGACAGCCTTGGCCTCGGATCCCGTGTGCCACAGCCGGCCCACGACGTGCCCAGGCTGACCTAGAGCAGTTGTCTCATCCCGTAACAGAGAGAGGGCTGTGTCGGGAGCGAATCTGTGACTTTAGGGAAGGAGAAAGGCGAGGAACAGCTCCTGCCAGGCTCTGCGGGAGCAGATGGAGGATGCGCTCGGCCGCGGCGAGAGCCGCAGGCCCTTCTTAACCTTGCGAATGGCTCCTGCACCAGAGGAGCCTCCTGAGGAACGCCTTACCCGGGCCTGGAGGGCTCCATATCCTGAGGAAAAGCTGCTTAATTCTCACTCCATCCTCTTCAGACCAGCAGTTTAGCGTGGAGACATGGAGGTGGAGTTGAGGACTGCAGTGACGAGGCTTGGGCAGAGCAGGGGAGCAGCCACCGAGCCCATCTGGTCAGCAATTATCCCATAATATTGGAATGATGCTTATTTGGAAATACAGCCCCAAGGGCTGCAGAGGAATTCATCAAAAACAAGGAGCAGGGAGGAGAGATTGGCTTTGGGGACCTTTTAGCTCTGCTGAGCTGCTCTGAATTCCTGCACAGTCCCATGGTTCCCTCAGTCGCCCCCATGACATGAGTTTGTGTGTGCTCAGCCCACTGCCCACAGGAGGAGGTGCTGGCTGTAGGAGACACAGCAGGATCTGTGATGGCATGTTCTGCCCACTGAGTCCATGTGCTCCTCAAACCTCTTCCCAGAGTCTCCAGGAATGATCCAAGCCCAGCAGAGGAATGGCAGAAATGGGCTTAGTCTGGTGTCTCCTGAAAGCTCCGGTGATTTAGGAGGACAAATGACCCTCCACGGGAGGAACAGGGGACGTATCCCAGCCTCCATCCCCCAGAGTCCCCACGCTGGAGCACCCGGGGGAAAAGCCATTTCCTCCCCATTTGCTGAGGCTGTGTCTCAGCCTACTGGGACGTGCAGGCAGTGCCAGCACTAAGGACTAAGCTGGGCTTAACCCAGCACAGGGTTAGTCAGAGGCATTTGCTTTCAAGTGCTGCCAGCGTGGTGCTGTGCTGGGTGAGCCCTGGGAGAAGCTGGCGTTGCCTCCTGCCCCAAAGGGCGTTCCAGCAGTTTGGTGCCGCGTTCCTCTGGCTCTCATGGGAACACCGTGGGTTCCTGTCGGGACAGGCACCCCCAGCAGCTCCCCCAGCCCAGAGCCCTGCTCCAAACTGCAGCTGCTTGGACACCCTCAGTGAACACCTCTGGATGTGAAGCCAGTGGCAACAAGCCCTGTGCTTCCAGCTGGAGAGCAGCACAGGCCCAGGACTGTTTGCTCTGGAATGGAGCTGGGCAAGGTCCTGTTTAGCTCAGTGTCACTCGGGGGGTCAGTCTCTGCAGGTCACCTTCTCCTCCCTTCCTGGCCCTTCCAAAAATCAATGCTCTGATTTGCCAGAGCACAACAAAACTGTGATGCCTGGAACAGAAACAGGATCCCATTCCTAAAGGCTCTGTGCTGAGAGTGGTGCCAGCTGTGGCACAGAGCTTCCCTCTGGCAAGCCAGGATGCTCCTGCTCAGCTTGGGGGTGTTGCGAGGCACAGGCTGATCCTCTGTGCCCAGCCTGTGCCATGCCTGTCCCAGGGACAGCTGCTGCCTGGCAGGAGAGGCTCAGTCAGGCTGGAGGAGGGGGCCAGTGGTGCCAGCCCAGCTCCCAAACCTCATCAGGTGAGCAGCTCCTGCCCAGCACAGGTGCTGCTCTGCTGGAAGTTCTGACACCGGCGTGCAGAGGTTCCCATCACACCAGACTCCCGGAGGAGGAGAGGAGCATCCTCAGCAGGAAACCAGGACACCTTATCCCCCAGAGCCTTGGCCAAGGTTGGCCCAGGAGCCATGGCCAAGCCAGGAGTGACCCTGGACCCACCTCCACGTGCCGCCTGCTCCGCAGAGCTGTCCTCTCCTTCTGCTGGTGCAATTCTCATTCCTGTTCCAGCAGCTGAGTAATGGCTTTGGAAAGATGACACTGCACTGATTTAGGGACTTGACCTTGGGAGGGCTCCTGAAAAGCTGCGGTTTCCTGAGCACGGCTTCACGTTGCCTTTTATGAACACTTTGCAGTCACATGGATATTTGGGTATGTAGCAACCGGGTGGGAAAAAAAAAAATACGCATGCAGGAGAGAAAGAAGGGATGAAAAAAAAATCCCTTTTATATCTCCAGGCTGCCTTCAGCAACAGCATTCCTAAATAGGAGAGGTTAAATATATTGCTGCCATTACACTCTACAAGGAACACATTCCATAAAAACGAAGGTGCCGTAAATTATACAAATATGATGCTAACAAGCCAGGAAATGCACTGCTAATGAGGTCAGCTATAGAACTCCCGCAGTGCTGCAAATCATGTGCCAATCCGGCGCAGGAGGTGCAGGAGCAGCCCTGGGTCAGCATTTTCTGAGCGCATTTGTAACCCGCTGTTCGGCGAGCAGTTATCCAGGTAGATAAAACCCTCCTCCTCTCCTTGTTTATGTGTCACGGAGCCTCGGCACCAGGCAGGCCCGCTCTGCGTTAATGCACTTCGCTGTTGTGCCCATTGTTCTGCGGCGCAGAGCGGGGAATCAGTCACTGCGATGTGCAAATATTGGTTACACTTTGGAAGTCTGCGTGCTTTTGTGTTCCTGTGAGACTCGCTCCCGGAGGAATCATACTTGCTGGCACCGGGGGTTTTTTCTTTCCCTGTTCATACTGTATTTGCTAAAGCTCTTAGAAAAGAAAAAAGATTCAAATAAACACGTTGGTGGCGGTGAAGTTACTCACTCGTTCACCTTCCTCCCTGTCGGGCAGTGGGACAACGAACAGAACCAAGTGTTGCATTTAGGAGCCAGAGCAAGAAACCTGCACAAAACCTGTGAGCTTCAAAAACAAGCTCAAAGCCCTTTGGACTGCTTCATATTCCTTCATCGGGAAGAATTTCTTCATGGAAAGGGTGGCCAGGCCTTGAAAGGGGCTGCCCAGGGAGGTTGGGAGTGCCCATCCCTGGAGGTGTCCGAGGAAGGCCTGGACATGGCACTCAGTGCTCTGGGCTGGGTGACGAGGTGGGACACACGCTGAGGTGCTGCTCAGGGACAGGGGTCCCACCACGGGCACTGCCTGTGTCCCAGGCAGAGGCACCCACTGCCAGCTCACCCAGAGGTGGGTGTCCCTAAGTGCCCAAAATGCTCCTGGGCTGGGCAGTGGGAGATGCTGGGGGGCATCAGGAGGTGCTGGGGGGATCAGGAGATGCTGGGGGGGAATCAGGAGGTGCTGGGGGGATCAAGAGGTGCTGGGCGGGGATCAGGAGGTGCTGGGGGGATCAGGAGGTGCTGGGGGGGATCAGGAGGTGCTTGGGGGATCAGGAGGTGTTGGGGGGATCAGGAGGTGCTGGAGGGGGATCAGGAGGTGCTGGGGGGATCAGGAGGTGTTGGGGGGGATCAGGAGGTGCTGGAGGGGGATCAGGAGGTGCTGGGGGGATCAGGAGGTGCTGGGGGGATCAGGTGCCTCTCACAGATGAACCCCAACGCTCCCGAGCTGTGGGCCCAGCGCAGGCACAGTGTGAAATGTGCCTTTCTGCCTCCCATTTCCATATGGTTTTTATGGGTGTTCCAAGCAGAAAGAAGAGCAAACGCCTCATTCAGGAGCCTCCTGGCTCGGCAGATTTATGACCAAATTAAGGGAGGAGGAAGCACATCAGCTGCCTGGCCCAGGTGAGGGGATTAGCTCTGCTTGAGAGGAACCAGACAAAGCCACGGCTCGGACTCGGGCTCCCATCACCTCCAACAATGAGTGGGAAGTTTGGAGGGCCTGGGGTGAGCTCTGTGGCAAACAGCCTTTTTGTGCTCACAGTTTCAGTGGCCTCGGGGCCACCAGAGAGTCCCCCAGGGAGGGTCCCTGCCCTCCCACTGCTCCCAGGGCAGGCACCAGCCCGTGTGGTTTCTTCTCATGCAAATAACTGCTCCAGCAGAAATGCATTTCTATATTTAATAAGCTGAATATTTACGTTAACTAAATAGCAGCTAATTATGAAAACATACTTAAGAGTCTGAGCAATTAAGCAATAATATATTACATAGTTATCAAGCCTCCAATACACATGTCCTTAATAATCAAAATATTAATATGCAGCTCCTCTTCCATTGCACAGCAACTCTGCTATTACACAGAGAGTGTCCTATTACTGCCAAATTAAATGCATAGTTAGGCGAATTTAGGACACTTAATTTAATGTGTTCCCAAGAGTTCACTGTGGCAGATTCTCCCAGACAGGCCTGTATCGAGGTAGTGCAGAATCCCTGGAACTGCTCTTTGCTCCACAGCCACATGGCTTTATTGGCTCGTGGTTAACCCATTCTTGGCTGCCAATCACAGCCCCCAGCAGGAGTGAAAGGTGACATTTTTCATGGTTGCAATGGAAATGAGGTAAAGAGCCACTGGAAAGCAGAGCAGGAGCTGGAGATGGATGGTGCCCAGAGCACCTGCCTCTGTCTGGGTGTTAAACTGGTGCAAACTGGTCCCTTAGCGAGCAGAGCTGGTGCTTCCAAGCTGTGTCTGAGTCCCAGGTGCCCCGTGTGGTTGTGCCTCGGTTTCCCTGTCAAGGTGGCTGTTTCTATCAGAGGTTTGAAACCATCTTTCAAAGGTTTTTCACTTCTATTCGGGAGTGAAATCCCTGGGGAGCTGCAGTCTGGCTTTTATTCCGTAGGGAGATAATTCCTGCTTCTGAGCTGCTGGCGTTGGTTTGGAAAGCCACAGAATGCCTTCTCCTCCTGCTCCCAGGCCGGCACAGACCCCACCGAGGGGAGAGGGGTGCTCGGCGTGGGCAGATGTGGGACCTGCACACCCAGAGGTGTCCCCTGCCAGCAAAGGTGCCCTTCTCCCCGTGCCCTGCCCCAGGGGAGCTGCCTGCTCACCCTCGTGTGTTTTTAAGGCCTTATCTGCCATATGGCCTCCAGTTGGGATGATTTATGGGGTGAGGAAAGCGCACTGATAAATTTTACAGCCGGGCCCGTGCAGACTGGGGGTATCAACAGCCCGATCCAGACAGCCCTAATGGAAAGTGCCGGCACCGCCGAGCGAGGCCTTATTTATGACTGTCTGTAATGCCACTGCTGGGGATTTATGATCCCTTCTGCCGGGCAGGCGGGAGCTGCGGCACGGCCGGGAGGAGCGGGAACGTGGGGGGAGAGGGTGGGATGGGCACCGGGGGGGCACAAAGGGAACCGAGGGAGCCGAGCTGGTCCTTAGGACCAGGCAAAAGGGGGTGCAGCCAGGGCTTGGGGCGCAGGTGCCTTCCCAGCCTCTGGGAGTGTGACATTCCCATCTGGAAGAGTGCAGCCTTGGGGTGGCTGTGCCTGTCCCCTGGAAGGGGGTTTGGGGAGTGATCCCTGGTCCCCAGCCTGGCTCCGATGCTGTGAGCAGCACTGAGGGGACACCGAGGCCCAAGGTCACCCAGCAGATCCACGGGGAAAAGCAGCCCCAAGAGGAGAACTTGGAAAGCTGAACCCCTGATGGCCGCTGCTGCGCTGGAAATGCAGGGGATAAATCATGGAGGCAGCATGGAGAGGTGTGGGATGCTGGTCCCCCCTCTTCTCAGCCAATGCTGTATTTGCTGGAGGAATGAAAAAAATAATAAATTTTTTAAAAATTAAAAGGGAGCAGCTATAAAATCTAGATACTAATAAAATGTTCCAGGAAGATGAATTCTTCCGATATAATGGTGATCCCTGATACTGAAATGTTCCACAAATACATTTTCATAGCCCCACTCAGTATTATTTGTAGATCTTTTTGCAACCCTTGTCAACAAATTCCTGATAAAAAGGAGACACTTTGCTGTGTGCTAAAGCTATGAATTTAAGAAGTGTCAACTGGTCCTTATTTATGGCGCAATCTTTGGCTTTCTCATTTTACTGATGTGGTTTGGAGCAGACTTTCTTCCTCACTCACACGCTCTCCCTCCTCGCTCCCCACCCCGGGACATTAATCCTGCGGCTGTCTCGGGCAGAGCGCTGACTTTCTCAAGGTGCACAGAAGTTGTGCTCTGCAGACAAATCTCTCCAAGTAGGAAAATCCAGCGGGGGAGGGGGAGAAGCACCACCTTGGCAAACACTGGAATTCTCCCGGTGTCGCTGGGCAATGCCGGTGTTTGCTCAAGCTGCGTCTCCCCGGGCAGGATGATCCTGGCTGGGGACACCTGGGGACAATGGGCGAGGAAAAGGCTGCTAAATGGACACTAATCCCTGGGGAATGGGAAGGAGGGAGCGGGAAGGGGGAAGCAGGGAGGGGAGAGCCGGGGGCTCCTCCCCTGTGCGAGCCCAGGGCTGAGCGCTCGGTGATGCTCCCTGTGCATTCCCTTCCGTGCCCAGGCTGGAATGGGTGAAACGGCTCAAAATCCTGCCTGGGAATGTGGGTGCTGCCCACGGGTGCTCTGGAGTGCCAGGGGAAGAAAGGAATGGGTTAGAGGGAAGCAAAAACCCCATGTGAGCAAGGTGGGAAGCAGTGGCTGCCCTGGAATTCAGTGGAGAGGAGCAGGGTAAGGGCCTTCCTAGGGAAAAGGGCATCTCCAGCAGCACGTGGCAGAGGATGAAGTCATCACATAAACTCATTCTTTGCTGAGTTTGCCCAGAAGTTTCCAGTTCAAAACCGGGTTTGGTGCCCAGCTGACCAGCAAACACTGGTTTGTCTCAGGAGAGCGGCCTCTCCTGGCAAGAACTCCCACTGGGAGCCCACATTTCCCATAGAAGATCCAGCTGAGGGTGGATTTTGGTTCCTCAGGTGAGGCTGAGAGGTTGAGCAATGGTCCTGGCGCTCCTGGCTCACCGTCCCACCAGAGCTGCATCCAGAACTAATAAAGGAGCCTCTGTAAAGCCGGGGGTTCTGGGAAAATCCTTTCCGGTACAAATCCACGACAAATCAGCAACAGATTACTCCAAGTCAGTGCTTGGAGGGGTGGTGACAGTGGTGACTAAATAATGGCTAATGGCAGTTCTGCTTTGAGTTTGCCATCAGAAGGGAGGAGAGGCCATGGGGAGTGGGGCAAAGGTCTGGATCTCCGTCCCACAGCCTGGGGAGGGGGTCCTGCTGTCCCTGGCAGTCCCTGAGCCTGTACTGGCTCCAGCTGGGGCACAGCCCTGTGCCAGTGCCCCTGTCTGTGCCCAAGGCTCCGGCTCTCCCTGCCCCAGCTGGAGAGCTAAAGGCAGTAGCCATTTGTGGAGATCAGCTCAGGGTGCCCAAGGAATGAACCTGGCTCAGGGAGGAACGTCCTACATGGAAATTGGAGACAAAAAGATCTTTTTTGGGTTGCTGGGTCCTTTGCTCTCACAAACAGCTGCTCTTTCATGCACCTCTTGCTCTTCCCCAGAAGGAGACCGGTCTTTTGCTGGTCTCTGGGGTGGAGATCCCTGCTCACACTCCCTGTGCCTGCCCAAGGAGGCTCCAAGCATCCCGGGGCATGTGGAGCTGGGGCACTGCTTTCCCCACTTGCTCTGCAGCCACAGCCGTGGGCTTCCCACTCCCACAGATGAATTGGAGCACTGGGATTCCCCGGGACAAAGGACCAGTGAGCATGGCCTGGCTTCTCCCGCTCTTGCAGAGATGCTTGGGCTCCTGGGGGACAATTAGCTCCCGGTTTGCAGATCCTGCTTTAACTATGGCACATGTTCATAATTTAAGTTCTTTACAGCGGTGCTTGGTTAAGGCCGGAGCCTGCTTCCCGCTGCCCGTCCCTTTTGTTTGGGTGATTTACTGTTCCTCTGTGCCCCTCTGCCCACCGAAATTCATAACAGCTCTCACACAGCAATCGAGAGCTCGTAATTATAGCTGTGTCTGGTAGTGCCATTGGAGCTAAAGGGCCTGCTGGCACTTTCTTTTAACAGGAATCCAGCTCCCAGCTGGAATGAAATTTGCCCTGCTGATGGGGTTTTTTTATTGGTTTGTTTGAGCCCTTATTAAAAAAATACTCCAGCTTTTGGCAGCAGTGGTTCGGTGCTCAGCACCTTCCCGTCTCCTGCGCTCAGACTCGGAGCTTTCAAAGGAGCCTTGGGAGTTGGGTTCGGCAGCGCCCGAGTGCTTCACCCCAGCCAGGAAGCCTTGCCCCGGGGCTGGGGCTGCCTGGGACAGTGACACCGTTTGTTTGGGTTTTATAAGGGAGTTTATTTTTAATTATTCAAAGTCGCCCGAGCAAATGTGCAAGAAATCAGGTATAACCCAATAAAAGCCGCGCCGGTGAGGTGCTGGTGATCCCCAGCCCTCGCCATCCACTGAGGCTTTGTTTTGCCTTCAGCTCCATTTGTGTTTCTGAAAAGGAGGTGGGAGTTCACCATCCTGCAGTGAAATGTCTCATTGGGGTGGCAGAGGTGTGGGGCACCAGTGTCCCCCAGCAGCGGGGGGGGGGGGGTCACAAGGACACTCGCCCCTGGGAAGGGATTATCCTCTGCCCTCAGCAGCTCCTGCAAGGGGTCCCTCAAACACCAGGAGAGCTCAAACACATGGTGGGTTTGGGGTTTTATTCCTCCCTTGCCTCCCTGAGTGTGTGGGGTGTCACGGACGGTACCTGTGTGGGGCACAGGGGTCCCACAGGGACCCTCCTGGCTTTGGGAAGAAGAGGGATATCCTCTGGGATGTTGAGCCTCGGGATGCTGGGGGTGCCCTTTGCTCCTGTCTCCTTCCAGTCCCACATGTCCCTGCTCAGACACTCACTGGCAACCAGAGGGTCCCCGTGCCCGAGTTCCAGCCCCTCTGTGTTGCCTCCAGCCGGTCCTTGCAGGATCCTTGGCCCAGGCACCCCCTGTGCGAGCCGGGAGGGTTTAACTGCACCGGAGCCATCGAGCCAAGGGGACGTGGAGAATCCAGTTACAGGGAATGACATGGAACCATGAGACAACTTCCAGAAATAGAGAGCAGGACTGAAATAGGGGATCATGAATCTCGCAGGCAGAGAGCAGGCCCAGCCTCGCAGCAGGGGACACATTTCTGCTGTGCCAGCGCCGCTGCCAGCGCAGCGGGCTCGGAATGCACGGACGGGCTGCGGCCCCGCTCACGGTCCCCAGCGGGTCTCGAGGTGTAAATTCCCATCAAGGGACTGGCTGAAAGGACAAACACGTCACCTGATCCCTGCACAGCGCAGTTACGGGGGGGGATCACGCAGGCACGGTGGGATCACTTCCCCAAGTCCAGAGGATATTCCTGGGAGCAGGCACTCTGCCGGGAGGCAGCAGCTCCCGGGATTGCCCCTTCCCTGCTCCTGCACCACTGAGTGCTGCAGCCTTTCCTGGTGCCATGAGTGGCAGAGGGGGGCTCCTTGTGCAGACAGAGTTTCCTCATCAGCTCTGTTTGTGGAGAGTGAGTCCCAGATCATGCCCCAGGATGCCACAGACACATCACTTACAGCAGTGTTGGGACAGGGCCTTTAATCCTCGATACCAGAGGGGTTCTTTAGCCAAAATGCTTTGTGTTTAAGAACTTGATCCTGCATTGTTTTCTCAGCTTGTTTGTATACACTGAGGAAAAGCAGAGACCAATAGTTCTGTGAATTCTTCCTTGGACTGGGAATGCTGGGTCTTTGTTAGTCCTTGCAGTTGAAGGCAATTGCGATGTGTTAACCAGGGACTACAGCGAGTATTTATTTACCTCTAAAGGGTTTTATTGCTTCCACACACACATTCTTTGCTGATTTGAACATCCTGAAAGCCCAGCTATGTGTGTGCCAATGCTCTGCAAACTCCAGGGCCGGTTCTTGCAGGGTTTTCCTCAGAGGGTCAGCTCACAAAAAGAAGGTCATTCAAAAGACAAGTGATGTTTAGAAACTGATAACCACGGGTCCTGCTGAAAGGGATTTGATTTCCCCATCTAAAAGGAGATCTTTGATTAGTGACTGATGGGGCAACTTCAAAAGCTCGCGGGGTCTGGCTGAGATAAGCATTCAAACCTGGGATGCTCCTTCCCAAAGCCTCTTTGATCTGGAATTAGAGCTAGAAATCTTGCAGGCTTTATTGTGCGATTTCCAGTGGTTTTAATGATGTACCAGGCACAATAGGATCCACCTGGATTTCCCTCTCCAGCAGGGAAGGGTTTTAGCTGTGGCTTTCTGGGGCTGTGGAGGACTCCAGGTCCTCACAGCACGATGAAGCCCATTCTGGAGTTGGAGGGGCAGTAAATCCACTGAACCCCCCCTGTTTTGGGGTGAGCGGCACTGAGCAGGGGTCTGACCCCCGTGGCTCCTGTACAAGGTTTGCTCCCAGTCACAGCAGCAGCACAGAGGGACTTCCATGTGCTGGGTCAGTCTGAACCACGGCCTTTGCTGCTGGTCAAAGGCACTGGGTGTTACTGGGACCCCACCAGTTTGCTGCAGCCGGCCTCAGTCAGGCAGGTCTGGAAAGGGACCCCCGCTCCTGGCTCCCCATCCAAGCATTTCCTTGGGGTCTGTTCCCACTCCCTGTGCAGCCACGGCTCCCACGGGCACGGGCTGAGAGCGGAGTGTGTTCCCACCCTGCCGAGGCACAGGGGCACCGCCGGCCCCCTCCCGGCGTTTGAGTGTAGAATGTGTCACACCTGGAAGTAATTAGAATGAATTTTTACTCGTTCATAGCTAATTGCACAATTACTCTCCTATGAAAGCTTCAGCTCTCAAAAGACACTTCAACACATGAAATGAGTTTCTCTGAATCCGGCTCGAGGAATCGCATGAAAGCTTAGGCTGGAAGGCGTTAGGCTGGATCCTAAACAACCTTTTCTTTTCAGATTGAGTCATTCCTTCCCAGCACAGTTCAAAACGCTGGCGGGGAGAGTTTCCACAGTAACCCCCAGAGCGGAGGGGCGAGCTGTGTCCCCAGGAGCCGCTGGCTGTCCCGGGTGTGTGACATCCCCAGCTCCACTGGGCGGGCAGCAGGAGCTCTCCTTGCGCTCCCTGCTCCGTGTCGGGGACCAGCCGAGCTGCCAGGAGCCGTCCCCCTGCTGCGGGTGGTGTCCCCGTGCCCCAGGGGCCGCGCTGGGAGCCCCGGCGGGCGCAGGAGCCGCGTCTGCCTGCAAACCTTCCCCGACCCACTTCGCCGAGGCGCCTGACGCGGCGTCGAAACCTCCTGCGCGCTTGCAAATGATGTTTACTATTTAATAAGACGTGATGAGACTGTTCTGATACTTCAAAGGCAGCTGACAGTTTTGTTAGAAATAATCAAGGAACTTTTGGACAATTACGGTGAAGGCTTTGACAGCGAGAAAACGCACAAGCCTTGTAACTGTAACCAGCACCAAAGTCAGAGACTCTTCCCTGGAAACAACTTGAATATTCATTTTATCCATTAGGCGTCACTTTTTTATTTATTTATTTTCATTCCATGCTTTTTATGTCACTTTGCTTCCTTCATGCCCGGGAGAGCTCTTTTCTTGTTACAAGATGTGAATCTTCCCACCCTCTTGAACCTCCTCGTCTCCAAGCAGGCGAAGGCTTTCGGAGCTCTGCTGTCTCCCTGCCTGGCCACCGCTGCTCCGGCACATCCCTGCTCCAGTGGGGAGTGGGGGATACACTGAGGTCCCCATTTTGCAGATTTTTAAGGGACCAAGAAGCTCTAAGATTTCTGCAAGGTCCCCCATAGCCACGGCAGCCAGGCCATGGGCTGAGTCAGGTCAACAGAAAAAATCCTGAGCGAATTCTGAGGGAATGGGGCTGGACATGGGAAATAAAAAGTATCAGAAATTCAGCCAGGGTCAGTAAAACTTAAATATCCCCTGAAAGCATCCAACAGAGCAGGTGAATAGGAATGAAAAGCAGCTGAGCTCTTCCTCTGGGTCATCCGGGATGCTGATTTCCCCTAATATTGATTGATGTTCAGCCTACAGACACATTGTCAAGCAGCCACACAGGGCTGTTCTCCAGCTGATGTGCAGGGAGAGCATTTCATTTAATCACAAACCTTCCATCACTCAAGCCAGCAAGAAGGATATTTGATAACAGGGATGTAAAACTAAAGCCTCTGATTTAATAAGACTTTTGGGTGGAATTAGCGGGGGCACGCAGTGGCACCAACGTACCCGGGTGAGAATCACAGGGATGACAAGGCCCCGGCAGCAGAACCAGCACCTCATTATCCCATTAGCAAAGCTGGGAAGGCAAAATTGCTGATGGGAGAGAACTTTTGGGTGGTGTTAGATCAGCCCTGCCTGCACCCTGAGGCGGATGGACATGAGGAGAGGATGCCCTGGGGTGTCCCTGCCTCTTCCTGGGGGTCAAGCCCCATCTCCAGGTGCACTCCGAGCTGGGGGGGCTCACTGGGTGCTCTGTGGTTTTGCCAGCCCAAGTCCGTTTTCCATTTCTATCCCCATCACACCCTGCACCCTGTTGAGCTGGACCCCTCCAGCCTCTCTGGCCATCCTTGACCCCCCTCTGCGGCTGCTCCAGCCCCACACTCCTCACCACAGCCCCAGTAGTCGATGGGAGAAGTAATTGGCCAAAGATTAGTGTGTGTAACTGAATGGCAGAGGCTTTGTGTACCAAACAGAGGCTTGTCTTTGTCAAAAAGTCTTTACAAAGTATCCGGCGCCGGGTGTCAGGGAGGACAAGTTTTTTAATCATGTTAAAATGATTTATTTAAACGTCAAGCCATGTCACCTCACTTCCTTTCATTTTTCAAACTGTTTGTGTTTTTTCTGGATGATAAATTTATCTTCAGACAGCCTCAATATGACTAATTAACTTTGAAATATAAGAACCAGATGTGTGAGCTGGAGAGCTTTCTGAACTCATGCCAGGCGTTTTTTTCCCTCTCCTCTTTCCCTCTCCTCTCCCTTTCCCTGCACCGAAATTGCTTTGCAGACACTCAGGGCACATGGGAAAACCCAGTCAGAGGGGTGGACAGGCCCTCGCCCCCCTCCTGTCCCAGCCCAGGGGATGTTTGCTGCCCGGGACGGTCCTGCCCTGGCCAGAGAGGGGCAGGACATCCCTGCCCGGGTGACCCTGGATGTGGGAATCAGGCTGCCACTGTTCCTCTGCCACATGAAAGGGAACCAAGGCTGGATGTGACACAAAGTGATTTCTTTGAAGGAAAATCCTGCCATGTGAAGTGGGTTTTCCCCTTCTCCTCTTTTCATGCAAGGATCGCTCGGAGCCACTCGAAGAGGGAAACATTTATGTACCGATTAATTAAGCAAAGCCTTCCCAGCCTAATTTCCCTCTTCGTAAAGTGCCTTCTCATCCCTGCTGCGGGAATCCTCCTGAGAACAGCCCCAAACCCACAGCCAGAGCCCACGGTGCCAGAGCAGCCCCCGGTCCCGGGGAGAGGATGGATGAGGGGACAAGGACTCGGGAACGGGGAACAACATCCCGGCCCCTCTGCTCCCCTGGGCCTGAGCAAACACTAATCAATCCCGGAGCGTGAGGAAGGCGATGGCAGCGGGGGCTGGCGAGGATCCCATCCCACACTGGGGCCTGTCCCACCTCAGGAGCGATGGACAAACACTTACCAGCCTTACCTGGGTGTTCGTGTCACACCTCAGTGGATGGAACAAGGGGAAAGGTGCAAAGGGTGGAACGGGAATGAGCACCAGGATGAGCTCTGGATCAGGGGGAGGAAGGCCCAGCTGCCCAAGCTCTGCCCGGCTCAGGAAGGGAAATGAGTTTTCCTGGTCATGAGAAAAGCCTTCCCTGGGCTGGGGCAGCACCTGGGGCAGTTCCAAAGGGCTCTTCAACCACAGCAATAGTGTGAGATCTGCGGGACACATCGCAATGGTGAGGGGAAAACCCCGGGATGGGCGGGAATGTCTGAGCAGCTCTGCCCGGGCACGGGGAGCCTGCAGGAGAGGCTGTCTCTGTGGGAAGCTTCTGGGTTGAGATCAACCCCAGCATCTCCAGAGGAGGAAGGGTGACAGGACAGGGCCTTTTCCACCCCTTTTTGTGGATCTGGTGTTTGGAGAGGCCCAACAGGAGCCACAGCTCTGCTCCCGTGACCCTGCTGGGGCACAGCACCACGATCCTGCCCCACACCAGGTCCCCGTGCCAGGTCCCCACACCAGGTCCCCACGTCACTGGGGAGCGACACCGCCTGCCAAGCAAACATCAACAAACGTCTTTTCAGCCAAAACAGATTTTTCAAACAAAGTGTAAATATTCATGAAAAAATGTTGGTTTCGGTGGAGATTTTCCTGATCTTCTTGGAACTGGTAATCAAAATAATGTTTTTTAAATTGCGGGTTTTTTTAAAGAACTTCTTTTAAGTTTTCATTTCAACAACTCTAAATTTATTCCATGAAATGAAAAACCTTCAGTTGGAATTATTGGGTCGGAGTGGTGAAGGAGATGGCTGCTCTTCCTTAGCCACTTCCAGCACGTGGCCTTTCAGGAGCTGCTCCCGCCTCATCTACAGAGCCCACGGGCTGGGAGGTCACTTCTGTTGCCCGCAGCTTTCCAGGGCTGGTTGAGCAGAGTGTGTCCGTGTGTCTGGCACCAGGTGCCATCCCTGCTCCATCTGTCCGAGCGCAGCGCTGGGAGCGTGGGCGGTGCCGGCCGAGCGTTCCCGGGGCTCACCGGCTCAATCCCACCCGGGTTTGCGCACCCAGTCCGTGGAGACTCCACACTCTGGGCAGCATCAGGGCCTGGGCTGCAGCTGCATCACACCCCCATGCAGGGGAGGATGGAAGGGATACCCCAGAAGGACGCAGGCTGGAGCAGCGGTTCATGCACGCAAACTGCCAAGGCCACGAGGAGAAATGCCTGGATAAAGGACATTGCCTGGTGCGGGGCAGCCCAGGGACGTTTGCTCTGGGCTTCCTCCAGCCACACAAGACACTGGAGGCTCTCCAAAGGCTGTCAGAGCTGGAGAGGGGCGGGGAGGGGGTGCTGGTGGCAGGTCCCCACTCCCCCGGACAGAGCTGCCGTACACCCAGCCGGAGACCTCGCGAGGATCTCGCCTCGTTAGGGCGATAATGGAGCATTTCAAACGCTGCAGCGTTAAAACCAAGCTGAACTTTCCCCTCCCCACGCCTCACCCCTGCCCTAAATATCCACAACAAGCTGCGGAAGGCGGCGGGAGCGCCGGAGCCGTCAGCGGATGTTGACAGCCTTGATGTCTTGGCGGGCAGGATCCAGCAGCATCTCCCACTGTATGGCGCTAGATATTTAATAAAGTAAAACCCCCAGGATCAAGCAGGCTGCAATCCCTCCCAGCTCCTTTCTTCTGCCTTGCTCGAGCTCTTTCAAGCCTGCCTCCCGTCTCTCTCCAGAAAATCCTTTCATGCCTCCCTCACCAGACTGACATTTTGACAAGTTGCCACGAGTGACATCTGATTTGTACAAATTTCAAGACTAATAAATCTACCTGTCAAAGCGGAAACTTTAAAAGGAGCTAAGCCCAGCGGGTATAGTTTAACAGAACTCAAGTTGATGAAACTGTAGGATGGAGAAATTATATCTGTCACAATCCACCCACATTAGTTCTGTAGAGATGTTGGCAACTGAAACAAACGTCTTTCACAGCCTTGAAAAAAAAGGGGGAAAAAAAATAAAAGGAGACTGTTAATACTGTGAGTAACAAGTAACAGTTCTATTTGTAAACTAGCAAATTTATTTATTTAATTTTTAATTTGCCTGTAGACACGCGAGGAAGGGAGCGACCCTCCCTTACCCCACGCCCCCGGCCCCCCTGGCCCCTGGTCAGCCCCGGCCTGAGGTCTGGGGGCTTTGGGCCCCCCACACTCGCCAGCTGCTCACAACACTGTAGTTACAACACTGTGGGGATGTGCTGGTGCAGATGCTCGGGAGGCTGCAGCACCCACTGGGGCCGTGGGACTCGGTGCTGTCCCGCTGGATCCAGCCACAAAACCCTCTCAGTGAAACCCCCTCCTCACCCCGAGCCCGGTGGGATGTGCCACCCCCAGCCCTTTATTTTTTTTGCTGGTGTTTTGGTGGTATTTCCCCCTTTTTGCCGGTATTTTCTCCTGTTCCCTCTGCTGTGGTTCCCCCCGTGCTGGGGGCCTGGCACACCCAGGGAATGTGCTGCCAGACTCGCCCCCATCCACAACTCGGAAACTTTCCAAGGGCTCTGCTCGACTTTGTTCCCTGTTTGTGGTTGCTCTCCCCAGGAGCTCTGAGCACCCGTGGCCGAGCAGAGCAGGGCTCCCCTGGGGGCTCCATCCCCGTGGGGCTGTGCAGAGGCAGCCAAGGGATCGCAGGGAAGGAAACACAAACCCTTCCCATTCCCTGACTTGGATACAGGGACTCGGACCCCTGGTTGAAACTTTTTGATGGGTATTTGAAGAGGGGATTGGAATGGCATCCAGGGCCTCCAAGGGAAGGAGATGTGGCCTTGTAACCAACTGAATTCCCTTTTTTATTGCATCTCCTCTCTGAGACACACAGACGTGAGCAGCCAGTTCATTCTGCCTGCTGGAAGGAGATTGATTTGGAAGTCACACATTGCATGAAGCTCCTGTAGCCACGTCTGCAGCACTGAGAGCATCTTCAGGTGGATCCAAAGACTGAGTGAAACCTCAGAGCTGAAGATTTGTGACAGCTGGTGTGGTTAGAACTTGCCCATCTCCCTTCATTCCAGGGGAGGCTGCAATGTGAGCTCTTTCCACTCGATTCCCAGCTGAGAGGGACTCCCTGCCTTCTCCCCAGCCATCAGCGCTGCTGCCTCACCCAGCGAGGACGTGCTGGCTCTGCAGGAGAGGAGAGCAGAGGAGGGAAGTGCTGCTGGTCTCCACTGCCTGGCGTGGGCTCAGTCCTGCTGCCCTGAGCTCTGCCCTGGCATCACCCAAAATATCGGCGCCCTTTGGCACAGCACCATGCCAGGCAGGCCCAGGGCAGGCCCCCACCCTGCCAGAGCTCCATGAAATCCCTCTCCAAGTGATGACCAAACAGCAAAGCCAGGCCAGGCCGTGGCTCCCAGGCTCCCCAGCACCGGGTACTTGGGCCCAGGTTTGGCCCTGCTCCTGGAGAAATGAGCAGCAGCTCTCCCATTTTGCAGACCGGCATTTCCAGAGGATGAAGGAATTACCACCCAGTTAGCAAATCCCACCCTCATCCCCCTGACCACCGGAGCATCTCACAGTGCCATGAATCTCTGGGAGGTTTCTGAAACCCCAGCTCTGCTCAAGTGTTTTCCAGCCCGGTAACAGCCACGCTGGGAACATCCTGGGCCATTCCTCACTTCCAACAAGTCTTATTTAGCGATGTGCTTCCATGGAGAGCCAGTCAATATATTTGTTTTCCTGTAGATGTGCAGCTGCAGCAGCGAGCTGTGCAGGAAGTTTATTAAGCTTGGTTAATTTTCTAATGGCCGCAGTGCTGATGGATGTGAGCCGCGCCGGCTTCCTGCTCGACTTAAAAGTCAAATAAAAATAATCACGCTGATGGGAAAATATACTTCTTGTAGCTGCAGCAGATAATATACGAGATGTGAGTACCTGCCAAGCGTCTCGTCTCTGGTAACACTCCCAGGGTCAGGGTTGGGCTTGTGCTGTTCCATCCCAGCCTCCAGATACCGGGGATTTCGGTGTAAACAACCCGCCAAGGGGGTTTTCAACACCTGTATTGTTTCTAATGTAACTCCTACTGCGAGGCTCTGTTGTGATGAAGGTGGGACAGAGAGGGTCTCTGGCAATGGTGCCCAGAGTGGGCACCCTGTGGATGGCATTGGCTGCTGCCTGCTGGCTTTGGGGGTCTTACCTGCAGCTTTTCCACCTGGAGAGGAGACCCCAGGGTGAGGGGCTGGGTGAGGAATTGCCTTCCAGAAATACCTGCCATGAATGCAAACGCTGCCTGTCTGTCCCAGTCTGTCCCAGCCCTCAGAGATGGCCATGCTGGAGCCCTTGGTCCTCTCTCACCATGGCTCAGCCCCAGTTTGAGCAGTCTCTGGAGTGGTGGGACCTGCATCCCTCTCCCTTGGGCCAGGCCCAGCCTTCATCATCCTCCAGCCCAGAGCCACCCACTTACATCGAAAGGCATCCCAAAATCTCCTGCTCAGAAAACCACAACAGGCAGGGATTATCCAAGAGGAATTTAAGTCACTTTTCTGCGATAAACTCTGGTTAGGGAGATTACGACTGTTTACCCAAGAAGTAAATATTGCTCAGTGCTCAACTGCTGCCAGACACCGGGGAAAGGGCTCATGACAGGGCCAGGCTGCCGGGGATCCTGCAGCACCCCAGCCCCTCTGCACCCCAGGACTGGTGTCAAGCACCTGTCATCCTTGTTAATTCCTGGTCATCCCTGCTCCTGGCTGCTGCACCCGTCTCCTTAGGACAGAGCTGGCACATTAACTCCACTTTGGGAGAAAAATATTGTAAACTTGTAAACTTGTGCACTGCCCCATGCCTGGAAGCGTCTAAGGCCAAGGATGGGGCCTGGAGCAGCCTGGGCTGAGGGTTGAAATGGGACGGACTTTAAGATCCCTTCCAACCCAAACCATTCCGGGGATCTCTGATATGCTCAGAGGTTTCTGAGCAAAGCCCTGTACAACTGAAAATCAGCCCAGGCTACCGGATCCAGCACTACCAACACCCCCGGTGCTGCTCTGAAGCCACCAGAGCTCCTCGGCTGTGGTGATGGGGACACACCAAGGCACACCTTTGGTGAAGAGCACTTGCAGCCCCTCAGATCCTTCCTAGAGGACTGATGCTGGGCTTTGTCCCAGCAGGGAATGCAGTGGGCACTGCAGAGTGGCTGGGGGCCCTCGCAGGCAGCAGCTCTGCATAGGTGGCAGGAGAAGACAGACCCCGTTGTCTTTCTAATTCCCCTTCCCTTTGTGCCATGGGGGCTCCGTTCCCTGCCTGGTGTTCTTATCTCCCCTCCAGGTTTCAAAGCCCCACTAATCAGATCCATCACACGACTCACATTAGCCAGGCCAGCTCCAGGCTGTCACCGCCCCTCCTGTGCAGATGTTCCCGCGCGGGGGCCGGGTGATTTAGAGGGGACCATTCACATTCACAGTCATCGCTTCAAATAAACAGGCTGAGAGTTTAATGATTTCAAGGTAAAGCTCTTTTATTAAGACAACACAGAGAACTTTTTTCAACCACAGCTGACATCACTATAATAAATCACCATCATGTCTTGTGGGATTGAAAAAGCCAAAATACTGTCAGAACTGATTTTTCTGGCTACTCGTGCCTCCAGAACAAACCATGTGTTTTTAATCAACAAATCTTTGTTTTGCATTTCTAAGACCCTAGCACTCTTTAAATAGTTAGCATTTACCAGAGGGATATTTTAAATTCAACACACTGCTTCCTTACTGGAGAGATGGAAACAGGACACCACATTACAGCCTTACCGCGCTTGTCCGGGGTTCTTGGAAATTTGTTTTTGTTACATCCATGCAGCATGGAGATGGGCTTTCCCATGCTTGTCTCTAGCTTCATTAGACCTTTTCTCTCCCCAAAATCAGGACATTTACTGCTTGTATGAACCAAACCATCTACTGAGACTTCATGAAAACCCTCTCTGTGCGAAGCTGCGAGAAAAAGTCATGGGAATACCACCAGATCCAGGGAGTCTCCAGAAGCTGGGAGCCAGCAGCAGTGAGAACCTCTTTGCCCACCATCCCTTGGGCATCCTCGCCCCCGCTACCCCTCGCCCACAGAAGCTCCTGCAGAGCGGGTTCTGGGCCAGTCTGAGCACTGCTCGGGCCGTCCCCGCTGTCACCCAGCGCCGGTGCCAGCGCTGCTTGCCCGTGCCTGGGATGTGCCAGGCCTTCCCACTGTGCTTCCCCCCACACCAGCAGTGTGATCCAGAGCGGCTCAGCTCCCTGCTCTGGTTTCAAGGTCAAGCTGAAAGTGGAGACGTTGGGATCCTCTTTCACAGACCCCTCCCGCTCCGGCAATAGGGACATGCTCTGCCTGCTTGGCACAAGCGTCAGGGCTGAGAATAACCCGGGCCGGGCCCCGGGCAAAGGTGCCCACGCCAATCACAGGCAGAGGCAGCCAGCAGTGCCCACAGGGAATGACCACAGCCCACAGGGAGCAGCCATCAGAGCCCTGGGGGTGCAGCAAGAGGCCAATCTGGACCCGATCCCCTGCCTGTTTCCCGGTGGGTTTGGTCTGGAATCCTGCTGGGAGGGGGCTGGGTGATCCTTGTCCCCTCATAGTGCTGCTGCCTGCTCTCCTCCTGGTGCCACAGATGTGGCACTTGGGGTCAGGGTGTGGCACTCAGGGACGTGGCTTAGGGGTGATTATGGTGGTGCTGGGGTGATGCCTGGACTGGATGATCCTGGAGATCTCCTCCAACCCTGATGATTCTGTGCCTCCAGTTGTGCCAGGCTGGTGACAAATGGCCGTGGGGCCACCGGTGCAGGCTCTCAGCAGGACAGAGAGAGCAGTGCAAGATGGGGACACCACCCAGGGTACCCCCTTGTCTGCCCCAACCTCAGCCCACCAAGAACCCTTCGGGCTGGAGCCGGTCGAGGGGGACAAGGTGACCTCCTCCGAGCCAGCTCCACTCGGCGGCGGTGACAGTGCCAAGCATCCCCACTGCTCTCTTGGACACTTTCCCCCCGGGACAGCAGTAAGTCCCCCAGACAGCAGCAAGCCCCTCATGCCCCTCGGATTGGGGATGAACTTTCCCCTTCAGACGAACTCGGGTTGGCCCCGGCACCTCCTGGGCTGACCCCGGGCCGGCGGCCGAGCCCCCCTCCCACCCCACAGACCCCCTGCAGGCGGCATAAAAGCGACCTGGGCCCAGGGATTGCTCCGACACCCTCCCACGCAGCCGGGCGAGATCAAAGCCTGTGCCGGGAATCAAAGCATGTGACGGGCAGGTGTCCGTCCCCTCGACAGGGCCGCGATTAATCACAGGGTCTGTCCCACAAGGAGATCAAACCGGCCCTCCTGCGGCTGCTGGTTAAAGCCTGCCTTCAAGTTACCCTAATTAAAGTTTTCCCCCGGCCTCCCCCGTGCTCGCCCGGCTGACTGCTGTCCCATGACCGCCCCTTTCACTTCCTAAAACAAAGGCTGCACTCAGGAGCTCCGGGCAGCCGGAGCGTCCGGCCCCGGCCATGCTTGGCCGGCCCTTTCTTCTGGAGCCGCGGCAAAGCCGGAGCCTGGCAGGGGACCCTTCCCCACCGCACCGAGCCCTGCGCCCACCCGGGCACCCCGGCACAGCCAGGGCCGCCTCCCCCACCTTTAATTTCCCGAAATTCAGACTATTTGTTCCAGGTCTGGAACTCCCCGCTTTTCCTCCTGCTGAACTGGGAGAATCAGCTGAAAAGCATCATTCAAAATACTTTCAGAACCCACGGAACGGCGGTGGGACCTCATGTTCTCCCCGCCCCTCCCTGAGATTCTCCTCTTGTGACATCAATAGCGGCATTTTGATGAGAAGCAAAGGAATTGCTCCTCTCCAGCAAGGCTTAGCTTTGAAATGCTGCAGGGCTGCATAAAAGCAATCCAGCGGAGAACCAAACTGTTTCTGTAACCAAAAACTCGGGGAGGGGGGGGTAGGTTAAATGCACATTTTAGACACGTCACACAATGAAGAAGTTTTCAAGTTTTGTTTTCCCCTTAAACGTGCGCATTAGTTCGCTCACGCAGGGGGAAAAAGAAAGGGGGGAATCGCAGGGTTCCAGGGAGAGGCCACTCACAGTTGGGAAATCAATCATTTCCATGGCAAAAGCCGCTCCAAACAGCTCCGACACGGCCAGGGCTCATCCCTGCCTGCACCCGGGGCTGTCCCCGCGGAAGGACCGTGCCGGCTCCGGACGGACGGCTGTCCCTTGGCCGGCGCACCCGGGGCTGCTCGCTGGTGCTCAGCGGGGTCGCAGCCCCCCGGAGCAGCTCCTCACTCTTGCCCTCGGTGTTCGCTCCCCCCGGGGCAGCGGGGCCGGGCCGGGCTGTCGGAGCCGCGGAGATGGATGGCGATGACGCGGGGCAGGACGCGGCCGCCGGCACAGGTTGACTCTGGCAGCGGGACAAACCACCTTTCACAGCCTCCCTGCGCCCGCTCGCCCTCCCCGGCATCGCTCAAATGCCTGCCCCAAACCTGACCTTTTTTTTCCACAGGAGCGTTTCTAAAAGCAGCGTTTCTTCCCCGAGCCCCAGCACAGGAATGTCGCGGCTGTGGCGGGGACACGGCTCGGCCCCGGTGCCGGCCGCGCTCCGCGGGGCTCCGGCGAGCCCCGGGCCGGTCCGGCGGGGCCGCGGCTTCCCGGCCCGCTCGGCTCCTCGCACGGATTTGTCAATTTGCACAGCTGCTTCTAATCCCCGCTTTGAAGTCCCCCCTCTCTGTTTTCCTGGCTGACGGCCTCGACGCGGGGTTCCCGGGGTCAGGGCAGCAAAAAGGGTTCGCCGACGGGTTCAGGGCAGCATCCGAAAGTTCAGGCTCTTCCCAGTCCCCGGCATCAGCATCCTCCTGCCACAGAGCTACCAGCAAGGCCGCTTGGAAATCTGGGCAGGGGAGTCCCCTGTTAAGAAAAGCTGGGAAAACCAAGGCAGGGTTGTGGTACAGGTCCAACAGCCTCACACACACACACGGCCCAACAAAATGTTGTTCTGGTCTTGGCCTTACGTTGTTAATAATAATAACTGTAAAATTCTGTTACCCACAACATGGATTTCAGTAGCCAGATAAAGGCCTGTGAGCACCACAATCTGCTGCTGGGGGAGACTGTTATCTAAATAAGATTTTTTTTTTTTTAAAGCCCAAGATAATAATGATAATGCTAATAATAATAAAAGTAATAATTCCTCTTTTTAGCCTGCTTCAAGATCTAGATCTTATCCTAACGAAGAAAGTCATTCTAAACCCTAGAGAATGCATTGAGAATTAATATTGATTATTAGGAATAATATTCTTACTAGGAACGGCTTTGCAGTGTATAGGGAAAGGATTCCTCCAGGGCCAGGTAATAATCACAATCATATTTAGTGTCTGCACTGTACTTTGTGTCCTCAAACCTGATTAACCTCTTCTGCACCACCTTAACTACGCAGTGTTGGAGGCAGCAGCTGTGCCGCTGGAACACCTCTAACAGGAGAACTCTCCCAACTTGAAACACCTGACGCTGCCCCACACACGGCCCCGGGATGGCCGCGAGGGTCCCCAGGAGCCAGCAGGGTCCTGCTGCCCCTCCAGCCACCCCAACCCCTCCGAGCTCGGCCCCCTCCCCTGCTCCACAGCTCCAGCTGTGCCAGGTTCTCCAGGAGACCACACAATGTGCCTGACATGCCACTTAATACAACACAATGAAATATTGAAAAGGCTTTCAAAACTCAACGTGTTGAGGCAGAAATCTATGGAAGATGTTTAATACTAATTCTATTAGGCATCTGAGTTAATGAATCACAACTGTAAGAAATCATGATAATCCAGCAGGCATTAGTGACAGATTAGCTTCAAAGCTACCATAAAAGTGCCATAATGCTTACCTAGCGGGGTGATTAATGCCAGCAATACATAATGGCATTATGAGGGATGGAGCAGCACGGGCTGACAGACCCTCTGCTCCGGCCATCGCCCCGAGGGCTGCTCCCCCTCACCACACACGTCACAGCCCCAGCAGGGTCTGCCTGAAGGAGAAACCCCCCAGGTGTGGCCCTCACACCTCTGCTCTCCCCCATCCCAGCGAGGGGATGCTGCAGGCGCTGGCACTCAGGCAGTGGCAGGGAGGTCATCAACAGGAGCTCAGCAGCACCAGTCCTGGTGTGGGAGCTGCTCTGGGGCAGGGCTGGGGGGCTCTGAGGGTTGGAACTGCAGGATGGGGTAAGGGAGGTGCTTGCAGGTGGCAAGAGAAGGTCCTGTGCTGTGGGCATTTCAGCTCTTCCTTCCTCCAAGGCATTCCCAGCTGAGACTTCAAAGTTTGGATTTGATGATCTTGGAGGCCTTTTACACCCTAAATGATCCTGTGATTTGGCAAACCCTGCTGCTGCCTCCTCAGGAGCTCACCTGGCCCCAGGGCTGGGGCTGCCAAACCTGGGCTCATTCTCCACTGGGGATCACACCAGCAGAGCTCGGATGGCTGCTCTCAGCTCCACTGGCACCTGCCTGGGCACTGGACGTGCCTTCCTGGCCGGGCACTGACCGCACCGCCGCCCTGAGTGTCAGCACAAAGGTAAGTGGAACGAGTTGCTGTTGAATGGAACTCGACGTCTCATTATGGCTTTTCAGGATTGTTTTCCTACATCTTTATTGCTCAGGTTTGCTTAATTCTAGAGTGGATGTCTGCCAAATTGTCTATCAAATTACTTACTGGCAAGTAAACCAAGATTAGTTCACTTGAGTGCGGCCCTCTTATATTTGACTTATAGCCAAGCAAAATATGGGTTTAATCAAGGGATAAATTGGACATGATGTTTCAATGAAAGATAGCAGGGTACGCTCTGCTCAGCGGAAACAGGGGAAGACAGGACCTGAGGCAGGAGCAGAGAAGGCTCCACAAGAATCAGTTGAGGATGATGGCTCTGAGGCTGTGTGAGCAGCTTGGGGACGCTGAGAAACTCATCCCTCACCCAGCAAACCGCTCAGCTCTGTCCTCCCTCTTGCTTTCAGGAGCTCCTCTCCTTGGTGGAGATGAAATGATGTAGGGACCCCAGCTGGGCTCCCCAGTCACTTGTTCCCCACAGTCACGTGCCCTTCTGAGAGCCCTGTGATGCTGCACAGCTCCAGCTATTGCAGTTCCATCCTGTGCAGATCTGTCTTCCACAGAAAATCCCTCTTGTCCCAGAAGGAAATGGGTCGGGAGCAGATCCTGTGGCGAGTGTGGGGCTTGCACGAGGCAGAGCTCAAGCAGACAGGAGTTGGTGAACTCGCACTGACTCAGCCTCAGCTGTTGTGATTTAGTGTCTGGGGGAACAACGAACAACTTCACCCCATCCCTGCAGACGCAGATCCCCGGTGGGGTGGGGTTGGCTGGGAACTCGGGAGGAAGCTGGAGCTGCAGAGGTCTGTAAGGAGCAGGTATGGGCGAGCATTTGGTGTTTGCCCGGGATGTGGGGCTGGCACGTTGGCAGGTTTGTGTAAAATCTCCATCCAGTTCCTTGTGCTTCGCTTTGAGCTTCCTGGCTGGAACCAGAGCGAGGCACGGGGGTGTTTCTGTACCCCAAAAGCTGTTGGCTCTGGGATGGTTCTTGTATGGTGTCACTTTAAATGCCCAGCTCCTGGCAAGAGGAATGCAGGCACATTCCTCTTCTTTTCTTCCTCCTTCCCTCTTTAATTTTAAGCTGTTCCCAACAAGCTCAAAAATTTGATTCCTGAAGGCTAAAAACTGGAAGGTAAATAAAAATAACCCCACAGTTAATTATATTCTTAACAAGTCATGATTTTTTCAAACCCGTCCTGTTCCTTGTGGGGGTCTGACTCATGGCTCTGAGCACTTGCAGTTGGCGATAATATCTTGCTGTAATTTGAATTAAACCACTTGTAGCAGCGCTCTGTTCTCTAATTTCATTTAGGCCCAGTGGGTGTCCTGTCTTCCTGGAATTTGTTGGCCATCTAATGAGAAGCAGCCCGGCAAACCCAGCTAATGAACCAAGTCAGGCGTCTCGCAGGGGGGAGAGGGATGGGCAGAGGGGCCGGTGGGGACCAATGGAGGGGTGTGTGGGGCTGTTGATGGGGGCTCCTCGGGCATCAGGTGCCGGGTGAGCTGTCCCTACATCCCCACGGTCCCCCCAGCAACCTCTTGACCCAGTGCTGAACTCGGGCTGAGCCCCAAGCTCGTCGCTCGTGGCCCCCTGGCTCCTGAGGTGTGTTTGATCCGTGTCATCTGCCCGAGTTTCCCTGTGAAAGGGGCTCTTGGCTCTTCAGGGCTGTCCCTGCCATGGTGCCGAGGAGTTGCTGTGCCTGAGGTGCCACCAAGCCCGGGTGAGCAGGAGGGCACACGGTCCCCCCTGCCACCCCCATGACGGGTTTGTGACGCTGTGGGAGGGGGGTGTGTGACACTGTGGGACAGTGGCAGGACAGGGGTGTGGGACAGGGGTGTGTGACAATGGTAGAACAGGGGTGTGTGATGCTGTGGGACAGTGGGGGGACAGGGGTGTGTGACAATGGTAGAACAGGGGTGTGTGATGTGGGACAGTGGGGGGACAGGGGTGTGTGATGCTGTGGGACAGTGGGGGGACAGGCCTCCCTGCCCTGCTCTGCCTCCCCAGCCCTGGCTCTCCCCCACCCCACTGTGCCCCAACCCCACTGCTGAGCCCCAGCCGTGCAGTGCTGCCAGCTCCCCGTTACCTTGGAGAAAGCAAAGGGAGGCAACAGCGATACAGCCAGTGCTGTTCCTTCAGGGGGAAAAAAGGAAAAAGAAGGAAAAACATTTGGGTTTTTATATGTTAAAAAGAGCAAGGGGAAAAAAAAAAAAAAAAAGGAACAGGCTTCCAGAGAGTTGCTGAGTTGAATTACGGGGGCTGGGGTCGGATGATTAACAACCCTCCCGCATTTCGGCATCGCAGTCATTACTCACTCCAAACCTGAGGCTTCTCAGTTACATACCCCGGCACAGCCTGACCATTTTTTCCATTGACTGAAAACACATTCTGACTGAAAACAAACTTTCGATCCCCGAGGCTTGGCACGCTGCGGGTCCTTCACCGTGTTTAATCAACGGGAAGCTAAACACTTTCAATCTGTGATGGCTCATTTGGAGAGGGAGCTCTGGGCCCTCGGTAGGTGCCAGATATAATAACTCTCCCCTTTTCTTTTCTGAGGCCTACTTTTATAATTTTGCTATTTTTCAATGTCAGACCCATCTTTTGAAGAAATTTTATTGGATTTCCTGCTAGACTTCAGCAAGGATTTTTCTTTCTTTGGCAGAAATATCAAGCAGAACAGGGGAAAAACTCAATCATAACCTTGGAACAAGGATTATTATTAGTTGGGATTTCTTTGTCTGTTTGCACAAACACATTATTTAAGAGCCCAGCAGGTCAGCAGGCCCCCAGCCCTGGGGCTCCAGGCCCTGGTGCTGGTCTCTGCTGCCTCTCTGGGAGGGAGGCAGTGCCAGTGTGTGCAGAGCACAGCAAGGGAAGGCTTGGGGGCTGTTCCCCCCCCTCAGCCAGGGTATTCCTAAAACCTTTCCAAGGCTGGAAATCTTTGCCCAGTCATTCAGATCTTTGAAAAGCAGGCTCTGGGGGCAGCCAGGTGGCTGAGGGGCTTCTCTCTGGGCCAAACTCCAGGCAGGTCCTGGTGGGTGCAGGCTCAGCAGGTGTCTGTGCAGGGGTTGGTGCTGGCCCTCCATTCCCGAGGAGGGGATTCAGGCTGGATAAAGCACAGGGCATCTGCAGGGATGAGCTCATTTCTTCCCACACCTCTCTAGTTCTGCAAGTGCCTCTGGTGACTGGACACTTCTCTGCCTCCATCCCAGTCCCTGCCTGTCCTGGTTCCCTGCCCATCCTGGTCTGGGGTGTCCTGGAAGTCAGGGCAGCTTTGGAACTGGAGCTGGTGTGAGTTGGCAGACGGGCACCAGCCCCATCCCTGAGCTCTGGGGGTGTGAAACCCAACATCCCACTCCTGCTCCCACCTCTTCCTGGCAAGCCCAAAGCGAGTCCCTGCTGCTGGAGAGAGCTCCTGCCCTCTGAGCTGAGCAGCTTTTGCTGCCTCAAGGTTTTCCAGGGGCTCTCAAGGCTTTCCTTCTTTTTTTCTCCCGGTGTTTGAGGTTAAGATGAATGCTACAGGATTCAATAAATCGCCTGGCATGGCGTAGGCCAAAACAAGAAAATGTAATTCAGATTAAAGTCACCCTCTGGCTAAACTGATAGTTTATTAAATAAACTGCAGTGCTGCCAATCAACTCTGCTGGCAAGCAATCCTCTGACATTAATCTTTTTTGATGTGATTTAGGGTACACCTGGGCCTTTGTAGAGTATCTCCCATAATTTCTTTCCCATCTCTCTGGATCAAGCTGCTGTGCTTGGCTCCGTTGACAAATTCCCCAAGTAATCCCTCAAAAGATTGGAGAAATGCTCCAAACGCTCCATTAAATTTATTTTCCGTGCTTTAAGAGCCCCAAAACTATGTCCAATAAATAAGTGTTCGCAGTGATTTATTGAAATGCTGCTCTGATTTAGAGTTATAGGCGGGGGAAATATGTCACCCCTGGGAACTGGAAGCCCAGCCCTGCAAGCGAGACCAGATGTGCTGGTGCTGGGCGGGGGGAGCTGGCCAGGCCGGGGGGGCTGCACAGCCCAGAGCTGGACCCCGCTCCCAAAGCCTGGCCCAAAAGGTCCCCGGGTGAGTCTTCTTGCCTGAAAAATTTATTGTGGTTGTAGTTATTGGGGGAACCATCAAAAGAGTAATTCTGGCCCTTGTTTTTGCACAGGCCTTTTGATAAATATGATACTTAGAAATATGCCTCCCCCAAGACGGGAAAGCCATAGAGTTAAAATGAAGTAATCTGTCAGTAAACTCACTGGAATCGAGGCCAAACCGAAACCTGCGAGAGCAGGAGGGGGAGAAGGGAGCCCGTGCTCGGTGGATTTGTATCACTGCAGATAAAAGTGAGGATTTATAGCCACAGGGCTCTGTTCTGGCTGCTCTGCTGCTGCACGGGCTCGTGCTCCGCACCCTGGGGGCCCCCCAGTCCTCCCCGGATCCTCCGAGGGTTCTGGGGCATGGTGCCCCCCTGGGTGCCCCCTCACTTTGGGGGGGCTCAGCCTCGGGGACGTCCCAGCCGGGTTCCCATGCAGGGTGCAGAGCCCCCTGGACCCGGGGCAGGAGGGAGGCAGGGCCCGTCCTGCTGCCCCGCACTGGCCCGGCCGGGCTGGCTGCAGTGAGGTGCCCTGCACCAGCTGTGTTTACAGCGGGGAGCTGCAGTTCACTGGAACAAAATCATTTCATGCAGCCAGAGCACTTTTGGCAAGGGGAGCGCTGGGGAGCGGAGCCGCCTGACAGCGATGGAGCCGATAACTCCCGACAGGGCCGCTCCCAGCAGGAGGCAACACGAAAATCCAGTCTGGAGCTCCTGCTCCGGTGCTGGGAGAAGGCAGAGAGCGCCTCTGATCCACGGCCAAGCTCCCTGGGTGGGAGGCACAGGCTGCCTGGGTGCTCCCCGGGCGATGGGCTGTGCCAGGAGAGCCTGTGGCTCTGCCGTGAGAGCCAGGGTCAGGGATGTGGGATTGGCTCTCCAGGCTGGCCCCCGATGCTGCCCGGGAGCCCTGGTGTGGGGCACAGTGAGGTCTGTGCCCACCTGCAGCCCCCCGTGCTCAGGAGGTGCCCGTGAGGCACCTGTCCCCCAAGATCAGCATTGTGCCCGGCACGTGGCTTGTTCCGCTCTTCCAGCAGCCAAACCAAAGGTGACATCCACGAGTGATGAGGCCGTAGATGCAGAGGGTGACCTGACCCCAGCCTGGCACCCAAAATGCCCCCAAATGCTGCACCTCCAGGTTGTGCATCTGGCAGAACAGAGGACAGTGGGTGCTCTGGGCACCCTGACCCTGCAGAGGCCAACCGTGATGAGGGAAGGATTTATTATTACAGGCCTGAAAGACCACAGCTGCCACACGGCCCCGGGATGCTGTGGAGCAGAGAGGGCAGGGAAGGGGACCGAGGGTTTTGTGGGGGTGCTGGGACCCTCTCCAGGGGAGAGGGGAAGGCAACCAGAGGGGGTGAGCAGGGAGAAGGGGGAAGGGAAGGAGCGAGGAGGCGTGTGTGTGACTGTTCAGAGAAACAGGATTCATGGTAATTTCCTGCCAGATGCCTGAGCTCCTCCGGCACGCAGACGTTTCACATGAGAAATATCAAAGCGTTCCCAGTAACAAATGTACTTCCTGCAGCTCCTCAGATCTGCCTCCGTGCCAGGGAGCGGGGACGCCCGAGGAGCAGCGCTGCCGCCGCGTTGGGGTCCGGCCCCACGATGGGATGCGGGCGCTGGCGGCGTGGGGGGTGGGAAGTGCAAGCCTCGAGTTTTGGGAAGCGCTGCCTGCACCTCCCCGGGCGCTTGTGCGCAGATTGGTCCTGACAGCTCGAATTAATACGTCAGGGTGTGTGATCTGCGCTGGCGACGGCCCCTGACCCTATCAGCGCTGTGCTTCCCCGGCTGAGCGTCTCCCGGCCTCAAATTGATTCCGAGTTTTATAAACATCCTGACGTCGGGGCAGGGAAGAGAGAAGGAGGGGAAAAGAGCCCTCACCACCAAGCAGGGATGGGATGGGCTGCCCTATCCCCTCCGTGTCCCCTCAAAGCCGCCCCCCGAGCTGCGGGTGCTGCTCACTGCTCCCCACCAGCTTGGCCTCAAGATGTCATCTCTGTCCCTGCTCGCTGGGGTTTTTTTCAGCAATGTCTCTCTCCCAGTTTCCCAATTTTCTTTCCAACCCTCTTTAATGCCTTAAAAAGTTGGTTCATGATCCCAGTGAACTTGATCCAATGCTGTTTTTCAAGCTCTTCCTAGTCACTGCTCATGGGGAAGTGGAAGATTTCATTTGATTTAACATTTTTAGTGTGTTTTAAGAGCTGGAAGATGCTCCCAGTGTTCTACAAGCAGTCAGAGGGCCCTGCCAGGTGCCTCAGCATTTTGGACCTTGCAGCAAACCTCTCTTGCTCCTGTTTGTGTTTCTTAGAGGGAGTCTTGTGGGCACAGAGCTGCTGTGCCTGCGAGAAACTCATGGAAAAGACCCAAATAATAATAAATCAATATTAACTCTGCATTGCTTATTATTTTCTGTTTATTGTCTCTTGGCCCGAGAAGTTGGTATTGACCCGGTCAGAACAAAATGTCAATAACTGCAACCCTTGAAGGTTGGGGAAGATTGATGCCAATTAAACTCCCTGGCTGCCGGTGTGGGCTGGGGCAGGGATGAGCCATGGTGGGACAGAGGCAGCTCCTGATGGGAGAGGTTCAGGCAGGGAGGAACTTGCCATGCCAGAGCCCAGGAATCCTCCTCTTGGCCCTCTTTAGCTGTTTCAGGGAAGCAGAAAACATTCCCCAGGCGAATGCAGCAGCAAGAGCTGTTTGTGCCCCTCCTCTCCCAGAACTGTGTGGGACAAGGCCATCACCTGCCCTGGGAGGGTGTCCCCAAGGTTCCAGCTCTCCCACGGAGACTTGGCCTGCAAAGGGCCACCAAACTGGGGGGCATTCAGGGTGAAAACTTCACTCCTTCCCTGCAGCCAGTCGTTCTTCTCCTTCCCTGCTCGCTCCTTCGTGTCCCCCTGCCCCCGGCATCCCCCTGCCCCAGGCATCCCCCTGCCAGATTTCCCAGATTTCCGCCGGCCCTCACAGCAACAGGATCACAACAAAGCGATGTGACTTCAAACGCGTCCCGCCCTCCTTCCCATTCATCCCGTCAAGCGCAGCTCCACACGGGAGCTGCCCGGGGGGCATCGCCACTGCTGGGCAGCCCCCACCCCTGTGCGATTTCTCAGGCAGGAGCCCCCAGCCCTCCACCACCACGGGAGGGCTCAGCCGCGGGTGCATTTCCTGGTTTGACCCTGATTCCAAGCTCTGACCACAAAAGCAGGTGGCTCCCCACGGGCTCCCCACGGCCGCCCGGCCATGGCTGCGGGTCCCGGGTCCCCAGGCCGGTCCCACCGCCCCGGCTCGGCGCAGAGCCCCCGGCAAAGCCTCCTGCCTTCGGCCAGCCAGAGCACGGAGCTGGCGCCGAGCCGCTGCGGGAAGGGGGGGACGTGTCCCTGGGGACTGCGGTGTCGTTCCTGGAGCCTGCCCGCTCCCTGTCACGTCTGTCACTTCTCGTTAGTGCCCGTCAGCCGGGTAACACGACCTGACTGATGTAATCGGGGCCGACACACCGGCATGGAGGGGCTCTGGAAACTTTCCACCACGCGCTTTCCCAGCCTGCGCCCGCCCGGCTCGTTCCTGGAAGCCGCGTTCGGAGGTGCCGCTCTGCCCGGCGCAGGGAGCGAAGCTCAGCGATGCCACGCGCGGCCTCCCCTCCCAAATCCAGAAAGGAGGCATCTCAGACCAGCCAAGGGCGCTTCGGCGGGGCCGGGCTGCGCTGGGCTCAGCCAAATCGCTGCTGACTCAGAGGGAAGGCGCAGGCAGAGCCCCGGCAGTGCCGGCCCCGCTGCCAGGCGGGCGGGTGCGGCGGAGCTCGGAGCGCCCTTTGAAGCCGGAGCTGGGGCTCGCACCTCGCTGGCTCGCGGCGCTTTGGCCGCGGGAGCTCCTGACGCACCGTCTGCACCATCCCGGCCCCGGGGCTGCCAGCACGTCTGGATTTGGGGTGTTTCTAGTGCGGGTCTGGCGGGGAGGGGGGATGATAAACTGGGAGTGCTACCATCCCTCTCACCCCTTCTGCAACCCCGGGCCACGGCACCGGCTCGGACCCTGGGAACCCCAGCACTGCTTCAGCAGGATTTTGCTGGAAGGAGGAATAAAGGCATTGGGGTCTGGGCTGAGTCCCACGTGTGTGACAAAAGAAGGTGGGAGAAAACCTCCTCCAGCTGTGCCATGGCAGGGCCTCCTGGCTGACTCCAGCCATGCACAGAGACGGGCTGGGGCCAGCACGGGCTATGGGAATGGATCTGGGGGCAGGAGGAGAAGTACAAAAAGAGGGGCTGAGTCACCTGAGAGTTTCTGTGGGGTGGGGAATGGCAACGCTGAGGTCTCCCCCGCTCCCTCCTCCCCACCCAGGGCTGACAGCTGATGTTCCCAGTGGGAGTAAAGGGCCAAAAGCTGGGATGGCAGCCAGGGTGGGTGGTGGGGACAGCACTGGCACTTCCCCCAGCCTTTCTGGATCAATTCACATCGCAGGTTTTGGTGGTTTGTTTGCCAAAAATCCTTGATCACTGCAAGTGTCGCAGGTGAGGAGCGAGCACATCCGGCACTTCGGGGAGATCGATATCTCTGCGGTTGTAAATATCCCAGGAAATCAATGGGGGATGTAAAATGGATTTCGTCCATTTTCACTTTTAACATCTCTTTGTAATAAAAACGCTATTTTAATAAATGGAAATGGGGAGCTTCACTGCTGGGCCGCGGTGGGTTTCAGCAGCGCTGGGTTTTTGTCGTTCCCACCGCCATTCCCTGAGCTCTGCCAGTGCAAACCCCTGGATGAGGCTGAACTGTTCCATTTCATCCTCTGTGCCTCTGCTGCTCCGGGGCAGTTCTCTCCTGCGAAGCCTCCGTGTTTCCAAACCTCCCAATCCCTCGGAGCAGGGATCCAGCCCCGTGCACGGATGTGTGGGAGTCAGCCCGAGGCACAGGGTGGGGTTTATTCCCTCTGATCCCACCAGCTTTTCCCTTCCTTTCCATGTGTGTCCTGACCCCACGGAATGAGGTGCACCGAGGGGGGATGGGCCTAAACAAAATTCTTGCATCCAAGGATGGAAAAAAGCCCCTCACTGCACCCTGGGCAATGCTGGAAATGGAATTTTCACCTCTTTGTGACTGCTGTGCAACAGCCACTTGTTAATTACAACATAAAACCTCTTACCATGTGAGAGATGGATTTATGGATGAAATTCCCTGATCAATATTCACAGCAGCGCCAGGAAGAAACGTGTGGGGTAGCAGGGAATATTTTTTAATTCTTTTTGGTAATTATTTCTCTCTGGTTTAATATTGGCTGACCTTGGAGAATGTAAAAGGAAAACAGAGAGGCTGAACATGGAGCCTGTCTCACGGGGACCTGCTGAGGGAGATGCTGGTTGCCCGTGAAAGAACAAGACACCAAAAATCCCTTGCGGCACTGCAAAATCCTCTCTCACTGCCCAAGTACATGGGGCTGTGGGAGAGCGGCCAGTGCAGGGCAGCTCCAGGGCCCAGCGGCAGCTCCAGGGTCCAGCAGCACCTGGTGTTACCTCCTTCCCTCTCCAGGAAGGATGGCAAGAGCCGTGCTCCACCACAAGGCTGGATTTGGGAGAAGAGGTCGGGAAGAAGGAATCCCAACGGAGCAGCCAGCCCTCTGGCATTGCCCAGGGTGGGTTTGGCATCCTCCCTGGCAGACCTGCCGGCGCTCTGCCGCAGGGCCGTGGCACAGCAGCCGCCGGGGCTGAGCAGCCGCCGCAGCTCCTGCGGTGCAGCTCCTGTTTGCCCGGATAATGGTCGGGTATTGGGCGGTTTCAGGGGTTTAACCTCTTACAAAATATTTGTTAACCGGATTTACCCGGTGGCTCGGCGTCAGCAGAGCACGGACAGGCTGCTGGAGCAGGGGAGGCGGCGAGGCCGGAGCGTCTCCATTTGTCTGGGAGCGCGGTGCCGCTGTCCGGGCTGGTGCCCGCAGAGCCCCACCCTCCCCGGGGAGGGCACGGACGTGTCTGGGCAGGGTCCCAGACATTCCTGAGAGACGCGCACCTGAGTTCTGGGAGTTCCCAAGGCAATTAGCATCTCTGTGCTAACCGTGGTTTCTCCTCTGTCTAGGCAGCTCCTCCATCAAGGTGTGGATCTGCCGTGTCTGGCCGCTGGCGGTGACGCTCGGGGAGTTTAATTAGAGCGTGGCTACGACAGCAGGGCTTGTGCAGCCATCCCACCGGCCAGGTCGGGACCCTGCACTACTTCAGTGCTTCCTCCCCTGGAGAAGAGATCTTGGGATACCTTCAGCGTGTGCAATGTTCCCGTTCCTGCCGCTAAATCAGACAGGGTTTGCTGGTGTCAGGACCGGGCTGGACGCATCCCAGGACACCGCTCCAAGCACCATCCCAGCTCTCCAGACACCAGCCAGTGGTGCAGCAGCCTGGTCCCCATCACCGGCGAGCCAGTGGCACCTGGCAGAGACACCTTTCATGTCTCCAAGAGTGGAAGTCAGCACATGGATAATTACAAGGCAGCGCATCTCCGTGCCCTGTGACTAAGGCACCATGTAGAGCAAAGGTAGGAACAAACCACCAGAAGAGCAAATAAATAAAGAAGGCAGCTTTAATAATGGGGTAATTACCCAGCTTAAGTACACAATCATCTCGCATTTTGCTAAACTTTATGACACATGATGACAAGTTAATAAATGAGATGTCTTACCAGCAGTAAAACAGCTGTTACCAGCCACCTTGTATGTCTGGGTAGCCCAGAGCAAAAAAACCCACCAAGCCAAATGAAAAGAAACTGGTTATTTCTGTTTGTGAAATAGCCCGGGTAATAAATCACCATTAATGATGCTGTCACTTATCAAAGGGAAAGCTCTTGTTGCAAAAGCCTTTGAAGTCATGGCACCTATAATTTCCTAACTATAAAAAGGTACCTTTGTGTGTGTGTCATACCTGGAACCGGCGGCAGCCAGGAGGTGCCAGGAGTTCAGCACCGCCCAGCCCCACAGGAGCCCAGCAGTGAGGAGGGGGTGCCCGGGCTCGGGCTGGGCTGCACAAGCCGTCATGAAGCCCCAGATCTGGCAGGGATCGATTAGTGATGGTTTAAAGGTGGTTTTCCTCTCCTCCCTGCACCTAATAGCTTGTTTGCCCA
Source organism: Aphelocoma coerulescens (assembly GCF_041296385.1). Taxonomy (NCBI): domain Eukaryota; kingdom Metazoa; phylum Chordata; class Aves; order Passeriformes; family Corvidae; genus Aphelocoma; species Aphelocoma coerulescens. Next base: position 4,526,293 of record NC_091035.1, read on the forward strand.
GGAATATTAGGGTGGTTAATTCATATTAATTAACAGGGATCCAATGTGGTTAAAATAATCGACTTGACATCTGCAGTGGCGGGACGGGCTGGGAGCAGGACTCAGAACTGCTGGCAGAGCAGAGCCCCCTCACTGCCCTGGCCCTCACTGAGCCTCACGGGGCAGCCCGGCCCTCCTGCCCTCCCGTCCTCGTGGGGAAGCACAAACTGTATTAATGGTGGCACAATTATCACATTTCGGTGAGAATCTTCATCCGCAGCGTGTCCTGGAGACACAGCAGCAGCATGTGCCGGGCTCCAGCTCCGCTCTCCTCCTGCCCCAGCCCTTCACTGCACAACTGCCGAGCCCGGGGACGAGTCGGGGTGATGGTGACAAATGCGGCCCTGAAGAGGAGCAGTCTGGCTGTCACTCGAGATTAAGTCCTCTGTCATCAGAGAGCAGGAGGTACCAGGCGCTTGAGCTCAAGGAACCTCTCCCTCAGGTGTGAGGAAGCAGCAGGTAACGGGAGGCACGGGTGACAATCCTGTGTGCGTGTTCAGGAGCACAGAGGGGCCGTGGGGACACTCAGGACTCTGTCCAAGGGTGCAGAGAGGTGGTGCAGAGCAGGGCAGCCCCTCTCCCTCCCTCCTCGATGCTCTCACAGACGGGGAAATGGGTTTCATTCTCACCCACCTCAAAGCTGCCAAAGCTGAGCTGGTGGAAGCCCAAGGCTGAGCTCGCCCCAGCATCGCATGCAACAGCCTCCAGCCAAGCCCAGCCGATGGAGGGTGAGGTACATCCATGGGTTTGGATGCCCCAGGGTTTTTTGGCATTGCCAGGGCCAGCCAAGCAAAGTGGGGCAAGCCCTCAGGAGAGGCAGGGTCACAGCACAGCCCTGCCCTCGGTACCTCCGGCACATCCCCTGAACAAAGAGGGGGGGGTTCTGCTCCCCACCACATCCATCTCTTGAGCAGGAATGTGTTTCTTTTCTGGAGACCTAAGGAGGGTTTTTTTCCTCCTCCTTGACTACTAAATGAGGCAGCTCCTATGTAGCTTTGTCATTTCTCTCCTGCTGAAGACACTTTCTTTTCTTCTCATCTGAGCGGCAGGCACCTCACCCGCCTCATAAGCATCTGCTGCAAGAAGTCTTCACCTGTCACCTCTTCCCAACTGACTTGAGAAAACAGGATAGGAAAGCTATAAATAATTAAGGCCCATCCAACACAGGTGCAGCACTAAATATCAAACCTGCCTGAGCATCTCCAACACTCCCTTGATAGCCAAGGGGAAACTAACCTAGTTTGGAAAGAGGAGGAGAAGAGAGGCAGGAGCCACGTGTTAAAATTGTGGCCAAACTGGTTTCAGCCCTTGTCAAGGACTCCTGACCCAGGAATAACCCACTTGTGCTGGCGCAGTGTGGTGCACTGGGCCAAAGGTTCACATCATCATCCCAAAACACCTGGACAAAGCATCCAGGAGAGAAGAGGGCGGCCCAGGGGAGGCAGCCTGCCCTTTCCCCTTGTGTTTGTGGGGAGAGAGGAACCTCGTGCCTCCCTGTCGCTTGTCCCTATTAACATGCACGATTCCCCGAGCCGATCCTCCAGCCGTCTCCGAGCTTGTAAGAAGTTAACATCAAAGCCGTGGAAGGGAGGGAATGGCAAGTGCTGGTGAGAGATGTCACATTAGTGTCTGGCTCTCCCAGAGCTGCTGCATTTAAATTTTGTTCATCAAGGCTTCAACTCCGTGGCCCTGCTTCAGGGAGGGAGGAGAGGCCACATACAGAGAACTCTGTTCCTGCACCGGGAGCAGCTTCGGGGCAGCCCTGGGATGGTCCAGCCCTGAGAGAGCTGCAGCCAGAGCAGCAGTGCCCAGCCGGGGCTCCTGGGCGCCTCGGAGGCTGTAAATCTGCTGCCATCAGGGCATGACGAGGCTGAGGGCGAGATAGAGACTTCCCCTTTGGGCACTTCTGTAATTGTTGGTGAGGGCAGCAGCTCAGCAGAGCGTGATTACAGTCCCAAGTGAGCAACCAGGGAGATAATTAACTTTTGGAACAACTTACCTGTGAGACGAAGTATCCATCACTCAAGGACTTTACGGAGCAACCGATACCCTGCTGAAAGCTCCTGGAGGTGACCCCGCAGCCCAACCAGTGGGAAATATCCTCCTGGGATTGGAAAACGCTGATTTACCTGAATCTAAATGATCTGCAGGAATACTCCTGGCTCCGACTGGCAACAAAAGATAGGCGAGCTGCATAATGTGCTGTCAGCCTGCCCGGGCCTGGGGACAGCAGGGTCACCCCGAGCCAGCGGTGGGGCACACTCTGCTCCCCATCCCGGGTGCCACTCCCGCTGCCTGGGAAGTGGCATTTCAGCTCTCTCACCATTCCAGCTTCCCACAGGGCTTTCTCCACCCACACACAGGCATGCCTGATATTTTATTTATTTTTTATGTTTCATTTTACCCTGGTTCAGTATTGAAATAATGAGCATTTTGGGGGCAGAGTGTGCTGGGAAGAGCTGGGACGTCTCCTGTCACTTCTGAATCCTGGGAGCTTGGAGGCAGCCTGGATTGGTGGGATTTGTCTCCCCATGTGTGCCAAGCACCGAACCAGTAACGTTCTGCCCCGGGATGAAATGCCCAGGTCCATCTGTGTCTTGGTGGGCGAGGTCCGGCAGAGGGGCAGGAGGAGGCAAAGCACCCCAAAAACATTTCCAAGTTCTGCTGCATAACTGTCCCAAGAAACGAGCTCGGGGCTCTGCCCACACCCAGAGGCCTTCTCGGATCGCTGGTCTGTGCAGGGAGGTGACCCCAGCCTGAGCCCCCTGCCCTGCCCGCGGGGACCCTCAGCTGCCCAGGGAGCTGCTTTTATTTGGGCTCCATGGCACAACCCCGGGAGATTTACGGCCGGAGCTCCTTTGATGTGGGCCCCTGATAAGCGTCAGGAATATTTTTGTTTCATGACAATGTCAGCTCGTGGCTCTCACTGGGGGGGTTTATGGGCAGAGATGTTTCCTGCAGCTATTGAGGCTGCCACATTCCTCGGGCAGGCCAGCCAGTAAAAGAGAATCGTAAAACCCCCTCTGGAAGGGTTTATAAACAGAGGGAAGCTTCTCCTTTAAGGGAGAGGAGCGGGGAGTATTTCCATTTCAATCAGGGGCGTCTCTGGAACCAGACCACAGCCAGGGCTGCAGAATTTGTCAGGGGATTAGCTCAGGAACAGAGCAAGTGCAGGGTTTTTCCCCTTCGCACTCACTCGCCTGTTATTCCAAATTAGGCTCTTGGTGTTGGGCTTGGAGGAGGGTAATGAAAACCAGAAGGGAGCTGGGAGAGCCTGGCTGGGGGACAGGGACAGGCTCTGGAGGGGCCCAGGTGTGCACAGGGCAGCCGGACACCCCTCGGACCCTGCTGCTGGTGGGGTCTGGCACACGAGAAGGACACTGTGACTCAGCTCCTCTCCTTCCCTCCTCGTTCCACTGGGAGCTCCTGATGGCAGGAGAAGCCTCCACCTCGGGCTTTTGCGACCGGACGGCTGTGGGGTCCCCACATCACCCCCACCGAGCGGGGTCCCGCCTGCGGGGAAGCTGCTGTGCCCCGGCGTTCCCCCCGCCGCAACCTCTGCTCCCTGTCAGCTGCTCCCGTGATTTATTGGAGGTTTCGGCTCAAATCTGTAAGGCAAAACCACCGAGCACATTTCCTCCTCCTCGCGGTTCCGCCCCCGCGCCGCCGCAGCGCACACCTGGTACAAACAACCATAAAAACACGTCTGCAGCGCGGGGCTGGGGCCAGCAATGCAGCCGGGTACCCCAGGGTGACAGGGGACAGGGCTGCATCAGGCCTCATGCAGCCTCCAAAGCCGAGTTCCAGTTTCCCAAGGGTTTGGGGGATGTATTTTTGGGGCAGAAATAGGGATCCCTTCCTCACGCACCCCTCCTGGACATCCCAGGGAGCTGTTTTCCTCCAAAGGTGATAATCCCAGGGCTGAGTTCTGGGCTTTAAAGACAAATGATTAATGCTGGAGAGGTTTGAACTGGGAGATTTATGCAGCGATGGTTTTCCTGAGCTTCTCTGAAGTACCACGGGGTGAAGGCAGTGGGAGCATCAGTCTTTGGAGGCAGTGAGAGCCCCTTGGCCAGGTGGTGGGGGAGAAGGAGAGCAGCAGCTGCAGGAGTGCAGGTCACCCACCGAGAAAGGGACTGGGCCCCATCCTGGAAGCACTGGAAGCTTCACCCCTCCATGCCCTTGCTCTGGAGGCTCTTCCAGAACCTCTCTCTCCTTATGATCTTCAGCTTTCCTGTCATTTCCAGCCTAAATCTTCTTCATGGCTAATTTATCCCCTTCGTCCTTGTGCCAGCACTGTCCTTTAACTTAAACAGCTCATCCCGTGCCTGTTGTTTACCCCATGTGTTTATAGGAGCCATCAGTTCCCTGCTCGGCCTCTGCACTCGTGGATAAACAACCTGAGCTTGGATGGTTTGCAGTTGCTCTTCCCTGGCACCGGCAGCTGCTGTCCTGCCGCCTCCAACCCCACTGCCCCCAGCCCAGCAAGCCCCCGTCCCTGCATCCTCTGGGACCTCCAGCCCTCATCCCTGCAGCTCCAGCAGCAAGAGGAGAGAGGTTTAGGGTGGGAAGGGCAGCCGGCAGGGCGCTGTGCCAGCTCCTGCCAGCACCAGCAGGAACCCCGGCACAAAGACCGGCACGAGGAGGAGATGGGACGCTCTGTGCTCAGAGCTTGGGAAGTTTCTTGGCTCCCCAGCAGCACGGCAGGACAAACAGGTTTGGTGGGTGGCATGGAAAAGAAGGGAAGGTTGGCCCAGCACGCTGTGCCGGGATAAAAGAATCCCAACCCAGCACTGGGGCAATCGCCAGCCATCCTCTCCTCTGTCCCCAGAGATGCCCCCGGTGACATTATGTTCTACCAGGGCTTTCCATGACTCCCACGGCCACAGGAGCAGGACAAGGAGGGGCAGAGCTCCCAGCCCAGCCTCCTCCTGCCTTGGCCCATATTTCACAGGAGAGCAGACACCCATCGGCCGTGTCACGGCGCAAAACCAAGAACTCAAAGCAATTTTCAATGAACTTTCAAAATGATGAACAAAGAGCCCTTGTCCATGTTATACAGGAAATAAATCACACCAGAATGATAGTTGTAATTCCCAAAAGTACACAGAGAATTGATTTTGCGATGACATTTATCATGATAAACCGGTACGGCAGCATACAGGCACATCTTAAGCTGCAGCTGGGTGACTCCCTCCCATTTATCACCTGTCCCATCTTCGCTGGCCACATTTGCACAGTTGCACAAGTGATGATTGCTGCTCAGGACAGCAGTCCTGGGCCGGTTTCAGCTCACCCTGCACAAGGCCAGGGCTGGCTTCAGCTCTCACCCTGCACTGACTCGGGCCTGGCCTCAGTGGGAGCAGGGCAGAGAGGCACTGCCAGGCTCCTGAGCCATGGAAACTCTGCCTGGGTGGACACGAGGCACCTTGGAATTGCAGATCAAAAACCAGGTTGAGTCTGAGCTGGTTTAAGCCGCCCTCCAGCCCCAGGCACTGGAGAAACCTCCCTGGGTGAAGCTCCTGGAGCAGCTGATCTGGACGTGGAGCGAGGGGCTGGAGGGTCCTGCTGTGCCAGGAGCAGGGATGTGCCAGGTCCTTCCTGGCAGAGTTGGTGAGTGAGTATGCCAGAGTGCCCCTATTGCAGCAGGCAGGGCTGTGCCCTCCGGAGATCACAGAATCATGGAATCATTCACGTTGGAAAAGCTCTCTAAGATCATCAAGTCCAGCTGCTAACATCATACTGCCACCTTCACCACTAATCCCTGTCCCCAGGTGCCACATCCGCACATTTTTTGAACGCTCCCAGGGATGGTGACACCACCACTGCCTTGGGTAGCCTGTTCCAGTGCTTACCACCCTTTCCATGAAGGAATTTTTCCTAATATCCAACTCACATCAGCTGGGCTGATCCCAGTGTGAAACTGCCTTGGTTTGGCTTTGGCTCTGCTCAGGAAACCCCTGAGGAATGTGCTGCTGGGGCAGGATGGATGGGGAGCACAGCCAGTGCCAGGCCCCAGGCACCCCAAAAAAGAGCTGGAGGTGCAGCTGGGCTTCATAATGAAAGCCAAAACCCTTCCCAAAAGCAGGGACATTGCCCCAGAAAGGAAACCAGCTCAATTAGGGTAACACTGGATCCCCAGTCAGGTTTTTAAGTTCTCAAGGCCGTGTATCTCCCTTTGTCAGCCTCGCCAGCCTCCCCCACTCACCTTTATTTGTCTTGCTGCTGTTGCAGCGAAAATGTATTGGCTTTGCAGTTAGTGATTACACGTCATCACATGCCCAATTTATAACCCCATACCCCAAAGAACAGATGTAATAAAGCCAGGGCAGGAAACAGGGATGTTATAAAGCCGAGCAGCCAGCACAGAGCTCCTCGTCTGTGTGCAGGGAACAAAATATTACAGACCTGCTTTGGGGAGGGGGGAAAGGAGGGGGAAGGGAGCTGCTGTGCCGGGGATGGGGCAGTGTCTTTGTCCCACAGGGATGGGGGGGCCGGGGGGTTCAGGCCAAAAGCTGCTGCCTGGGCAGGAGGTTGTGGGTGGGTTTGAGGGGTCATTGGACCCAGGTCTGGCTGGGGAGAGTGGGCACAGCTCAGCCTCTGACCATACAAGTGCTTCTTCCAGAGCAAAGTCAGCATTTCCTTGGTGTTCGTGCTGCACTGAGCCCTTGGCCCTTCTCTCCGAGGGGAGGAAAGGAGAGGGGGGCTGTTATCTCCAAAACCTTTGGACCCCCTGAAGCCCCCCGAGCCCTGAGCTGTTGTGCCAGAAGATGCTCGCCAAGAAGACTCGCCCAAAGCAAAGATTTCTCCTCTGTTATTGGCGGGCCGGGGAGATGCGAAGCCTCGCAGGGGGCAGGATAATCACGGGCAGAGATAGAGGCAGCGCGGCCCCGGGGCTGATAACCGCGGCAGCGCTGGGTGGGGGCTCCCCCGTCCCCCGAAGGCGACCGCGGAGATCAACTCGCCTCATTATCGGAAAGTTTTTGTTTAATAACCCAGGGTAATAAAATGCACCTCTGGAGGGCTTTGCCCAGATAAAGGAATGTTTGTGGTGATAAAGAGTTTTGAATTTAGCTGCCACAAAGAACGTATTAAAGCCCTTTGTTCCCCCAGGCTCTGCGGGTGACCTTGGCCGTGACTGTGGTGGCAGCTGGGCCAGGATGGCTGGACAGAGAGCTTGGAGTCCAGCTGGAAGGACTCCAGGATTTCCCTGGAGGTCCCAAGGAGCTGGGGTCGGTTGGTGGTGACAGCAGGATGCAGGTGAGCATTTTCCAGGCCGATGCGATTTTCCAGCAATGGCAGAGCTAGAGCTTTGGGAAAGGACTGCAGAAATCCCGTATGCCCCAAAACTGCGTGCGCCAGAGCCTGGAGCGCTGGAGATGCCAAAGGGCAGGAGCAGAGCCTCATCCAGGGACCAAAACCAGAGCCTGGCTGCTGTCAGAAAAGAAGAAAAAGAAAAAAGGAGTGAACAGCAATAACAAAAAGTCTGATCCCAGATTGTAGATGTAGTTTGGAAACCGATGTTATGCAAATGAGTTCACTTCGAAAGCTAATCACTTTGAAAGGTCAAAACTTACAGTCATAATCGGACTAAACAAAAAGCTAATTAGAGGTCTTTTGTGTGCCTAAATGAGGCCGGGGAGTTCCCCCTGCTCCCAGGGGTGAGGGGTGCTCAGGAGGGCCCTTGGCAGGATTAGTTCTTCGCGAGGTATTTGCTGGTGAAAGCCTCTCGCCAGTGAATGGAAATAATGACCCGGGAGCGGCCGCGGAGCGGAGCCGTGGGTTGGAGCCACATCAAACTGAAGGATAAACCGAGGGTGGCCGGGGCTGGAGCGTGGTGCTCGCGGGGTGCAGCTGACACGGGAGTGACGGTGCTCCACCCTCAGCACCATCCCCAGCTCCATCCCCAGCTCCACCCTCAGCACCATCCCCAGCTCCACCCTCAGCTCCATCCTCAGCTCCACCCTCAGCGCCATCTTCAGCTCCATCCTCAGCTCCATCCCCAGCTCCATCCTCAGCTCCATCCTCGGCTCCATCCCCAGCTCCATCCTCAGCTCCATCCCCAGCTCCATCCCCAGTTCCATCCCCAGCTCCATCCCCAGTTCCATCCTCATCTCCATCCCCAGTTCCATCCCCAGTTCCATCCCCAGCTCCATCCCCAGCTCCATCCCCAGTTCCATCCTCAGCTCCATCCCCAGTTCCATCCCCAGCTCCATCCCCAGTTCCATCCCCAGTTCCATCCCCAGCTCCATCCCCAGCTCCATCCCCAGCTCCATCCTCAGCTCCATCCCCAGCTCCATCCCCAGTTCCATCCTCAGTTCCATCCCCAGCTCCATCCCCAGCTCCATCCCCAGCTCCATCCCCAGTTCCATCCCCAGCTCCATCCCCAGCTCCATCCCCAGTTCCATCCCCAGCTCCATCCCCAGCTCCACCCCCGGCTCCATCCCCAGTTCCATCCCCAGTTCCATCCCCAGCTCCATCCCCAGCTCCATCCCCAGTTCCATCCTCCCTTCCCCGCCTCTCGGTGCCGTTTGGTGCCAGGGTGAGGCTCAGCTCCAGGACTCCACACCCATCCCAGGTTTGGTCCCTGGGCTCTGCCGGTCCCAGGAGCACCGCACTGGCCCTGGTGCTGCCCCATGGGAGCCCCTGGCCCTCCCAGTGCCTTTTAATGCTTCCCCAGGAGCAGCCCCCGGGCTCGCCCCGGCTGTCAGCGGCACCGTCACTCCAGCTGGAGTCCTGTTGCCAAGATATGGATTTGGTTTTAATAACAGTTAGTGCAAACATTGTAAATTTACTGCTGCTAGAGAGAGTTTTTGAAAATGTCCAACTCTGGCCATATTTTTTCACTCGCTCCAGCTGTTTGTGCTCTGCTCATACCTGACGTGCTGCTTTGAAATAGCAATCACTGTATTTATAAGAAGGGAAGGACTCATAAATATGTCAGGAGTGGAATATACAACGCCATATTTCACCATTTTCTATTTTAAAATTGTGAGTTATGGCTACAGAAATGTGGTCCCATTAAAGGTGATATGATGTATTTTGTGTCTTGTTCAGGAGCCCATCCATCACCCAGACAATAAAGAAAACCGCACTTACTTTTTTTCCCCTGTCGTCTGTAATTTATGATGCCCAAAAAGCTGTAACCTTTTGGCAGGCTTTGCAGAAACTGCTGCACTGTTAGCAACTAAATAACCTTTTATAAGGTTTTAAATGTGTTGCTACAGTCTCAATGCACTTGCTGTATCGATCCAGAAGATCCTGCAAAAAAGGGGAAAGGAACATGATCTATAACAGGATCGATAACGGTGTATAGATCGTTGAAAGATGCTTCTAATGATTTTTGCCAGCCATCATCTTTCAACGTGCTGCTCCCCATCTTTGGGGCTTCAGTCTCTGCTCAAATTAATTAACCTCACTCAGCCTGGCTGTGCCAGGGCTCCAGGCAGGGCCGGGGAGGATGCACCGTGCTCCCAGCCTGGTCAGTCAGAGAGGGTGGTGACAATGGGTGTCCCTGGCAGGGAACCGACCCCAAACCCAACCCGCAGGCCCCGGTCCTTCCTCACAGGATGCGAAGGATGGGAAGGTGGGATGGGCAGGAGAAGCTCTCCCACAGCTCCCACTGCCCCTCCCCACTTTAAGGAAGGATATTTCTGGTTTTTCCCATGGCAAAACACCGTCCCTTCATGGGAAGCATCCATCCTCCTTCGGGCATCAGAACCTCCGGAACGCCCCCAAACCTGGGGACACCCCGGACCCAGGGCCCGCTGGCATTTGCTGCTGATGCTCCGGCTGGTGGGTGCAGAACTCAATCATTAATCCTCATCCCAGCTTTAAAAGTGCTGAGTGGAAAGCAATTCCATGGAGAAGTCGCTGTGTGGAGAGGGGGATTTAATGGAAAATCAAAGGGGAGGGAACAGAGGTGGGAGGGGCATGGCCGGGCTCCGGAGAGCCCAGCAGAGCTTCCCTCCCGCCCGGCCACCTCGCTCTGTCATTGCTGTTTCCCCCCAAAGCAGCCACCAAATCATTATTAACGTTATAAATAAAATGAGAGGGCAAGTTATTAAATGTAAAATATGTGGAGTCCTCCTCGAACTCACTGCGTAGTTCATAAATATGATGGCTTAATTTCATCTGTAATCCGAGCGGCTGATGAAGCATTACACAGCTCCCTGTTAATTGAAGTTGTTAACAAAGCTGAAGAGGGAGATTATTATGTATAGACTTTTATCCTTCAGGGGTATCATCATAACAGATCATAAATGGAAATGAATTCAGCGCTCCCACATGCCATCACCGCATCCCGGCACACAGTTTAATGCCAGGCAGGTGGCCAGCGCAGCCGTGGGGATGGGATGCAGGATGGATCCCACCTGGGAGGGTCCCCTGTCCCATTCCACAGCCCCAGCACTGAACCCCAAGCCCCGGGCAGCCTGGCCGAGGCCCTGGCTCTCCTCGCAGCACCTTCGGGATGAGATTCCTGGAGCCCGGCTGTCGGTTTGCAGAGCCTCTGGAAGCCTTTGGCTGTGATGTGTGGTCATTGCCATCGGCTGGGGCGTGCCATTCCTCAGGGAAGATGGAAAATCCATTCCCTGGGCTGCTGCATCCCAGACAGAGCGCTCAGGTGCAGGAGGATCCTCTGAGCTCGGCCCAGTTATTTACTGTGGGGCACGAGGCAGCTCCTGCGAGGGCACCTGGGGCTCCATTTATTTCCCAGCTCCACGGACAAAGGGTCGTTACCATCCCAGACAGGAGCACCCATGTTTCCAGCACATTGCTCAAAGCAATATTTTTCTTTGGCCTCCAGCTGGCAATGGGTTGTTTGTTACATGGAGAAGTGGCTGCCTGGTGTTAGAAGTAGTCTGGGAGGAGAATCTCCCTTCCCATGGCATTCCGTGGTCGCTCCCTACACCCCACAGAGCCCTGGGAGATGCTTCCACAGCAAGTGGGTGCCCAGGCCCCCGAATCACCCTCTCCACAGTGAGGGGAGCCGGTGCAGCCAGGGGCTGCAGCCTGCATTTCAGGGCTGTGCTGCTTCCAGGTGGAGTTATGAAAACACACAATGGCGTTTCCTTCTCCTGGACCCCATCGGCTTTTTCCATCCAGCACATTATCCAGGAAATTCTCGTCTATACCTTAGAGGAGTTACTGTGATTATCTGGAACACGTTACTTGCACACAGCAAATGCAAATTAATGTAGTCTTCACATTTCGCCGTGGCAATAAAGGGGAATGTTGACATCAGCCTGAAAGTAGAATTAACTTTTGCATGATGTGGTGTGAGCGCGAGGTGTTGAAACCCGCGGCCGAGACTTTCCAAGTCACAGTAAAGAACTGCTCTGGCAGCGTTTCCAGGAGCAGAGGTGAGCTGAGTGCTCTCTCTGTTCCAGCCTGGATTATTGCTTTGCCGGGCTTTCCAAACCCTGCCATTTTGTCTCGTTACCTCTAATGTGCTCCTTGCTTTATTGCAAGCTCATCTCCTTAGGAGGAGAGAGTTACAGCGCTGTCAGGCTCTGCTACTCTCCGATAAAGAGCCGGCTGCTCCCGGCAGCTCCGGCCTCCCCTCCCCAGCTAATCCCTCCAGCATCGCTGCTTTCATCGCGGCCTCGGGGACCCTCTGAACCAGAGCAGACAGGGCTGGAGGGTGGGATCCTGCCAGCCCTCTCGCAGCCCCTGCCCCTCCGGATCGGTGTTAACACCTTGTCCGCGGCGGCAGCGCCGCGTCACCGGAGCCCCTTAAATCACCGCTGAGGCTCAATAGGAAGGGACACGGCTAAGAGCTGTATCGATCCCTTCTGCAGTGCACACGGGCTCCCAAATCCCACGGCCAGCAAAAAACCTGGCGTGGAGCTGCCCCGGGAAGGGTGTCCCTGGGCTTCTCAGGGCTGGTCTGACCGTGGGTGCTTCGTGTCTGGGGGTTTCAGGAGGTGCCACGACCCAGGTACCCAGAGAGCAGCCACAGCAACCCCGCCCGTGGGAGGCCAAGGGGAGGGGGCACGCAGAGCATCCCAGCACCTTTCCACGGGATGGGGGAGAGGTGCGAGCAGCTCTGGCTGCCCTGGGGGATCACTGTGGCCCTTCGAGGGGTCAGCACCTCCCTCCCTGGCCGGGCTCCAGGACAATTCGGGCTCAGTGGGCTGTAAATGAGGAAGAAGGGAAAACAAATGATGCCAGCAGCAAGTGAAGGAAGTGTAGGAGCATTATGTAAAATATTAAATTTAATGCTATTCCATTTTCCATCTCAGTTATTAAATTAACTGAGAACTATGCTTGCACTTAAAAGATTCCTGTCATATTTTATGCACACGATGATCTCAGAGTAATTCGTGTTAGAAATATGTCATGTTAAATTACAGATACCAATAAACCTTACTTAAACTCAGCATTGATCATGTGTGGGAGATAAACTCCTCAGGGCCCGATCCCCCTGGCCATGCACCCCCGGCACTTCTCCCCACACTGGGATGGGACAGTGGGTGACAGAGGGGGGAATTTCCTTTCTTCCCTCCCCACCAACTCAAGCATCTCCCACCGCAGGGCTGGGGCCAGGCAGAGCCAGCAGGGCATGGCAGGGACACAGGGGACACGGTGGGGTTTATCTCCCGGGGAGAGCAGGTGTTGCTTGACGTGCTGGGAGAGCCGAGGGCGCCGGGCGGGTGCACAGAGCGGGTGAGGGGTGATGGCTCTCCCTGCCGAGGTGACACCACTTATCGGCAAAGATTCGGTGTCACCGTATCAAACGTGGCACGGTGACACTGTCTCCTATGTGGTGTCACCTCTGCTGGCACTGGCCCATTGTCCCAGCTGCCCCCTTGGCACACAGGTGGAGGCAGCGATGGACGATGGCTGCAGCAGCCTCCATTTCTTTGCTGAGACACATAAAGCCCCTCTCCTCGTCCAGTGCTGAGTGTGCTGCTTTTAGGGGTGCCAGGATTGCGCCCACTCAGAGACACCCCCGACCCCGTAAATGGGGACACAGGGGCAGGGAGGGCAGCCCTGGGGATGCTGCCCCCATGGCACCCCCAAAACGCAGCCCATCACTGCAGGGTGAGCTCCCGGAGCCCTCAGGGCTGGCATCTGTCCTTGGCACGGGAGGGCAGCCCCGGCTCACAGCTCCCGCCGAGAGAGCGAGCCAGAGCTGCATTACGAGGCGCCAGGCTCGGCGGGAGAGGGAAAATGCTAATAATAGGCCTGGGCAGAAGGGGAGCACAGTCCCTCCCTCCTGCACAGCCTCCTGCAGCCTCCGGCCACCACTCACCCAGGGGATGCTCCTGGTCTGGGACCACCTGGGCAGGGCTGCCCCTGTGCCCCCTACAGCCGCAGAGGACAGATCCCGTCCCCACTGGGGCAATGCCAGCACATGGGGCCAGCAGAGCCCTCGGTGGGACAGGAGCACCGAACCCTTTCCCAAATCCCAGCCTGCAGCTTGCCCAGGGCTCGCTCTACTCCCACATGGCACAGCCCTCATGTGATCCAAGACTTGGCTTTTCCTTTATGAAAATCCTCTGCCTGTGCACAGGAATCACAAGCTCTGGCTGCCCCGGGGCTGCTCCCACCGCAGCTCTGAGGCTTTTCTGGCAAGTTTGGCTTCTGCCTGCCCTTGAATAGCCCCGCTTGTTCTCGGAGGAGGGCCCGGCCGCCTCCCACCCAGCGCCGGCTCCAGCGCCCTCCTCCCTCCAGCCCAGCCCGGCGCCAGGACAGGGTGCACCCAGCGGCTGAGGGCTGGAGTCCCCCAGCTGTCTTCACCTTCGGGGACCCAATGGGAAGACCCAGTGTCCCCGGGACTGCTGCTGCTAATCCAGACCCAAGGAGTATCTGAAAGCTCAACCTGTTGGTTCTTTTCACTTTGAGAGTTACCCAGAGGTCAGTCCCTGCTCGGGTCATGGGTGTAAATGTGACCTGCCCAGAGCACGTCAGGGTTTGGACCAGCCCGGTGTGACTGCCCACCCCCAAGGTGTGATTGAGGGGCTGTGTGCGGCCATCCTTGGGGACAACAACTTCCCAGAGCAGCCAGGAGCCCTCGGAGCTGCTCCCGTGTTATCTCGGTGCTGGCAGCCCCCGGTGCTGAGCACCCCGAAACCGGGTGCTGAGCTCTCCCTTCCCCACAGCCGAGCATCCCCGGAACCAACACAACCCAACCTGTGCCACGGGGGCCACACGGCGCCACCAAACCACGGGGACACCGGCCGTGACCTTGCAAAACGGAGCTCGGGTGGGGACCCCAGCCCCGCTCCGGACACCCCACACCCACGCGTACCCCCGAGCGCAGCCTCCCGCTGCCGGGGAGTAATTGGGTGCAGCAGCACATGCTGCGGGGCTGCTTTAATCCTGCTCCAGGTGGCTGCAATCCAGTGCAGGATTTACAGTGCCCTGACCCCGAGCTGTCAAGAAGGAACAGCCAGATTAATGGGGTGGGCGGGTTCGTGCAATAATCGTTTGTTTGATGTGACAAGCCTGATAGGCGTTGATTTACTTACAGACTGATAGGCTTTTAATTGAGCACCTCCGTCCCAGTCACATCAAAGGCAGAGGTTGACAAGGGGCCCCTTTTACCAAAAGCTCCCGGTGACTGACAGATCCTGGATGCTAATTCTCCCGGGGAGGGGGTTCCCTCTTTTCTCTTCTCAGTGGTGTTTTATTCTCAGGCTGGGCCAGGCTGGCGCAGAGAAAGCTCCAATTCCTGCAGGAGAGGGTGCCTCTCCTCACCCAGAGCCCTCCGGCAAAGCCGAGCCCCTCTGCACAACCCAGCCAGGCTTTTGTTTCCCTCACAAGAGTTTTGGGGTGCCCCTGCCTCCTCCTGCTGCCAGGTGGCTGTGGCCACGATGCCCAGGATGTCGCAGGCAGGAGGGCACCCAGGCACAGGGCTTTCCCCCGTGCTGTCCCCAGCACTGTCCCCACCAGGGAGATGCTGTCCCTGGCACCCACCTCGTCCCTGGGGTGCCCTTCCTCCACCTCTCCCTTGGCTCCTGGGCCTTTGGGGTTGCTCTGGGTAATTCCCCTCCTAAAGAAGAGGAGGGACGTGGCCCTCTGGTTGTCACACAGGTCTGGGGGGTTGGGTGTGTTCACAGCACTTTATCCCTGTCCCCAGAGCCAGCAGGGTGGCAGCCTCAGAGGGAACCACCGGGACACCCACAGGAGCATCCCAGGCCGGTCCAGATGGTCAGTGAGTACCTGCCCTGGTGTGCAGCCCATGCCCGTCACCAAACTCACCTCTGGGTCCAGCTGTGCCACTCAATGGGCAGAGATGGTAGAAATGAGCTGGAAAGTAGAGGCAGAACCAACCCACAGCTGGTTTGTGGGCGATTTTTGGTGTCGGGGTGCATTACCTGCCCCACCTGCTCAGTCTCCTCGCAGGGACTCCGTTACGCACCGAGATTTGTGGATTACCCTGGATGGGCAAAGAAAGTCACCTGGAGGTGCGTGCGTGGGCACAGGCGTGTGACAGAGCAGGTGTGCAGCCCCCGACCCACCAAAGGCTCTGGAAAAGCAAAAGCAAACCCAGGTGGCTCAGACATTTTGTGAAAGACTTATAGGGGATTATGCTCTTAATGGGAAATTTAAGGATGTGGGTATAAATCACAGCCTTTTCCTCTAACCTGTGGGGTAGCATTCTCCTGAGCCTTTGGGCTGGATTAGCTCTGTCTATTTATGTTTTAAAGACGGATGTGTTTTTCAGTATCAAAATATAAATTATTTTTACTGTATCAATGATTAAATATTTTTCTTTGAGATCATAGAGTCCAAAAAAATAAATGTTTCTGAAAAGGCATTCAAAAAATTTAAAAGAAGAAAAAAATCCCTCTGAGAACCCCTTTTGTCATTTGCAACCAATAAAAATGCCTATTGTTATGAAGGGCTCATAAATAATCTGATTTTGGCATGCTTTCATACCATACAGAAAATGAATAAATTAAACTTGATTTACAGCCTTTTTCATTTTTATTAGAGTTGCTCCAAACATTTTCTGTGACGTACGTGCCAGATGAGCTGCACTGAATGGTTTGAGGCTCTGGCCCTGGTATTACAGAAATTAAGTTGGTTTAATTTGCATAGTTTAATTAACTAATACTGGCAAAGAAAAAAAGGAAAGTGGGGGTGAACGTGAATTTTTTTGTGGGTGTCTGAGGACTCAACGAACCCACTGAGGCTGATCCCCCAAAGTGCCAGCACAGGGAAACACTGGCATCCCCACAACAATTTTGGGGCGTGCCAGTGCTGACAGTGATGGAGATTGGGGGGGTCACCATCACCCCCCCTCCCCCTGTAGAGATGGGGAAACTGAGGCACGGGAGCTTGGCTGCTTGGCATAGCTCTCTGCAGCCCCAGCATGGGGTCATCATGGGGGTCAGCAGGGAGAACACCCCAAACTATCCTGGCTACATCCCGTGGCTGGGCGGACCCTCACTGATGGCACGGCCGGAAACTTGGAGACAAACAGGCAAAACCCCCTAAAAAGCCTCAGTTAAGTGACTGTGACCCCGGGCCAGCCCTGACCACCCGAGCTCCCTCCCTCCTTCCCTCCCTCCAAAGCTCTTTGGTGAGTGTGGGATGTTCTCCTCCCCCTTCTGCAATTTATCCCGTAGAATTTCCCACCAGGAAACAGCTTCATTACATCAACAACAGGAAGACCCCACTGATTTGTCACACAGAAAAGCAGCTGTTAGTCACACATCAAGGGAACAGGGGGGGGAAAAAACCCTTCACCTTTTTTTGCTTTAATGTTTGCAGCGTTAATGGCTCTGCGGAGGGAAGCGAGTCCCGGCCATTCCATAACTAACCATCACCAGCCAGGATCAGTTAATATCCAAGTGTCTTCCTGCTTTTCCTGCTACATGATTGCTTTGGAAAGAAAGATTAATTCCAACTTTAAAAAAGAAAACACTATTTTTATCATTGCCAGGAGTCTATACGGGCTTAAAAAAGAAAAAGCACTTGCTTGTCGTTTTACATCTTGCAATTTTGTCAGTTGTTTTAAAACATGTCTCCTGTAATAAATAAGATCATTTTTATGCACTTGTTCTGCAGCTAAAAGCAAGGCCTGGGCTGGTGCTGCGTGGGGAGTGGAGGGACTCTGGGATGGAGCAGGGCAGGGAAAACGCTGACTCCAAAGGTTTTGCTTCCAGGGAGCAGCTGGAGGGGCTGCGGGGTGGGCGAGGGAGGATTTACCTGGGAAGCAGCAGGTGTACAACAGGCACCGAGGCGCAGAGAAAGGCTCAGATTTAGGATGTGCCTTGGATCCTCATCCTGCAGTGGGGGCTGGAGCCATCCCCCAGCTCCCCCCACACTGACTGGAACCCCCGTGGGACCCGTCCGGGGACCCACCGAGCACGGGCTGTCCCTCTGCCCGGTCCCTCACAGCAGATGTCCCCTCAGCGCCCTGCAGAGGTGGGAGATGGTGCCTGGCCCCCCGTACCCCACACAACCCCCAGCTCCACTTATCCTCTTTTCCCTTAAACTGTGTCCCACAGCAATGAAAATGGAGAGATTTATTCCAGAGTCAAAGCACAGCAGAGGAGAGTTGCAGCGATTTAAATTCATGTCTTATCTTATCCCACCACAATTTTCCGTGCAGGTTGCAGCGCTCGGATGCCTCTCTCCGTCCTCCCTGCTCTGCACCCCCTGGCACTCAGGATGCCAGTGCCATGGGACAGCAAACTCCCTGCTCAGACTCATCCCAAGTTTCTGGAACATCTTGAACTTAAAGAAAAACTCACTTCCCTCTTCCCCAGCCTCACTTCACAGGTCACAAAGATGTTGGAGTCCCTGGGCTTCCTTAGGGCTCTGCATGGGAACTTGTCCTTGGCAAAATCAAACCTCCTTCATGGCAGCCCAGGTGGGGCAAGTCCTGCTTAGGGACAAAAACATCATCAGTCATTGGTGAAAGTGCTCCCCGAGGCTTCTTCAGCTTTGCTTCTGTTCCAACTATTTTGCTTTTCCTTTGGTGCTGGTGTTATTTTTGTCGGGCAAGGGTCTCGCTGCTTTTATTTGAACTTGTGCAATCTCTGAGCAGAGAGGGACTCGTCATGGAGCAGAACTGGACATGGAACAGGGAAGTTTAACTTTCTCCCCTCTGGTTACTGCTCTCCTTAAATAAATCCTCATGGATTTTAGAGCAGAGGATCCAACGGGCACCAGGAAGGCGTGGAGCAAGATTCACCATTACCCATGACATCCCTCTGATGAAGCTTTAATCCAGCAAGCACAAGCTGACCCAGAAATGGTCTCTGTGTGCCAGCACCGGGCTGGATCAGGCCTTGGGCATGACCCGAGGTTCGGGGAAGGACAAACAGCCCCGGGGGCATCGCTGCTCCGTGCCCTCGCTCCGCTCCGGCGGCATCGCCGCTGCTCTTACGCACTCGTCCCACCTGATTTTGGGTTGCTCTGTTAAGGCCGTGTTGTTGTTGGCGAACAACTCGAGTGACTTTGAGGAAAGCCTTTTTTTCTGTTTCCTCCTTCCTTGAATGGCTCCTTTGAACGGCAGCGCCTCTCCGCTTACATCCCGCTGTCCGGATTGAATCAATCTTGCGGTCAGCTCTGGGAGAGCGAAAAAAAGAGAAGAAAAAAGCTTCACAAAGAGGGGAAATTGACAGGCCTGACCCTGGGTGTGATTGATAGTGGTTGGACAAGCGGGACTGGATGTGGGGCTGCACTAGGCAATGCCAGCACTCACCAGGGAAATCCAGCAAAGCCTTTTTTCCCAGAACCCAGAGCAGCGGGCTCGGAGAGGGGTGGGCACATGAACTTAATAATAGCAACATTGTTGGAACATAAAGCATCTGTCAGGAGTTAATATGATTAATTAGAGGTGTCTGCCTCTCCCCCTTTCACCTCTCCCTCTCTGGGTAGGCAGGAGGGACCTGAAACACAAACCCAGGGAGGGCAGAGATGGGGCCAGAGTGGGCACCCAGCCCCACATCGCCTTTCTTCAGGCCAAAGGTCCTCAGTTCTCATTCCATCCTGGCCCTCACGATTTTCTCCTCATCCCCCCACCCCCATCCCATTGCACATCTCCCCCCAAGCCCCCATTCTCCCACCAGCTCCCACCTGAAGCCCAGGAGAACCAGGGAAGCAGCGCTTGCCCCACCCGGACCCCAGAGCCTCACATGCAGGACATCGCTTGGGTAAAGCTCCAGGATTTATCCATGTGCCTTGGCTCCTCATGGATAGAGCCTGGCTGAGCTTGGCTGGTTTTCAGCCCCCCCCCCCCAAAACTGAAGCCCCAGGGGTTTGTGAAATTAATTCAAGGATGTCTGGAAAAGGTAACTAGAAATAGGAAGTTAATTGTTGGAAGTTAATTAGTTATACTGCAGCCTGCACTGGCACCTGAAGACTTTTAAGACTCAGCAAACCAAAGAAAGGAGAAAATGCCCAGAAAAAAAGGAGTTGTAGGTTCACAAGGGAATTGTCACTTTGTGAGAGCTCTGAGTTAAGGCCACCCACCTTGGGTGGCACTGGGACGGGGCACAGGTGCTGGCTGCTGGGGCAGGGCGGTGGCAGGGCACAGGCACTGGGCGCAGGTTTGGGTGCAGGAGCCACTGGCACAGGGGTGCTGAGCTGTGCCATGCCAAGCTGTGCCAGGCTGATCTTATCTAAGCCATGCCAGGGCAGCAGTGCCATGCCATGGTGTGCCAGCTGAGCCATGCCATGATCAGCCAGGCTGGGCATGCCATGCCATCCTAAGCTGTGCCAGCAGTGCCATGTCAGCTGAGCCATGCCATGCTGAGGCGTGCTAGCAGTGCCATGCCATCCAAGCTGTGCCGTCTCGTGTCGGCCACGCCAAGGTGCGTTAGCAGTGCCATGCTGTGCCCTGCTAAGGCGTTCCAGCCAAGCTATGCCAAGCTGTGCCACCAGTGTCATGCCATGTCACGCAAGCCATGCCACCCAAGCCGCGCCAGCAGCGCCATGCCGTGCCGAGCCGTGCCGAGCGGCATCACGCCGCGCCGTGCCGTGCCCTCCGCGCCGCGCCAGCCGCCGCCGCGCTCGGGCCGGTGCCGCGGTTCTCCCCCGCGCGGCGGCGCGGGGCGGTGGCGGCGGAGCGGCGGCGGCTCGCCCCCCCCACCGGCGGCTCTCCCCGCCCCGGGGGCCCGGCCGGGCGCGGATTGGTGCGCGGCGCCGGCCCCCTCGGAGCGCGGCCGCCATCGGGGCTATTTGACGTGTCGGTGGGGCCGGGGAAGGGCTTCGTCTCGCCGGGGCCGCCGCCGCCGCCGCTCCGCCGCCCGCCCGGCCCGGCCCGGCCCCGCGGAGCCCGGGCACCCCCCCCTTTCCCCCGCCCCAAATGAGCGGCGCTCCCGGCGGGCCCCGGCCGAGGACCCCGCCGAGCCGCGGAGCCGCGGCCGCCCCGTCGCCCCGGCCGCCCCCCGCCGACCCGCTGCGTCAGGCCAGCCGGCTGCCCATCCGCGTCCTGAAGATGCTCAGCGCCCACGGCGGCCACCTCCTGCACCCCGAGTACCTCCAGCCGCTCTCCTCCACGCCCGTCAGCCCCATCGAGGTCAGTGCCCGCCGCCCCCGACCGCGACTCGGACCGGACCCGCGCTCCCGGTCCTCCCGGCCGGGCTCTTCCCAGCCCGGCTCTCCCGGTTCTCGCGGCCGGGCTCTTCCCAGCCCGGTGCTCCCAGCATTCTCGGCCGGCTCTCCCGGTTCTCCCGGCCGGGCTCTGCCCTGCCTGGCGTCCCCGCTCCCCCCACCCCGTTCCTTCCCTCCCCCGCTGCCGCCGCAGCCCCGCTCCCCCCACCCCACCCCGTCCCTCTTCTCCGCGGCCGGGCGCGTCCCCCGCCCCGTCCCCCCCATCCCCGCGCCCTGGCTCGGCGCCGGGCCCGGCCCCGGGGTTTCGGGGGTGGGGGGAGGCCGGTGCGGGGGCGCCGTCGGGGTCCCCCCTTGACCGGCTCCGCTCCGCCCGCAGCTGGACGCCAAGAAGAGCCCGCTGGCGCTGCTGGCCCAGACCTGCTCGCAGATCGGGAAGCCCGACCCGCCGCCCTCCTCCAAGCTGAACGCCGTGGCCGCCGCCGCGCCCGCCGCCGAGAAGGAGCCCTCCGCCCGCCCCGCCGCGCTGAAGCCGCCGGGCAGCGGGGACGTGCCCGCCGAGGACAAGTCGAGCTTCAAGCCCTACTCGAAGGGCGGCGGGGAGCCGCGCAAGGAGGGCGGCGCGGACAAGGCCGGCTTTCGGGTGCCCAGCGCCGCGTGCCCGCCGTTCCCCCCGCACGCCGCCGCCTCGCCCGGCGGCTCCCGCGGGGCCTCGCCGCAGCACCCCGACCCCAAGGGCGCCGAGGAGAAGAAGGAGCCCGAGGGGGGCAAGCCCAGCCCCGAGGGGACGGGCGGGGCGCTGGGGCGCGGGGCGGTGGAGCCCGGGGCGCACGGCGAGCCCCCCTCGGGCCGCAAGTCGGAGCCCCCCGCCCTGCCGCCCGCCGGCCATGTGGCCCCCGTCTCGCCCTACAAGCCGGGCCACTCCGTCTTCCCCCTGCCGCCCTCCAGCATCGGCTACCACGGCTCCATCGTCGGTGCATACGCCGGCTACCCGTCCCAGTTCGTGCCCGGGCTGGACCCCACCAAGCCGGGGCTGGTGAGCAGCCAGCTGCCGGGGGCGCTGGGGCTGCCGGGCAAACCGCCCAGCTCCAGCCCGCTCACCGGGGCCTCGCCGCCCTCCTTCATGCAGGGATTATGCCGGGACCCGTATTGCCTGAGCTACCACAGCGCCTCGCACCTGGGCTCCAGCAACTGCTCCAGCTGCGTGCACGACCCCGGCAGCCTCAAGAGCGGATACCCCTTGGTGTACCCCACGCACCCCCTGCACTCGGTGCACACCACGCTCTCCTCCAGCGGCACCCCCAGCCTGCCCGGCCACCCCCTCTACACCTACGGCTTCATGCTGCAGAACGACCCCCTGCCCCACATATGCAACTGGGTGTCTGCCAGCGGACCCTGCGACAAGAGGTTTGCCACCTCGGAGGAGCTGCTCACCCACCTACGGACCCACACGGCCCTGCCGGGGGCCGAGAAACTCTTGGCGGGTTACCCTACCTCCGGGCTGGGCTCCGCGGCCTCCTGCCACCTCCACCTCCCGCCCGCCGCCCCCGGGAGCCCCAACACGTTACCGGCCTCGCTCTCCTTGAGGAGCCCACACACTTTGGGACTAAACAGGTACCACCCCTATGGCAAGAGCCACTTGCCCACGGCCGGCGCCCTGCCCGTGCCCTCCTTGCCGGCCGCCGGACCTTACTACTCCCCGTACGCGCTCTACGGCCAAAGACTCACGTCAGCTTCCGCACTGGGATATCAGTAGCCACCGCGGCCCCGGCCCGGCTCAGCCCCCGAGCCCCAGCCCCCCGCGCCCTCCTTGGACTCTGTATTTATTACTGTATGTTAGCTTAAAGCTGGGAATATAAGTGCATTATACACCAATGAATCAATGGTATGCAAAAGTCTGTGTCCAAAAAAAAAAAAAAAACTCGAAAAAAAGAAAAAAAAAAAAAATCCCTCTTTACTTTGCAGGTGTGGGGCTTTGATTTTCCCCTTCTGTTTCTTTTGAATTTTTTTTCCTTCCCCTTCTTAATTTCCCCCATGAGAAATTCTTGCATGACTCCTGCCACACATGGAAAAGCAAAAAAAAAAAAAAAAAAAAAGGCATTTTCCTCCTCCCCCTCTGCGTTTATCGCTCTGGGATTCTGTTCTCTGCGTTTGTAACTCGCAGATGTAATTTTTTTTTTTGGTAATTTTTTTCTTATTTTTAATTTTTGGGGTTTTAATTTTTTTTTCCCTTTAAAAATTTTTGTTTCTTTTTTTTTTTAATTATTTTTTCCTTTTTTTGTTGGCTTTTTTTGTCGTTGGTTTTTTTTATTTTTTTTTTGCGCTGTGTCCGGGGCCGGGGGGGGCTGCGGACGCCGGCCGGGTGATGGTCACCCCCGGCCGTGCTCCCCCCGCGGCCGTGCCCCGCCGTGGGCTGCAGGACCCCGCGTGTCCCCCCCATCCCGGGGGGGGGCCCGGAGGAGCGGCGGGCGCAGCGGCAGGACCGGCGGCCCCGGGCGGGCGGACGAGCCCCGGTAAGTCTGATTTTGTTAATAAACGGCTCTTGGTTGTACCCACGCTCTGGTCTGGTCTCGTCCCTGCCCGGGGGTCCGGCGGGGGCCGCGGGGTCCCAGCACCATCTAGCGGCGGCGGCGGCGGCGGGACCGGCACCGGAGCCCCGCGGGACCGAGCGCCGGAGCCCCGCGGGACCGAGCGCCGGAGCCCCGGGTGCGGTCCTGGCGGGACCCCGCGGGCTCCGCGGCCCCGTCTCCCTCCCCGCGTGTCCGTGCCCCCGGTGTTCCCACGCGTGGCGGCGGAGGGAAGGTTCGAGAAGGCGTTTGAGCGGGATGAGAGCGGGAGCCCCGGCGCCCCCGGGGCGCTGCGGGGAGCGGGTGGTCACCCCTTCCTGGGGGTGCGGTTTTAGGGGTGGAATTGCAGTAGAAGCAGGGTCCCGGACCTCGGTGTGAGGGTGGCGAGGAGCTGGGGGGTCCTGTCTGCTCCCATTTGATCTTTGTGCCGGGAGAGGAGGGTGATGAATGGCTCTGACACCGTCTGGCTCCATCCCTGCCATGTTGGGGGCTCAGGCGGGCAGGGGGCTCTGCCCACTCCACGCCCCAAGGAAAGGGCTTTTCCTCCAGCAGTGGGACCCCGGGCCAAGCCCCTGCTCCCCTTTGAAACCCTGCATGCCCCATTGCCCCACACCGTTTGTATTTTTCTGCCTTGCTCCTGTTGCATTTCAGTGAGTCATGCAATTAATCCCTGTTAATTGCCTTCTCAATATTGCTTTATGCCCTGTGTTTAAATTCCTTTGTGTCCTTTGAGCTGAGAAATAATGTGCTGAGAACAGGGACTACTTTTACCGAAGGGATTTTTATTTCCCTGCTTGTGCCTCGAGCGTGGCTGCAGGCGTGCGGCCGGTGGGAGGACCCTCTGGCGGTGGGAGAGGTTGGTGGTCCAGGAGCCAGTTTGGCTCTGTTCTGAGCTCCCCAAGGCTGGGGGAGGCTGGTTTCGGGGGTTTGTGGCTGCCCCTTGCCCTGTGTGGATGCAGCTGGGGTCCAGTTGTGCCCGTGGTGGTGTTGCTCCGTCCAGGTGGGATGTTTGCTGGATGAGGGCCTGGGGTTTGCAGGACTGGCGTTGGAGCAGGGGGACTTTGCTGCGGGTGTTTGCTCTGTCCCGTGGGCACAGCAGGAAGGGGGTGCCAGGCCCAGGCTGGTGCAGCCACTCCAGTGTCTCCTGTGTCCCTGCTGGGTGCTGACCCCTTTGGCAGCTGATGCAGGCCGTGGAGCAGGTGGCGGTGGGCAGAGCAGCTCCAGTGTGTTCCCTCGGGTGGCATGGGAGGCATCCAGACCCCCCGTCCCTCGGGAGCATTGCTTCTCCCTGGACGTGGCCCCCACTCCCACCCGTGATGCTGCTCGGTGTCGGCCTCGCTCGGGCACTGCCAGTCCCCATCATAAATCTTGGCTCTTCAGCTGTGCCTTCGTGATGCCAGGCCTGTCACAGGTGCTTGCACTGGAATTTTGTCCCACCGTGCGAGTCCCTGGCCACAGCCGGGCACCTCGTGCCGCGGGGCGGGAGGGCGATGCTGCAGAACCTTGAGGCGCGGTAGCCCAGTGCCAAAATCAGCACAACCAGCGCAGCCACTCCGGCTGTCAGGGCTGCCGGGGCTGTGCCATGTCCCAGCCATGGAGCAGCCTGGGCAGGGGGCTGCCCAGCCCTCGTCCTGCCAGAGCCTTCTCCCAGAGCTGCCGGGTGCATCCCTCCTTATGGCGAAGCTCCATCCCCCTCTCCCCCAAACCCTCCCTGCACCAGGATGGTCCCCGCTCCAAAAATGAGCCCGTGCACCTTCCCTTCACCCACGGTAGGGCTGGATGCTGCTTGGATGCATCCTGCCGTGCAGGAGGTTCCCTGAGGAATATTTTTCCCCTCCCTAAGGACTGCAGCAGCGGGGCCAGACCGTG
Organism: Aphelocoma coerulescens; assembly: GCF_041296385.1. Taxonomy (NCBI): domain Eukaryota; kingdom Metazoa; phylum Chordata; class Aves; order Passeriformes; family Corvidae; genus Aphelocoma; species Aphelocoma coerulescens. Next base: position 4,551,288 of record NC_091035.1, read on the forward strand.
TAAACACTGCGAGTATCATCTGATAGCGGCAGCACTGGGGCTGGAGCTGCTGGGGAACAGTTGCATTGCCAATATATTAAATAACTCCCTGTGTAATGTATGCCCAGGTTATTGCGGAATTCATTTTATAATAAGAGCACTGGGATGCACTTTATTAATCATTCTGTCTAACAACCTGCACTCCACAGTTTCGGTTTGATTTGATTCAATCCTGTCTTTCTGCAAAATATATGGCTGAGTGGGTCGGATAATGTATGGCTTAATTTAGAGTTGTATGGGTTTGAATTACCATTTTCATAATGTGCTCTGCATTAATGTGTTGCATCATTTATACAGAAAAATGTGCGAGGTTTCAAACCTCTCCAGGAGGCAAAAGTCACCTAAAGGGAACACGGAGAGACAGAAAAAGACCTTTTCAAATCCAGCTGGGGCTGGGAGGACAGCGGTGGGTGTAAGACGTGGGGGACAGCAGTGTTGGGGCTGTGCTGGTGGCTCCTTTCCCCATGTCACAGCAGCACCTTCTCCAGCTCGCCCCGAGCTGCCAGGGACCTGCAGCGCTTGACTCGCCGGTGACCCCGGTGCCGGTGCTCGCCGAAGTCGCGCCCACCGTCACTCACCCCGCGCCGCGAGGAAAAAGCTCTGATTATCCAAATACAGTCATTAAAGGGGAAATGTGTTTTTAGGACTGTCAGAGTGATTAATGAGGGTTAGCAATCCTTGCAAATGCACTTGTTTAGTCTAACTGGCAGCCTCTCCTTTCCTATTGATTTATCGTGGCAGTTGCCGGGGCCGTGGTGTGTGTGGAAGGAGCGGGGCTGCGCCGGGACTGTCGGAGCACGGCGAGGGGCCCGGCCGAGCGGCACGGCACGCTCTGCTGTGCCGGAGGCAGCCGAACAAAGGCAACATTATACCCTGTGCCGGGGAAGGAATGACTTGGACGCACACGCCGAGCCACTCCGCGTGCCTTATAAATATCCCCGTCTGTAAAGCCCGAAGCCCAGCTGACCACAGCCACGCTGTCCGCCCAATAAATACGTGAATGAAAGAGCCAGGCCCTATTTTTTCTTGTTGTTTTCCTTCCTCTCCTGCACAAAAATCCCCGATGTCTTTTAGGTGATGCAGAGGTGGCTGCCCGCAGACGTACAAGGCGTTTCAGAGTCCAGAGCGGAGCACAGCGTCCTCGAGGGCTGGAGCCTGCCAAGGGGTCAGGTCGGGATGCAGAGGCATGGGCCAGAGCAGAGCCATGGTGGGTGGATGAGAAGTTCCTCAGCTGCATAAAGCAGCTTTTCTTTCCACGTGAGCACTGGTGGACGCCACGGAGAACACGAGCTCTGTTTGTCCTCAAAGCCAGAGTGGCGTGGACACCTCCTGTCCCCCCACCAGCATCCCTGTGCCCAGTCTGGGGTCAGGGGTTTGCTTTGGGACACGCTTCGTGCTGCACAAGCTGAAAGCAGACGTGGAGGGACAGAGCCGTGCTTGGAGATGGCAACGGAGGTGCTGTGCCAGGGCTGTGCGCTGGAGCCCTGCAGGAAGGGAGCAGCTGGAGCAGCCGGCGGTGACGTGGAGGGGCCGGGGCAGCACCGGGGTGTGGAGCTGCCCCTGGGTTGGCACCGTGAGCGCAGCCTCTGGCCTGATGTTCGCCTCCAGCCACTCCAAGCAGTGGGACAGCGTAAGTGACAAGAGGACCTGGGCGAGGTGAGTGGAGAAGGGCAAAGACCTCAAGGCGCCAAAGCCAGAAGAGCGTGGGCAAGCACCCGGGGTACTGCAGTGGCCAGGAGTGCCATGGATAGGAGTGGACTTTCCTCTGGCTCTGGATAACAACTAAAGAGCTGCTGCCGCCTCTGCCCTGGCTATGAATCGGCGTGTGATACAAATCCTCCAGCAGCTCCAGTTCCAGCTTCCAGCAGCGATACGCTGACGTGACCCGTGGCCATGGTTTCCCTCTTCTGCAGTGTCTGATCAGCGTGACGATCCAGCACAGGGTGACAAAGCTCTGGTCCTGAGGCTGGCCCTGCTCTGGGCAGGGCCGTTCCCTGCAGGGCACAGCCGCTCGCACAGGTTGACACCGCAGTGTGGGAGTGATCCCGCTCGTGCTGCGGGGCCCGGCTCAGTTATCCCTCTGTTTATTGTGATGAATAACTGGAGAGTGCTGATCCCTCCTTACACACCAACATTTCAGCTGGACCTCGCCGGGGAGCGCAGGGGAAGGTGCTCAGCTGACAGCTCCGTGCACAGAGTGTGGTCCTGTAGCTCGAGTCCCAGTAACAGATTGACACAGACCGTTGTGTTTTCTAAAGGTGTTTATGGAAGTCTCCGGGAGCAGCTTTGCCATGGTTTCATCCCACCTTCCAGCGTGGTGCAGGAGATAGGACAGGAGGATGTGACCTGCACGAGGATGGACCCACAGGGGAGGTGCCTTTGCCAAAAGTGACAGTGGAATGCTGACACCCACGGGCTGAGCAGAGCTGGACAGGACACCTGATACTGGGTAGGGTGCAACGTGACCTCTTCCAACACCTTGTGGTCCCAGAATTCATGGATCATCCCTCCTGGCCTGGCAAAATTTGGGAGCGGAGAAAGGACATGCAGCATCCTGGGCATCTGGTGGCTTTGGGGGCTTGACAGACCTCTCCTGCAGACACCTCAGTGGAACAGAGAACCAAAATGGCCTTTTTTGTGTCCCCCACATCTGCAAAGGGTGGCTCCCAGCAGCACTTGGGGCTGTGCTGGTGCCCACCACAGCAGCCCCTGCATCTCCACTGGTGCATCTGTGGGAGAGGGAGATGCTGCTGTACCAAAGAAAAAGGGACCAGTGGAAGCCTGAGGTCCCAGTGCCACCTCTCCTTGAGCAGCTCCTGCAGGAGGGGTGGCTGGAGGGCTCCGAGAGTGAAGGACAGGAGAGAGATGGGGACTGTCAAAGATGCTCTGGATGTTTCTTGCTGAACCCTCACCATCTTCTCTGCACTTCCTGGACGGAGGAGAGGGGAGAGTGAAGCACCCAAAAGATTTGCTGTATTTTTCTCTCTGGATGAGAAGGATGGGGCTGCTCATCACAGAGGACAGCAGCAAGGCCAGGAGCTCTTGGTCCTCTGGGCAGAGCTCCCATAAAAGTGACTCCTTGTTTCTGCTGGAGCAGCGTTGCCTTTGTGGGGTTTTGTTCCCGTTCCCTGCACAATCCTGGTAACATCCAACAGGCTGGAGAAGGACAGTCCTCCTTGGAGGTGAGAAGAGCCGTGTTCTGGGCAAAAATGGAAGTGGAGCCAAGAGCCCTTCATTCCTTCTGGGGTTCCCACAGTCTCTGCTTGTGTTTTGTTTTGGGAACAACTGGGACAGAGGGGCTGGCTGGGTGTGCACCATGTCTGCTCCTCTGGCTGCAGGGATGTACTGTGTCCCCGCTGCTGCCTCCATAATTCCCAAACTTTTCCAAGTTGCTGCACTGGCTCAGAAATCCTGCAGCACTGAGGGGTTCCTACCTAGGGAACACTCCAAAGGGAGCACCAGGATTCGGCAGCCGCTCACCTGCTTTTGGGATGCCCTGGTGTGTGGCAGACCCTGAGCTCTCCTGGCCACAGGGGAAGCTCTCGGGGTGCTGGGTCTGTCGTGCTGGGTTTGGGGTCTGGCTCTGAGCACTGGGGGTGCGCACAGCACCCGCACACTCCAGGTGAGTTTGGGGGACATGGAGGCCGGGGCAGGGCTGGCAGCTCTGGGTTCTCTGTGCCAGCAGGGCACGGGGAGAGCTCAGCACCACAGCCAGGGGTGGGCAATGGGCACAGACCCCCGGCCTTTGATCACACCCCGGGGCAGCGATGGGCTCCTGGGGAGAGGCGCGTTCTCCCCGTGGAGCCAGCACGGTGCCAGGGACGCTGCTGGCACCCCCGGGTGCCCCCGCTCACCCTCTTCCCGTGCCCTTCTCCCGCCGCCGGGAGCAGCCCTTTCATCTCCCGGGGAGGTACAAATGGAGCTGTCAGATGCCATCAGCCCCACGATATGACAGGTTGTGGGGCCGGGGCCCCTCGAACAGAGCAGCCTTGTCTGTCAGAGCCGCCTGACACTCCCCATAATGGCCAGATGGATGAGACTCTGAAAGTAGGGCCCGGCGCGTTTTCAACTCTATTTTGGGTGAAAACACTTCTTGAAAGATCTTGAAAGGAGCTGGCAGTTTAGTAGTTCAAATGATTAATGAGCACTGGCTCTGCCGGGTGGATTTCTCGCGCCGTGCCAGCAGCTGGGCTGCTCCAGCAGGCCAAGACACGCCGCGCTCCCCCCGCGCCCCCCGCGCCCCCGGCTCCCCCCGAGCCCCCCTGGTTTTCCCGGAAATGACACCAACGCGACAGGCCCTGCATATGGAAAAAGTTAAATATAAATTACTGCTGAAAGAGGCCTCGCTGAGCGGAGTTAGTTAAAGATGTTTATGGATTCAGAAACACGGGCCTGCATATGTATTTAGGGATGACAAATGTGATTCAATAAGTCAGGAATTTCTCCGTGGGCTGAGGCGGGACCCGCGCGGCGCGGGCGCTGCTCTGGGCTCTCCGGCTCGGTGCTGTAAATCCTGCAGACAGGCTCCTTGTTCCTTCCTGGCCTGCTTGGGACTGATTTCTGCATTTTCCCTGGATCAGACCAAGTCGCTGCATCTCCTGTGCTTGGGATGTGACAGCCCTGCTCCCTCCGTGGGGCGGGTTTGGGGGTGCTGGATGCTCCATGGGGGTCACTGGGGACCGCGCCGTCCACACCGCCAGCAGTGCCAGCCACGTCCCTGTCCCTGAGCTCTCCAACCCCCCCCCAGAGCCGCCGGACCCTTCGGGACTGTCAGCAGATGATTAATGACCAACAACTCCAGAACTGCCCCAATCACCAGTTTGGGGTTTGACCCGGCGCTTAATGAGTTCAGCCCTAATTCTGCAGCCCCTTCACGTGGGCAGCTGGGGGGGTCTCACGGAGCCTGGGGAGCACCCCCCCAAACTGCCTCGTGTTCCCGCTGCTCTGTGGTGCCTTGCTTGGGGTGCACATCAGGGACCACAACACACTGAAGCAGGAAACCCCTAAACTAAACTCCAGCTGCTGTGGTGGGAGCCAGGGGGGGATGCCAGGTCCGTGGCAGGGATGCCGGGTCATGGCAGGGATGCTGGATTTGGGGTGACAACCCCCAGCAAACCTGCAGCAATGGGCAGTGCAGGAGCCACCCCCTTGGCTCCCCTCATCCCACACCTCCGTGAGGCTCAGAGGGAAGTGCCTTTCGGGGGGTCAGCGCCCGGCCAGGCCTTGGACCCACATCCACATTCCTTTGTCCTGATTTTATTCGTTAGCAGCGTTTGGCCTGGATATGGAGACAGCTAATGAGGGACAGAGTTTATTGCAGTTTGATTTTTCTGTTAAAACAATACAATAAAATAAATGCACTTGGAAATCTGGTCTGTGTTTGTACATAGGAGATTTATGGCTCTGAAGGCTTCCAGAGAGACGCAGCCTTTCATTCCCTTCCTTATTGGAACAGATCATGTTGCAGAGTTTAAAGGCCTCTGGAGTTGTGATTTATTTGAAGGGAGAAATAAGGGAAATCCAACTATCTGTTCCCTGGCTCAGATCATCCAGTAACTCCCAGCCAAGGGGACGGATCTGCACCTCCTCCACGGATTTTTTATTTTTTTCCCTCCTGTCGCTTACATTATCCTGCTCTAAATATATCCCCGAACCAGGGATGACTCCTGACCTGGGCTTCAGCACCTCGCTGAGGTTTCCCCAGCCCTTCTCGAAATCCCACAAATAAATCTCTCTCCTGGAGCCCTGTCCAAGCTCCTCCACGCCGCTGATGGGACGGGACCTGTGTGGGGCCGGCTGCTGCCTTGATCCAGAGCTGAGATAAAGGCAAGGATCTTGGGGTTATCTCTGGAATTGGGTGATAAATTCATGTCACCTGTCCCTGCTTCCTTTCAAGGGAGCCCTTTCCCCTCCCTTGCTGCTCTCCTGGCCAGAGAAGAGCAGGGCAGCTTAGATCCAGGTCAGGATTTGTGCCTGAAAACCTTTTCCATGAACTTCCTAACCCGCCAGCCCCTGCCTCGTTTCCCCAGCTCAGCAGGATGAGGCTGCAGCTCCCACATCCCAGCAGGACTGTGCTCCAGGCCGGGGCTACCACGGCTGCCTCCCTCCCACCCTCACGGAGGAAAACTGTGTTCTTCCCTTCTCTGAGGTTTCCTGCTCCCCAGGGAGGAAGCACCTGGATGGCTCCGTGCTGCTGTGCTGCACCCCAGCCCATCCCAGTTACCCCAGTGGATGCCACCAGCAGGAGCAAGGTGAGATCATTCCCTGAGCCCAAAACAGACGTTTTTGAAGCATTTGGTGTTTCCAGGCCGGAGCTTCGTGGGTTCTGGTGCAACTCCTGCTTCTCCCAGGTATCTCTTGGACTCTCAGGAATGATGAGTTTTGGTCTCATCAGCACCATCCATCCTTTGCTGTGCTGTTGGGACACACATGGGAGGGGAATTCCATTCTCCATCGTGACCATCTCACTGTGGGTCAGGGAAGGAGCGACCGAGGTTTCCAGCTGGGGAGGGCACCTGGCTCTGAGGGCCACTCTCCTCCTCCTGTCCCAGCTCCATCCCAGCTCCTCCAGCCCATGTTTTTGGCGGGGTATTCTCTCCCCCTGCACACAGACGGGCTCTGTTTGCCATTAGCTTCCCCCCCCTCTGCCCTAGGAGCCGATCCCAGCACTAATTCTCACGCATGTTTCGGGTAAATCTACTTTCTTTCCCGGGATGAATTGTGGTTTCCAAGCACCATTAATCATTCCCCTTTAGAAAACAGCATCGGGGGGCTGGAAACACATTGCTCCTTTCTTTACTGGGGGATGACCTGGCACGCTGGCACCCGGCCACGGGGCTGGCGCCTGCGGGACGACGAGGGGCGCGGAGAGAAGCCTCGGGGAGAGTTCCCCTCCTGTGCTGAGAGTGCTGGGATCACCTCCCCCAGGACAAACCCCAGCTCCTGATCAGGGGCTCATGGAGCGAGAGGCTGGGGATGGAGAGGAAAACACTGGGAATGCCACTTGCTTAAAGGCTTTTCCCAAGAGCCTCCTCCCAGCGGGGCTGTTCCCTGGGAGCTTGGTTGCCCCATGGCAAAGGCGGGAGTGTCTCCCCACTCTCCGCCTGCCCCACACACCCCTCCCAAGGGGACGCGGATTGAGGACTCTCAGCTCATAGCCCGCAGTGGGTTTGGGTGGGCCCAAGGCAGAAGAAGCCCCCCCTGCCCCTCCGGCCATGGGGAGGGGGCACCGTGACCACATGTGAGCGGTTCCCTCCCTTCCAGCTCCGACTGTCAGGGGATGATTAATGGCCAACGCCACACAACTGCCTGGACTGCCAAGTGCTGTATTGTTAGAGCTGACACGGAACGAGCCCGGACAGACTCGAACACAATTCTGCCCCATAATCGGCAAATAACGTCCGATGGATGGAATTCGGGAAGTGTTCCCCCCACACAGCCCCTCTCCCACCCCCTTCCCTTCCAGAGCCAGAGCAGGAAAGAGCCCAGCCAAGCACCCTGCACCTTCCCAGCTCCTTCCAGGGATTTCCCTTCCTGGGCTCCGCTGCTCCTTTAGGTTTCAGCTAGGGAACAGCTGGGATGGGACGGGATGGGATGGGATGGGATGGGATGGGATGGGATGGGATGGGATGGCATGGCATGGCATGGCATGGCATGGCATGGCATGGCATGGCATGGCATGGGGATGTGAGCAAGGATGGGATGGGATGGGATGGGATGGGATGGGATGGGATGGGATGGGATGGGATGGGATGGGATGGGATGGGATGGGATGGGATGGGATGGGATGGGATGGGATGGGATGGGACGGGATGGGTCGGGACGGGACGGGATGGGATGGGTCGGGACGGGATGGGACGGGACGGGATGGGATGGGATGGGATGGCATCTGATGGCACGGGATGGCACGGGATGGCATGGGATGGGGATGTGAGCAAGGATGGGATGGGGATAGGAATGGCGTGGAAACGGAGATGGCAGCAGAATTGGGGATGGGGATGGGGACAGGATAGAAACGGAGATGGAGACGGGAGTGGGGCTGGGGCAGGACTGGTGAGCAGAGCTTTCCGCCCCACCGCTGCAGCTGCAGAGGTAACCTTAAACGCCAAAGCAGGAGCGGCGGGGACAGAGTTTTTCCAGCCCTATTCCCAGCTGTCAGGCGGTGATTAATGGCCAACAGCCTCGGAATTGCCTTTATTGCCAGCCCGGCATTGTTACTTGTGACAGCTAATGAGGGCAGACAGACTTTACACCGCGCCGTGCTCCGGCCCCGCCGGACCCTCCCCGCCCCGCAGGGACCGAGTGGGGCACGTCCCACCCGGGGCTGCCCGGGCCCGTCCTGGCTCTGCCCACAGCAGCCCCATCTCTGCCCGCATCCCGACCCAGGGCCTGCCCAGGTCCCATCCCGGGTCCATCCCCACGAGTCCGGAGCCACGAGCACCCAGAGGTCCTCAAATTGTCTCACTTAACTCTGCAGAAAACCCCACAGGGTATTTTGACAGGGGCGGAGGGATGAGGTAGGGATGAAGAAGTCTTCAAGTGCTGGAGAGAACTGGGTGCAATAAACCATTTATTCCTACAAAAAGCCCTGTTAAAATCCCGAGCGCCGCGGCACAGACACCACTGAATGTTCCTGGCCTCGGGTCCAGCAGTAATGATTTTTTTTGGCTTTTAGGTTTTTTTAGGATTATTACAAATAATATTTACCTTTGTGCTGGTTCACATCTTGATGCTGTTAAACACGTGGCCACAGCTGGTTTCCCGTTCAGGGCAGTGATATAGTGCCGGTGTTATGAAGCAAAACCTCTCCTGCGAGCCAGAACACCCCACATTTAAAAATCTATTACTTTTCAATATTCCATGGATGCATTTTGCTCCAGCTCAGAGCAATTTCCTAGTTTACCCTTATTAAACTGAGAGGGGCTGAGCAGAGGCTTGTGATTTATGAAACACATACTAGATTCATTAAAACCTTTAAAGATTTAATACATTTTATCAAGGCCCTAAATCTGGGCAAACGCCTTTAAAAAAACACCAACTACAGGGTGTTTTTCATCTCTGGCGCCCTTTTGCGCTTATTTAAGAGCTGTAAAATTTGGATTGACAAATATCGTGGATATTTCATTCCTTATTCCTAAATGGCGCTGAACCCTCCTGACAGGGTTGTTATATATAACCTCGGAGATCTATCACGAGTAAAGATCAAATCATTCTCCTTTATTGACGTTTTATACATCTCTCACATGGTTTTTAGGTCCCTTTCCACGATTACAGAGCTGGATGATTCCATGGTTCCTGGCCCATCCCGTTTCCTGCAATTGCCCAAACAAGGTCCGGACAGGGAACGGGGGGTTCCATGCGGGGGGCGTGGGGCGATGCCGGGGCGGTCAGAGAGGGGAGAACCCTTTGTGGGTGACAGAAAGAATTGAAAAAGGGGAAATTTAGGCTGGATATTGGGAGTCGGATCTCCAGGAGCGTTTGGACAACGCTCCCAGGGACACGGGAGGATTGTCAGGGTGTCTGTGCTGGGCCAGGAGCTGGACTGGATGATCCCGTGGGCCCTTTCCAGCTGAGGATCCTCTGTGGTTCTGCTGGGAAATGTCCCAGCCCGTGGCAGGGGGTGGAATGGGATGAGTCTGGATGTCCCTTCCGACGCTTAACATTCTACGATCTGTGACTCCGTGGGTGCGGCACACCCCTCCACGCCGCCGTCCCGCTCTGTCCCCCCCGCCTTCACGGGGAGCGGGCTCTGGGGGGCCCCGCACCCCCAAACCCCTGCGGGGGTCGCGCTGCGGGAGCGGGCGGGTCTCGAACCCGCGACCTCCAGCGCCACATCCCCCGCTCCTCCATCGCCCTCTGGCGGCGGCGGCGCGGGCGCGCTGTGATGACGTCAGTGGCGCGCCGCCGGTGCCGCCGCCGGTGCCGGGCATGGCCCAGCTCGGTGCCATCGCCGCCCTCGCCCTCGGCGTCGCGGCCGCCGCGCTCCTGTCGGCCGTGCACAAGATCGACGAGGGGCACATCGGCGTCTACTATCGGTGAGATGGGCCCTGCGGGGAGAGAGCCGGGCCCCGGCCAGCCGCCGCCGCCGCTCACGGTTCTCTCTCTCTCTCTCCCCCTCTCGTTCCCTCCGCAGCGGCGGCGCGTTGCTGACCTCCACCAGCGGGCCCGGCTTCCACCTCATGCTGCCCTTCATCACGTCCTACAAGTCAGTGCAGGTGCTGCTGGGCCCGGGCCCGGGCGGGGCGGGCACCGGGGGAGCCCGGCTGGTCCCACGGGGCTGGGGGCTGCCGTGCCCGGTACCGGGGACGGGCGGCTCTCGGGCCGGTCCCGCTGAGCCTCGAACGAGGGACTGAGCGAGGCAGGTGCAGCTCCCGCTTTGGAGGGTCCCGGGGGGACGTGGCTGTGTCAGAGCCCCGTGGGCTGCAGGATTTGTGCCGGGAAAATCCCTCTCTTAAGCCTCTTTCCTTCGATCTCCTCCAGACCACGCTGCAGACGGACGAGGTGAAAAACGTCCCGTGTGGCACCAGGTGAGATCTTCAGCTCTTACCCCCCCACAGCCCTTCATCCCAGCTGGAAGCTCCTCAGAGACTGAACTTCTCTGCAGCCCCCAAACTGGGGTCACTGGGAGGCTCTGCAGGGCCTCCCCAGGACAGGGAGCCCACCCCGGGCGGGGGGGGGGTCTGGGATGGTGCTGAGCAGGCTGGGGTGGATCCCACACTCATCCCACAGGAGCAAACTCAGCCTCCAGCAAACATAACTTTGTGTTTTTCTCGCTTTGCAGTGGAGGAGTGATGATTTATTTCGACAGGATCGAGGTGGTGAATTTCCTCATCCAGAGCGCGGGTGAGTCACCAGTTCTGCCCCGGACACTCCCCGGGGGCTGTGCTGCAGGAACAGGGGGTGAAGAGGTTGTGGCTGTGTTTGGTTGGAGCCAGGCTGTACCACAGGTGTGCCCTGAGCTCCGGGTGTCACCTCTGACCCCGATCTCCCGGGAATTTGGGGAGTTTATTGTTTCTTGCCTTTGTGATCTGTGTTAACCCAGCCCCCCCGAGCTTTGTGCAGCATCAGGTTGGAGTAACGGGGTGTGCAGGGGGAGCCAAGGGGGCTGTGAGCTCAGGCTCCTGGAGCCCAGGGAGAACGACCTGTGCAGCCTTTTCCCAAATCCTTGGGTGTTTAATGTGGGGGTGCCTGGCTCGGCAGGGAGCTGTGTGTGTGTGTGTGTGTGTGTGTGCAGCCCCAGAACAGCCAGAGGCCTGGGGGTGCTTCAAACCCTTCTGTTGACAGAGCAGAGGACAGATATTGGTGGAGGCGTCACAAAACGTCAGCAGTAAAAAAACCTGCCCTGAGCAGAGGGTTTGGGGGCAAGGGGGGTCCCTCATTTCACAGCCCCTGCGCTGGGACTGAGCTCCAAGGTTTTCCCTGAGAGTGCTCAGCCTCCTTTCCCCGCTTCCCTTCCCTCCCTCCTCCATCCCCGCTCTCTCCTCTGCCAGTGTACGACATCGTGAAGAACTACACGGCCGACTATGACAAGGCCCTCATCTTCAACAAGATCCACCACGAGCTGAACCAGTTCTGCAGTGTCCACACGCTGCAGGAGGTTTACATCGAGCTGTTTGGTGAGCTGCCCCCGGGACTGGTGGTTCTGAGGGTTCTCCCCGTGGGCTGTTGGTGCAGAACCCGCAGCTGGTGGGCTTTTATCCATTAATCCCGTGTTTGCTCTGCTCAGAGGCGGGGTTGGTGTCCAGCTGCCATCGTTTATCCGTGTTATCTTTTGGAGCTGAGTGCTTCAGTATGTTGTAACAATAAACTGCAGCCCCAGCCCTGCCAGTAGCCTCCCTGTAGGGAAGGGAGCAGGAATTCTGTGGCATTCTCTGTGTGATTGAATCAGTCACAGGATTCTCTAATCCAGATGGAAGAGCCAGGCTGTGGCTCTTTGCTGTTACAGAAAGCCTGAGCAAGCACTCCCTGGCCAGAGGGTTCCACGAGCTCTGGGCTGTGCCCGTGGCTGCGGTGCCCATAAACCAGGAGCCTGCTGACCTTCCCAACGGGAAACCGGGCAGCACAGGGAGGCACACGGCAGGAGAGGCTGAGGAGAAGCTGGGGTTTCTTGGTAGAATTCGTGCAGTGGCTGCCAATGCTGAGTGTTTTGTTTCTGGCTCTGGACTGACAGGAAATCCTTGCAGCCTTTCAGCACTCAGCAGTGCTGGCTGTGGGCGCAGAGCTGCTGGGAATGGTTTGGGAGCGCAGCGGGACAGGATTTGTGCCTGAGAGAACAGGGGGCCTGAGAGAGCAGACTCCTGCTCTCTGTTCAGCCTGGGCTTTCCAAGGAGCCTGGCTTCCCCCTTCCCACACAGGCTGCAGGCCTGGGGCTCGGACCCCCCCCCGGTTCCCAGTCCCTGCTGGCGCTGGACGGGTTCCTGGCCGATGGAGTCTCCAGATGTCAGCAGCTGCTGCTGATGGCTGCTTGAAATGGGCTGAAAGCACCCGCTCTGCACAGAAGGAACTTGCACAAACTCCCCTGGAACTCCTGCTCTGAGCTGCCTGGGTCTGGCTCAGGCTCTGCAGTGGGGCACAGCCCCTTTGAGCAGCCTCACGTCACCCTCTGCCCCCACATCTGCCAGCAGGTGCAGGGAACTGATAACAGCTGCTTCCCAAACTCCTGGCTGGGCTTCATTAGGAGCCTGAGTTCCAGATAGGAAACTGGGACCAAAGCAAACAATCCAGGAGTGCGATGTGATCCCTCTTAAGGCCGTTACAGTTTGATTTTCCCTCTGCACTTCCCAGCAGGCCCCAGCTGGAAGCGCTGCCCTCCTTGGAGCTTTCATCAGAGCAGGGTTTTAGGTTGTGTTTCCCTTTGAAATCCTCAGCTACGCTGGAGTTCTGGGACTCCTTGAGCCAGAGAGACATTACTGATGATTTTTGCAGCCTGTTAAAGTAACTGATGCTGCCATTTCCCATTCCTGCCTTTCCATTTCCTTTTTGTCCTCCTGGCACAGGTGCAGGCCAGAGTCGGTCAGGATTTACCACGTTACTTCAGGATCCAGTTGGGAAGTTCAGTGGGGAAGGGGGTTAGAGCACAGACTCTTTGTTGTAAAGATGCTGTATCTGGCTCAGGAAGATTCCAAACCTCAGGTTTGGGGAAACTGGAGGGTTTCCTTTCATGCCTGCCATGTTCTGTGGTGTGTCCTAAGGGTTGTTGCTGGGAGAGCTGGGAACTTGCCTCAGGGTCAGGCCAGCACTTCTACATCCAACTCCCATTTGTACTTTCCAGGAATAAGAAATGTGAGCCCTCCCAGCTCACTCTGGGTGCTGACAGCAAACTGCCCTGGGAGATGTTTCATTCCCTTTTCTTTTTCTCCCAATCAGATCAAATTGATGAAAACCTTAAACTGGCCTTGCAGCAAGACCTAACCACGATGGCCCCTGGATTAATTATACAGGTAATCAGGATTTGATTGAGATATTGAAGATGCAGATTGTGAAGAGGGGAAAGGGCTAAAAGGAAACAAGAAACTGAGATTTGTTTAGGAAATTGCTTTCCAGCACAGATTTCATTGAACCTGAGGAGTGGGAACAGTGTCCTTCCTGTCTCAGCTTTGATGTGTTGAGTTTCTCCTGAAGTTACTCTGGGTGCTGGTTTGCCCAGGTTGCAATCTCTGTCATGTCAGGAGATCCTTCAGTGCTGTTTCTCTGTGGATTTTGGGCCTGGTCACAGTTTGTGCAGCTCTGGTGGCAAAGCATGTCCCAAGTGCCCCCCCTGCAGTCCCAGGGACCACTTGGCTGTTGGCCCACGTTCTCTTCTGTCTCCCTCTCTCCAGGCAGTTCGAGTTACAAAGCCAAACATCCCTGAAACGATCCGGAGGAATTACGAGCTCATGTAAGTGGCTTTGTGTTCCCAGAAGGATCCAGAAGGGCAGATTACCTTGGGATCTGGGGATTGGGGTGCCCTTGGCTCCTGGCCTCAGGCTGCCCCTCGGGAAGGGGCTGCCGAGGAGCAGCACTGAGCCCTGGCTGGGCTGGCAGGGCCTCACTTGGAGCCCTTGAGCACAGGAATGCTTTGCCCTGGGGCTCCTTCCCCTGGGCACTGGCCCTGTGTTCCAGAGCCCTCCCGGAGCGTGGGTGAGTGGCAGAGGGATGGATTTCAGCACTAATCCTGTTGTTTGACTGGGATGGAGAAACTGTTGATTCAACAGGCTGAAGACTCGCAAAGCTTTGAAATAACTTTCTTTGGCAGCACTTGACATGCTGATCCCTTTGCAACACCCTGAGCCAGCTGCCTTCTCCTGCACTTGGTCAGTCAGACACGCCCGTGCTCCCTGAGCACGCTGCCAGCACTCTGTGCCGGCCAGGATGGGATCCCTCTCATCCATTCTGCTTCCCTGGCATTGCATGTCACCTTTGGGCTTGTGGTGAATCCTGTGTGGCATGGTCATGGCAGGGGGTCCCAAATCAGCCCGTGTTCTGTTGCCATAAATACAGCAGGATGTGTTGAGAGAGACTTAGTTCCAGTGTCTCTTCCCTGGCTGGGAGCAGGGGCAGAGTTTTTTATTTATGCTCACTCTTTAAAAACTCATTAATGTAAATAAAAACCATTAAGATAGAAAAGGCAATAGGGCAGCCTGCAGGGAGTGTGTCACAGGGACTCACTGGAAAATCTTCCTGCTATGGAGGGGAGGAAAGAATGCTTTGGTTTAGGCAAAATGCTCTGTGCAGGTACCTGCCCTCACACTGCTGATCCCACCTGCCCTGGACACGTGCTGGAAGGAGGGGAGAGCCAGCAGCTCGTGCTGGGGATGTGGTGTGAATCCCACACCAGTGAGCCCCTGTTTTTAACTGGTTTCTCTTGCTCCCCAGGGAGAGCGAGAAGACAAAGCTGCTGATCGCGGCACAGAAGCAGAAGGTGGTGGAGAAGGAGGCAGAGACAGAGAGGAAGAAAGCCCTGATCGGTCTGTATGGGTGGGCTGGGAGAGGGAACGGGGGGGACAGGCAGCAAAGAGAGCCCAGGCTCCAGAGAGGGGGAAGGGGTGCACTGGTTCACTTTGGGACCTTCTCCGATCTGGAACTCCCAGAGAAACTCAGGAGTGTTTCAGGTGGGTTCCAGCTTTGTTTTCTGCAGGCTGGAAATTCTTCCCACCGTTTATTTCCACCTGAAGTAGGTGATGAGTGAGGATTTTCCAGGGTGAGGCTGCTTCTGGCGTTAGGAAGATGTGTGATGACAGTGTGGGTGTGTTCTTGTTTTCATTTCAGAGGCAGAAAAGATTGCACAAGTTGCTGAAATAACTTATGGACAGAAAGTGATGGAAAAGGAAACAGAGAAGCGAATTTCAGAGATTGAAGGTGAGTGGGGGGTGAGCTTTCCAGTAAGTAACTCCTGAAGCAGTTCACCAGGGAGCTCTTGAAGTGTGTGTTGGCTGTGTTCTTCAGTCCAGGCTGATGCTCCCAGGGGTGAAGTTCCTGACCAGAGGCAGGAACAGGAATTTCTTTGCCAGCTGTGCTTCTTGAAACTCCCTTTCTCGAGGTGATCTTTGTAGGAGTTTGAACTCAAGGAGGTGTTCCCTCACCCATCTGATAAAATGCTTTGCCAAGGAGACTCCAGGGCGTGGAGAGGGCTCTGCAATTCCAGCTCGGAAGTGGCAAGGCCTTTTTTCCCCTTACATTCATTATAGGCCCTGCCAAGCTTTGCAGAAGCCACTGAGGAGCCAATTGGTTTTACAGATCAGCAGCTTCCCATGAAAAAGTTCTTTGCAGAAATACAGTGGGGTTTATTTCCTATAACTCTCTCAGCTCCTCAGTCCGGGTCTGTGCTGGCAGAGGATTCCTGCCTCCCTCTTTTTTCCTGGTGTCTGTGGCTGGGCCCAGCCTCTCCTTTTAGCCCAAAGAGAGGAAGCTGTGGGCCAGACCATCCAGCTGTTTACATGATCTTTAAGTGCAGCAGCTCACAGGACTCCCTGCTAGGGGAAGTAAACAGATGGTTTATGCAGCTATGCAGCTCTCCAGCCCAGACTGAGTGCTGCAATCGTGTGGCTCCATGCCTTGGGAGGAATGTCAGGAGAGGGGCAGGATTACACTCATTGGTACCCAGGACAGATACAGAGTCCGAGGGGGAAAAGGAGTGCAGTACAGAAACGGGAAGCATTGCTTTCCCTAAGTGTCTCTGCCAGGAGTCAGGAATT
This sequence comes from Aphelocoma coerulescens, assembly GCF_041296385.1. Classification (NCBI taxonomy): domain Eukaryota; kingdom Metazoa; phylum Chordata; class Aves; order Passeriformes; family Corvidae; genus Aphelocoma; species Aphelocoma coerulescens. The sequence continues at coordinate 4,567,499 of NC_091035.1, forward strand.
TCAGTATCCACAGAATCAGAGCCTTTGAGCAATTGTTGACAGAGCAGAGAAAAGCTCTCCAGCATCTGTCCAAGGGGCAGAGCCTGTGGAGGTTAAAATCCCCTGCTTTGCGTGCCAGAACCTTCATCTGTGTATCCCAGACCAAATCCCATCTGGGAATCACATCCACAGGCACAGACCTCATCTGCAGAGAGTGCTGGGCTGCTCAGGCTGTTCCTGGAGTCCTGGGCAAAGGCTGTGGGTAAATCCCACGTCTGCAGGAGAGCAGTTGCTGCGTTTCAGCACGAGAGTCAGCCCTGGCTCGAGAAGAAAGGCTGAGCTCAGCCCACGTGATGGGGATAATCAAACCCTGATGTGTGAGAAATTCTTTGAGCTCTGCAGTTGCAGATGCAATTCACTTATTAATGCTCTCGTCCTGCAGCCATTTAGCTGTAAATTGAGCTCCCATTTCTGGGTTTCCCATTTTGTTCCCTCTTCCCCTTGTTGCACCCCGTGCAGTTTAGATGTGGCACTGGCCCCTTTCTGAAGAGTTTCCAGCTGCAAACGGTGCTAACGTGGCTGGAAATAAAAATGTGACTCAGAGCATGTGTTTGCTTCCAGATGCTGCATTTCTTGCACGAGAGAAGGCGAGAGCTGATGCTGAGTGTTACACTGCTATGAAGGTGGCTGAGGCCAACAAGGTACTGTGCTTTCCTTCGTGGTGCCTCAGAGCAGGGCCCCGGGCATCAGGCTGTGGGGGAATGCTCAGCACAAGAGCAGGCAGTGATCATTGTTTAAGTCAAAAAGCACAATGGAGGCCATCTCCTCTCAGCAAAGCTTTTATCTGACTGAAACAATTAGATCCTTATTTGCAAGTTCATTTTGTTCTCTGGACAGATCAGTGTCAGGGTATGTGAAGTCTCTGCTCTGCCAGGTGCTCACGGGCCGTGGCTCTCTGTAGATGGAATATCAGTTTCAGTGTTGCCCTTTCACGCTGTTATGATGAGAAATGTGGTTTCATTCCAGTCTCAAGTTGGCAGGCAGTCAGAGCAGGGAGATCTCTGGGGTGACAGGCAGGGGTAGAATAAACCACAGTGCAGGGAAAGAACAAATGCAGCTGATCTCAGACACCCTGGAAGAGCCTCAGTACTGCAAAAGTAGAAACAACAAAAAGTCCAACCTGGAAACAGAAAAATGACATGGATAGAATTGCCAGGTGAGCAAGTTCCCAGGACACTCCAGCAGGAAGAGTTTCAGTTCTGTGGTGGTCGGTGAGAAGGGCCAGAGGGCTGGGGTGTTTGTGCACAGGTTTTGTGCCAGTTGTTCTGTCCTCTCTGTGACAATGTCATTATCCTGAACGAATGAGCTCCTCTCAGCCAGACACACTCATGGATCTGCTCCCTGGAAAACAGCCAGGGATATTTCCCTCCTCAGTAGTTCTCGTTGCAAGGGCTGCAGTGAGTGATGTGCTCTTGAGCATCTCCATCACGTTTGGATTGAGCGTTTCCCCAGCTGCTCCCATCACTTTTCATTTTGCCATTTAGTCACTGGGATTTAGAGCTGCACTCAGCCTGGCTCTGGGTACTCCATGTTTTCCTTGTGGCGGGCTGGCCATGCCTGCTGTGCTTGTGGAAAGTACGTGCCTCGTGTGCTCATGGCAGGAATCTCCTTTTCCCATATCTGAGCTGTTGTGACCCGTTTTCTCTCCGTGCAGCTCAAGTTAACTCCCGAGTACTTGCAGCTGATGAAGTACAAGGCAATCGCAGCCAACAGCAAGATCTACTTTGGCAAAGATATTCCCAACATGTTCATGGACTCTGCAGGGAGCCAGAGAAAATCTGCAGAGGGACTGGCAGAAGGAATCCAAGATGAGGACGGGGCAGGAACCAGCGAGGACACAAAACTACTTCATAACATCAACTGAAAGGAAAGATTTCTATTCGTTTTATATCAAAACATCATGAACTGGGAAATTCCTTTTTGTTTTCCCCCTTTCCTGTGCTGAAAGAGATGAATCAGATTTAATCCTTTCAATCTTTTGTATGACAATTAGACACAAGGACTTTGGTATTTATGGGGTGGGTTTTCTGGTAATTTCTAAGCTCCAGGTATGTTCTGTAGCTGCACCTCCCCAGCTCTTGGTCACACAGACCAAGGATTTGGGAGAGGCTGTCAGGGCTATCAGCTGGATGGGAACCTGATTTGGGATTGAGGTGGTTCATAGCTGTTGCAGGTAAAGAAATGTTGAGGGTTTGGAGGGAGGGGAATTGCTGCTACAACTCGTTTTGTGTTTTTTTCTTATTGAAAATTCCAAGTACTTTATTTCAGTCCCCTTTGAAAATAAGGTGCTAGATTTTGTACACTACAAGTGGCTGCTCGAGGCTGGGGCCAGTGGCAGGTGGCTGCCAAGCCCACGTGAGGTGACCCTATGAGGGACAGAGGCTCAGCTGGAATCCTGCAGGTTCCCACTCACCGGGGGGATCGAAGCCTTAGACCACAAGTCACGCAGGGAGTGACCCAAACTCTTCATTTTCTATGTCCTAACACGGCTTTGTTTTCTGTTTTTCATGTTTCTGTGGGGCACAGGAGAGTTTTCCCAGCAGTTCAGCTGCTGGGGGAGGGCGTGGGCAGCGTCCTGGAGTGCAGAGCTGGGTGGGATTTTCAGTGGAATGAGGCCACAGGCGTGGAAATTGTCACAGTCATAGAAAACCAGGGAGGAAAGAATTTTTGTCTCAGGGACCCTGACTTTACAAAATGCAGTGCTGGGGAGGAGCTGCTGGAGTGAGCAGACAGTTTTTCAGCTCGTTACCTGCTCTGCAAGAGCAACTGGATCTCGGTGTTTACAGTGTCTGACTAGAAAAAGGACCTTCGGGTGAGTTGAAACGAGCAGAACTGAGCTCCTGTGGGATTGGGTCTGAATGGACCTTGTGGAAGGAAGGTTTAGTACTGGCCAAGGACAAACTGTGATCCTGAAAGGTCACAGGGCAGAGAAAAGCAGCTCTTCCTGAACTACCCACAGATGGATTCCCCTTTTTCTCTCAGAACAATGTACCAGAATGTACCTTCCCTTCCAGAGAGCTGACCAGTTCCTCGCATCCCAGATGCAAGGAGGAAACAGGGTTTTGTTTCCCACACATGCAAAATTTGAAGATAAAAATTCATGCCTAGAGAGAACTTTTTTTTTTTCCTACCTAATCCATCTGCATTTGGCAGCAGAGCCTGGTGATTAATTGCTGATAAAATTTGAGGCCAATATCCTCATCTGAGGTGATGCCAGTGCTTGTTGTCAGAGACCAGCCTGGTGCATTTACAGGCTCATGCCCCGAATTCTTGCTCCCCCTCTACCCCTGGTCTCACTCTTCAGCGTTTAAACCTTCATCAATCTGTGTTACACTAAGAGAGCTCGGATGAATCTCAGCTGCTGGCTCCAGGGTTTTTACAGCAGTTTTCCCTGTTGATGCTTGAAAATGCAAAATAGAAATTAAGCATCGGTTTCTGCTGGAGAAAAGTCCCCTCCTCTTTGTATTTCTTGGAAAATAGGAGCTAAGGGAAGTCCCATCTCCAGACCTCCATCAGACCCACAGTAGTCAACAACAGCATCCCCAGGGAGGCTGTGATATTCCTGACTCATAAATTGGTCTGTGCAGGGAGATTGTAACAGGGAATAGCAGAGGTTCAGCAGTGAGGATGAGCTCATTTGAGATTGTTCTACGTTCGTGCTCAAGGTTTCCATCAGCAACTAACACTTCCTTTTACGCAAGTATTTTTCACTAATGGAAGGATGCAACTAAGCCAAAGTGGTATTATAAAGGCATTTTTTTATGTGTGATTTCACAGCAAGACAATAGCTTGGGATAAAGAGCTCTTAATGATTTTTTTTTTAATTAAAACCCTGACTGCTAAAGTATTAGTGTAATTTAGTTAAATTGTACTAAGAGTGCAAAAGCAAAGTTGAGAGTGTATCAGTCTTCACAAGCCAAAATCTGTTGTTGTGTCTTCATTCAGGTTTCTCCACTCTGTAAAATGTCCTGAATTTTCCAGAGTGGATCTGTCTCTCCATATAAACCTTTATTCCCTCTGTCTCTTTAACAGGCAAATTGTCCTGTTTCTCTAATCTTGAGATGAATATCTGAACTTTAAATCCACTCTACAGCAAAGGGAATAGAGGTTTGTGGCACTGCTGATACCTTGGAATGGCTGTGGGGAGCATGGAAATGCAGTCTTTGATCTTATGTACTGAATTCAAAGCCTTTTTATTTTGGTATTTGCTATGGCAATAAAATGGCCTTCAATTTTAGAATCTTCCAATTTTAATATCAGGATGAACTTTAGCATCACGTGTAGATGTATTTGCAGGGGAGGATTTTCCAGAGAGGGGACGTGGAGGCTGCCGGTGGGCGTGGGGAGCGGTGAGGTACTGGGGGTCGGCGCTGTGCCCCTGCACGGGACGGTTCCCCCTTTCCAGTGAGGAGGAGGAGGAGGAAAGTGGAAGAAGAAAGGTCAGAGGTGTCCATGTCCAAGGAATCCCGTGTCTGTCAACCCCTGCTTTGCTACGGAATGAGTGAAAAACACAGGAACAAGACTGGAGCGGCAAACACCTCGGATTTGGTAAAGTTTGCAGAAAAGCCTTGTCGTGTTTTACCAGACAAAGGGCAGGAACCTTCTGGGTGTTTTTACCCAGCTGTGTAAACACTGAATCTGCAGAGGGACAGTGAAGTTCTGCACATTAAGACAAATATTTGAGTTAATGGGTTCCAGCTGGCAGTTTCCCGTTCTTCCCCCGTGCGTGGCCGCGATAAAGCCGGGCATTGTCCCGGCCCCTCCGGCTGCTCTCGGGCTCTGTGGCCGCGCTCCAAGCGCTCCCCAACACTGCCCGCCCCTCAGACTGGGCCTGCAGGACAAGCACCGGTCCCTGCCTTGTTTTTATAACGCTTTTTTCTCCCCGAAATAATTGAAATTCACACCCCTGGGAGGCTGCTCCTCATGCAGGGATAAGAACCTAATTTTGGGGGGTGGAGGGTGGTCGGGACTGGAACAGTGGGGCGGGCTGGGTGGCAGCGCTCGCGCCCGTTACTCAGGCCGTGATTGGGATTTGTGGCCAGAACGGGGGAGCCCCGGCCGGGCCCCGCTGTCCCCCGGGGCCGCCATGGCGCCCGCGACCTTCCCAATATGGCGCCCCCGCCCCTCCCATTGGCCGGCGGCGCCCGGCGGAGCGATCTGATTGGCGGCGGGGCGGGGGCGGGGCGGGTGTGTGGCGGAAGCGGCCGCGGGCGGGCGGGGATGTGGAGAGCGGGCATGGCCGCCGGGGACGGGCTGGGCCCGGCGCTCCGCGCCGTCACCGAGCAGGTGCAGCAAGCGGCGGCGCGGCGGCCGCAGGTGAGGGGGGCACGGGGGGCAACCCGGGGGGATCCGCGGGTCGCTGCCATGGCGACATGACCTCCGTCACCGTAGGGACGGGCCCGCGCCTTGGGGACAGGTTACCGGTGACCGTGGGGACAGACCCGCGGTGCGACCGGGACAGGTCCCACCGTGGGAACAGACCCTCAGTGCCCCAGGGACGAGCGCACCACGGATCTGGGTGTCTGAAAGCCCCAGCAAAGGAGCCAGCACCCCACTATCGCGATAGGCCTCCCTTCTGCTCGTCCCCGCGCTCCCCCACTAGGGCCGGGCCTCCTTCGTCCCCCCCTCAGCGGCCCCGGCCGGGGGTGCCCGGAGCTGGGCCCGGGGGTCCCCGTGCTCACCCCGCGGTGCTCCCGCAGGGGCTCCCGGCCGTGCAGCCGCGGCTCGTGGCCGTCAGCAAGACCAAGCCGGCGGAGATGGTGATGGAGGCCTACAGCCACGGGCAGCGCAGCTTCGGGGAGAACTACGTGAGTCGGGGGTCTGAGGGGCTGGGAGAGGGTTAGCAGGGCTGGGAAAGGGCCCCCTGTCGAGGCCATGGAATCCCAGCATCATTCCAGGTGATAAAGCCCTCCAAGGTCATGGAGTGCAACCCGTGCCCGATCCCCCACGTTGTCACCCAGCCCAGAGCGCTGAGCGCCACACCCAGTCATTCCTTGGACACCTCCAGGGATGGACGCTCCAACACCTCCCTGGGCAGCCCCTTCCCATGTTTAATGACCCTTTCTGTGAAGAAATTCCTCCTGGTGTCTCGGGGCGGGCTCGGGGCAGCCCAGTTTAGGTGGCTCTGTGGGTGACAGCATTATTCCCTGGCCCCGTGTTTTTGAGGCTCAGGTTGGCCCCAGGAACACACATCCCAAGGACACCAATCCAATGCCTGCTGTGGGTTTAACGGAATTCTCCTTCATTCTCCCAGGTTCAGGAGCTGCTGGAAAAGGCATCAGACTCCAGAGTAAGCACACAGTTCCCTTTGTGTTTCCTCTCCATGTATAGCTGTGTCCTAAGAGCTGTTCAGTCAAAGTCCTGGGGTTTGTTAGGGATTTGGTTGGATCCTTATCTTTGCAGATAAATGGTGGGTTATTCTTGGCTCACTGCCTCTGCCCCCTTCCCCCTCCTGCCTTGCTGGCTCCAGAGGAGTCTGGGAATACATGAGCCTTAGTCATGGTTTGTCTGCACAGTGCTTTGCCATTTGTGCTCTCTTTAGGAGAGGCACAGTCCTTGCTGAAAAAGAAACATTAACACTCAGTTTGGGGAAAATATTGTTTAATGACTGTTGCAAAAGAGCTTTGCCTTCACTGTTCCCATGGACAGCGTTCCCTGCAGCCACACAGCCCCATCCCTCTCCAGGCTGTGCAGCAACCTCAGCACAACCACAAGCTGAGTCTTTCAGGGTCAACAAACAAAGAAATTGGGCGTCTGGTATTTGGTTGTGGGCAAACTAAGACTGAAGTGTTGCATGGGGGAAGAGGGAATTGCTGTTCCAACGTGAGTGTTCTCTCTGCTTTCAGATTCTGTCATCTTGTCCAGATATCAAGTGGCATTTTATTGGCCACCTGCAGAAGAACAATGTCAACAAGCTGATAGGTAAATCCTGGCTGATTTTATGTGGGCAATGGTCTTCCAGTGTTCAGATGCGTCAGGGGAGGGTTAGGGTGGATATCAGGTAAAGGTTCTTCCCCCACAGGGTTGTCAGGAGCTGCCCAGGCTGCCCAAGGAATGGGCATGGCTCCGAGGCTGCCGGAGCTCCAGGAGTGTTGGGACAGCGCTGCCAGGGATGCCCAGGGTGGGATTGTTGGGGTGTCTGTGCAGGGCCAGGGGTTGGACTCAATCATCCCTGGGAGTCCCTTCCAGCTCAGGATATTCTGTGATTCTCTGAAACAATAACCATGAACTCACAAATGCCTGCTGTAGGTACAAACAATCCCATGCCAGCAGAGCTCCCTCAACCTGTGTTTTCTCCCCAGCTGTCCCAAACCTGTTCATGTTGGAAACGGTGGATTCTGTGAAACTGGCAGACAGAGTCAACAGCTCGTGGCAGAAAAAAGGGTCATCCCAGAAGCTGAAGGTCATGGTGCAAGTTAACACCAGTGGGGAGGACAGTAAGTGACTCTTTGTGACATTTGTCCTGCTGGCTTGACAGGGAACTTGAACAGGACAGGCTGAAAGCGTTTCTCTGGCAGAGCTGGGCACAGATCTCCCTGTTTTTTTCCAGGCAAGCATGGCCTTCCCCCCGGAGACACCACAGCTGCCGTGGAGCATGTCATCAACAAGTGCCCCAGCCTGGAATTTGTGGGGCTGATGACCATTGGCAGCATCGGGCATGACCTCAGTAAGGGGCCAAATCCTGACTTCCAGGTAAGATTTTCTCAGAGAAAATGTCACTGTGGGCTGGTTTCCTGTTACAGTTTGTCTGTCCCAGTCAAACCAGTCCGAATCAAGCTGTAGGGAGGTAGGAACACCTTGTGCAGGATAGCGCAGAGCCCTCAGTACCAGTGTGAGGCTTCTTTCTGCAGAGTATTTCTCCCATCCCTCCTGTACAGCTGCAGCCAGGATGTTGGCAGGGTTACCTGTGCAGCAGTTGCTGTCCTGGAGCCCCTGGTCCAGGTGAGGGTTCAGCCTCCTCTGTGTTGTCAGGAAATCTGGGAAATCTCCAGATGCTGTTCCGGTGCTTCTGTGGGAAGTGTGGGAATTGCACATCCCGTGTGAAGGACGCTTCAGGGACGGGCAGGAATCGGGATCTGTGTCACCCTGGAAGGGAGCTGGCGTGGCTGTCCAGGTGTGTGACCCTGTCCTGTCCCCTCGTGCGCTGCAGGTGCTGCTGTCCCTGCGGCAGGAGGTGTGTGAGAAGCTCAATCTGCCCGTGGAGAAGGTGGAGCTGAGCATGGGCATGTCCACGGACTTCCAGCATGCAGTAAGTGCATTCCTGCCCCTTCCCTTGGGGAACAAACATGCCTGCACCCCAAATTCCAGCCCAGGTGCCACCCAAACAGGCCTCTAAGGCTTCCCCTTGGATGGAGATCCCAGTGCAGCTCTCCTGGTCCTGGGGGAGATTCCTGGGATCAAACCAACCCCTGGGTGTAGCTGTGGGTGATGAGTCTGTGGGGAACCATCCTGTGGTGTGGTGAGCATCCAGCCTAGGCCATGGGGCGGTGGCAGCCCTGCCCTGACCTCCTTCTCTCTGTCTCTTCCAGATAGAGGTTGGATCTACAAACGTCAGGATTGGGAGCACTATTTTTGGAGAGCGGGATTATTCCAACAAAGCCATCGGGGGCAAGGCCCCCGCTGGAAGTAAAGGCCAAACAGAGGCCGTGACAGTGCAGGGGCACTAAAGGGAAAACAAGTGGCCTCACCAGAGGAGAGACCTCGCTGCGGGAGACCTCACTATGCATTTTACCTCCCTCCGTGTCAGCACCCGATCCTGGTGGTGAGAGGGAATTCCTCGGAACAGAGGCCAGAAATGCCTCAAATCATTGTGATTGTAGAGTACCCCTAGAAACTGGAAATCTTTATAACCAACAAATGACAAGGAAATTGAGGGTTGGAAGTGGCTGTGGTGTCTTGGTTCCTCAGGGTCATCAAGGACAGAGACTTTGGGGTAACTGGGTTGGACAAACAAGTGTTTGTCAGGCTGGAGCTGCTGCTGAGCAAGATAGGTGTCACTGCAGCAGTGCTGGTGGTTGTTTTCACTAAGGACTAAAAACTTCATTGAACACGTTGTGATCTTGCCAGAAACCTGTAAATGTTTCCCCAAATACAAGTTTTGCACGTGGGGTGGTTACGTAGGAGCTGAGGTAGGGCTGTGCTGTGACACGGGAGAGGCCGTGGCCATGGCAAGGGGGTGACTGACAGGCACAGGGGACTGTGAGGAGCTCAGCTGCCACTGTGGGTCCACGGTGTGATGTTTTGGCTGCACATCACCAGTGTGGGAGTGTCTTTTCAGCACAGTTTTGTCCTTTTCAGGCTGACACTAACTTTTCCCATGGCTCTGTGGCTGCCCAGATCTGGGATGCTTTCTCCCTTCCCTTCCTTTCCCCTCCTCTGTTGCTGGGAATTATTTTCATCCTGCCTAATAGTTTTGATGCTGTTTTTTGGTCAGAATGGGGGTTTTCTGCCAGGCCTCTGCTTTGCCACCAGCTTGCTGCTGCTTTCCAAGGTGAGTCCCTGATGGTTTGGTGCCTGTGCCATCCCCTCTACACCTATGTGAGGATAATGCTTGGCGCAGGGCAGCAGGGAGATGTCCTTGGGAAAATACTTCAGAAAAGGAAGTATTATTGTCCCACTGCATTCTGGGTTCCTGAAAAAAATCGCTTGGCCACTGAGAGCTGCTGGGCTGTGTCCTCTAACATCCTTTGCTGCACTTGGAAGAGGGAAATGGGACTGTCACTGCAGTAACTTTCCTTCAGGTGTGAGCAGAAGCTCCTGCGTCGTCCTGTGTTGTTTGGCCAGTCTCACAACCTGTGTTACAGCTGATTTTTGGGCTTTTGTATCTGCTAAGAGGAGGAGAGCTCGGCTGCCAGCAGGAACATCCTCCCCAGGCTTTGCTCTGTGTGCGTGTGGTTAAATCTCGCTGTTGGTTTCACGCTATAAAAGCTGAATGTAAATGAAAAGAGTCAACTCCAACACCAACCTGTCGTAGCTCCGTGGCTTAGAAGCGACGTGGGGTCGGAGCCGCCCTCCTCACGCTGCACCGTGTGTGGTTCCATAGTCTAGTAATAAACAGTGGTGAGTTTTAATGCCATCTGTGCCAACTCTAAAGCTATTAAAGATGTTATTTTTATGTTCCAGCGTGGTGAATAAATGCCCCGAGCTGCCCCTGGAGCTGTTTCCCCAACCTGGAGCCGCTGTTGGAGCTGGGGCAGAGGGAGGAGGGTGGTTGAAAGGCAGCCGAGACGGAGCTGGCAAAGGAAGTGAAGTGGGTTTTGATCGGGAAGGTCAGGGAGTGATGTCGTGTGTCGCGAGCTGTCCCCGGAGGAGCCTCTGGGTGGCGCTGCCGGGTCACGGGTCCCAAAATCGCCTGGTGCGCACCTGGCTCAGGTGCACAGCGCCTGCCGAGACCTTCGGGGCTCCCGCGGCTCTGGTGGCCTCCGTGCGCGGTGCTGTGGCAGGGCAGGGGTCTCGGTGGCCCTGGGGATGCACTTTGCCGCAGGACACCTCTCTCGTCCCGCCGGGCTGGTCCAGGTGGCCATCGGGGAGCAGCCCAGGTGCTGTGCTGGGGACATCCCGAGCTGGGCTGTGACAAGGCCCTGGAGAGGAGGGGAGATCTGCGAGAGCTTCTGCTCCTTCCCCTGCAGCTGCTTTTCCCACCCATGGAGTTTCCAACTGACTTTTCTCATCGTGTCCAGAAGGTTTGCTAGGCTTCCCACGTGTCCGAGCCCCCCCTGAGGCCGGAGCAGAGGGCACTGCCCACAGGCACCTCCCGAGGCGCACCCACCTGGAGCCTGAGGCGGGAGGGTGCGGGAATGCGGCGTCAGTGACACCGGACACCTGTCCGGGGGCGTGGGGCGCAGACCACCCGCTCCCTCCGCTGAGGTCACCCGGCAGATGGGAGCTGTTGGTCACTGGAGTGGAGCCAACGGGCCGCAGATTAAAGACTCCCCGGCCTCTTAATGAACCGCGCGGAGCCTCAGCCCCTCCCCGCCCCCGGCTTGGTTTACATCCATCAAAGCCCCGGGCCAGGCTGGGAGCAGCAGCGCTCGGGCTCCCCCCGCCCGCCACTGTCACTGTCAATATTTGCCTTGGAGGAAGGCGTCCGGCAGACGGTCCGGTGGCCGATGGCGCAGGCGTCGTCCCCTCTGGAGCAAAGGCATGGCCCCAGGATTCCCAGCAGTCCCCTGAGGTCACGCTTGTTTCCACACTGGCCCTCGGCTGACCAGGATGAGCCCCCAGAGCCTCAGGACTTCACATGCACTATGGTGAAAAACTTCCTGGGGGCTTGGAGCGCAGCCATGGGCAGACTTGGCTGCCTCTAAGAGGAGTAAACCCATTGATGATGCTGGACAGGGTGATCTGCTGCTGCTCCTTCTTTGGCCCCTGGGAAATGGGTCATCCTCATCCTCGGCAAAGCACCAGTGTCAAAGCAGCAAAGATCAGGAGCTGTGGGTCAGCTCCCGGGTGCTGCGGGCAGGTGGGAGCCCGGGACACCCAGAGCAGCTCGGCCGAGGCGGATCCCACTACAGCCTTTCAAAGTGGAAAGTGTGTTTATTTCTGGGATATCGGCTTTCCGGCAGGAAGGACGGCCACTGCCAAGGTTTTTATTGGATCCCAGTGAAAGGAATTGAGAGAGTCTCGTGCTTGTTGTCTTTCCCTGCGCCTGCAGTAGTTAAGGAGGTTTTTTACCTTTGAGCGGGAGGGAGGGACACAGGGATTTGGCATCCAGCACTGTGGTGATGGAGTTTCAAACGGGTTGCTTTGTCTCCTGGGCCGGAGGCATCAGGAGGGGTCGGGGCTGGAAAAGCATGGAGAGGGGCTTGGAAGCAGTTGAAAGAACCTGAACTCCATCGGGCTCAAAGCATGTGGAAAGTGTTGCTTGAGCTCCTCTTCTCCAAGCAGGGCTGGGGCAGGGTATTCCACACGTCCTGATTTGGACAAAGTTCTCACTGTTCTTGGAGGGAATTTAGAGACCGAAACTCTGAAGAGCAGGCACAGCAGTTTGATTGCTTCAGCGTGTCATGGATGCAACTCCAGTGCTGGTACTGGAGCTCCTGGAGATGAGGATTTCTTAATTTAGGGTTCATCCAGTGAAAGGAGGTGGCTGAGCCCTGTACCCTGACGTGTTTTGGGGTGTCCCTGTGTGGTGCTGTTGTGAGTGCCTGAGACAAGGAGTCTCCTCTCCCTTGTGGGAATGCCCAGGGAGAGCAGCAGGCTCCAGCTGGAGGCTCATCCCCTCCAGAAGGAGGGAAGCCACTCTTGCTCTGCAGTGCTGGAAGCGGGAGGCCCCACTCACCATGCGGGGGTTTGGGAGGGTTCCGTGCTGTGCTGATGCTCACAGGATCTCAGAGCGGATACTGGACACAAGCAGTTTCCTGTTGCTCTTCCAGCTTCAGCTGCAGGATCTGGGACCAGCAGAGAATCAGAGAATATTTTGAGTTGGAGGCAACCCACAAGGATCATTGAGCCCAACTCTTGGCCCTGCACAGGACAACCCCAGGACAATCCCACCCTGTCCCTGAGACCCTTCTGCAGAGGCTCCTTGAGACAGGAGTGTCATGGGCTGGGACTCGCTCCTGGGGCAGCACTGTTCCACAGTGTGGGGGCATGGGGGTGGCCCCACAAGCAACGGGACCGGCGGGTACAGATCTGGAAAGGGAAAATTCTGCTCAGTGGAAAAAGGGGAGGGGGGAGGTAAAAATCCGGAAATATGTGGGACACCTCATTGTCTCTTTTACTCGCTGGATGATGCCAGTCTCCAGGGCTCTGGGGTCCTGCAGTTGACCCCCGGTGCCAAGGTGGAAGGTCTGTGGGGGTGTGACTGGCCATGGAAGAGCCCTTGGGGACACAGTCCTTGTCCCTGCCTGGGTGGAGGCAGCGGGTGCCCGGGCTCGGAGCTCTGAGGGCACCGGGCTCTTGTTCTCCCAACCAAGAGCACAGGTGGGAGCAGTCTGGAGTGCGAGCTGAGCAGCATCTCTGCTCCCCGGTGCCCACTGCCACGGCGAGTTGCATTTATTTCGAGAGAGGAATAAATTTCTTTTCCCCTCCAGGAACTATTGGTCCTGGAGAGAAACCGCACTCCCAGCGAGGTCTTGTCGTCCTTCCATGACCCTTTGTGTCCGCTCCCTGGCACGAGGTCCCACAGACTTCATTGCCGGCTTTTGATCCCTTTTGATTTGACGCTGCAGCGAGCCGGGGCCTCGGAGAAGCCGAGCCCTGGGCAGACGAGAGGGAGCGGGGACGTGGGAGGGGGGAGCGGGAAGAAAAATATTGAACTTAGTGTGAAAAGCAGTGAAGCAAACAGGGAAGCCGAGGGGGACGAGTGTTCACTGCAGAGCAGAGGCTGGGAGTGAACTGTGTGAGTTTCTGCAGGGAGTTCCTCCGCGGCGCGGGGTCCCGGGGAGCAGCGGGAGACCGCACAACTCCCGTACGCAGGGGATCTGCTGGGCCCACGTGTGTGTCCCCACTCTGGACACGGCACCCTGTGCTTGTCACGGCCGGGATGTCACAGCGAGGCACCGCAGGCTGTCCGCGTGGACCGCGTGGGCTCTGACCACCCACGCAGGGCTCCAGCTCGGCCCCGGGGTGGGGAGCAGCCGGAGCCCTCCGGGGGGAGCGCAGATCCCCAGCTCTGCTCCGTGGGGACCCCCACGGGGCTCCGGCCCCTGCCCGCGGCAGTCCCGCTCTGCTCCGTGCGGGTCTCCCCCGCTCCTCCACGCCGGTGCCGTCGGGGGGGGGAGCCGAGCCGCTGCCCTCGGCGGGGCCGGGGCGGGCCGGGGCGGGCCGGGGGAGGTGCCAGGGCCGGCGGCGGAGCGCGGCGAGCGGGGGAGGCGGCGCCGCCGGAGCCGCCCCGGGGAGCGGGGCGGCGGCGGGCGCGGAGCCGGAGCCCGTAGCCGTGGCCCGGGGCCGGGGCCATGCGGCGGGCGGCGGCGCTGGTGCTGCTGGCGGCGGCACTGAGCGGCCCCGGGGCCGGTGCGCGGAGCTGCCCCGCGCTCAGCCTGGGCTGCAAGTGCGCGGCCGAGCGGGCCAAGGCGGGCGGCGGCCCCGGCGCGCCCCGGCGGAGGGTGGTCTGCAGCGGCGGGGGGCTCCCCGCGCCGCCCGAGCCGCGCCTGCTGCCCGAGGGCACCGTCACGCTGTGAGTACCGCGACCGGCACCGTCACGGGCATCGCACCCGGCCCCGGGCATCCCCCAGCCCCCGGCGTCTCCCCGGGCATCTCCCTCCGGCCCGGCATTGCCCCGCGCCGCCCCGGCCGGGCGCTGCTGCCCCGGGGCCTCCTGAGCGGGACGAGAACCCACGCGTGGATCGCGCTGAGCCCTTTCCGTGCTGGAGCTGCGCGGCGGGGGATCCCCGGGTCGCCCCGTGGCGGGCAGGTGCTGGCGGGGACACGGGAATCGGGGACACGGAGACCGGGAGTGAAGCCCCGTGGGGTCGGGAGCGCGACGAAGTTACTTTTTTCTCTCAATAAGCTTCTCTGCACCAGCGAAAGCGTCGCTCGGTGCTGCGTAACGTGGCTCAAATCGCGTTATAGGGGTGTTGTGGCTCTGGACTCCGAGGGGACCCCGCTGTCCCTACGGCGCGGCAGCAGCGCGGGGCTGGTGTGGACGTGAGCTGGAAATCCAGGAAACGGGCTCCTTCTCCTGCTTCCCTCCGCTGCGTTTCTGTGTGCTGGGGAGCCTGGTTTTGTTTGAAAGTGACTGTTGTCCCTGGAAATATTTACTGAGCAGCGATCAGGAGCGGTTAATGGGTTCGGGGTTTGTGCAAAGGGTCTAAAGCTGCTGCTTGATCCGTGAAGGCTCCTCTTCCTCGCGGCCCCCGTGCCGGGGGTTGGGGTTCGGCTGGAGCTGGCAGCCGCGCGCTGCTCTCTGCAGGGTTTATTTATAACTCCAGAGGAGATGTTTGAATTAAAATCTGGATTGGAGACTGGGCTGGCAGCGCTGCAGCCGGGGGGAACGTCGCTTTCACCCGGAGTGTTGTCCCGTCGGGGTGGCTGTGCTGCCTGCCCATGCCAGCCTGCCCATGGTCGTGGCTCCCACCTTCCCCTCCTCGGGTGGGTTTGGTTGGACGCTGAAGAGGATTGGGGTTGGGGGCTGCCTCGTCCTGTCTGCTCCCACATCCTCGAACCCGCTGGGGCGTGTTGCCGCTGCTCCGGTTTGGGGTGATGGTGGCAGCGAAGGTGACCCCGCTGGCACCAGCGTCCCCATGAGGAGTGCAGGCATGGAACACGCCGGGGCTACAGGACGGTGCCATGAGCAGGGTCTGAGTGCAACGGTCACATTAAAAGCATAAATTGTCCCAGAACAGCAGCACTGAGGGGTGTCCTGGGCTTCCCTCAGTGGGGGACACTGGGGGGCCTCAGGCAGGTGATAGCTGGGCTCTCCATCCCACTAGTGAGTTTTGCTCTTCGTGTCTTTCCTCATATGGCCCTTCCTCGTATGTCAGCCCCGCGCAAACGCTCGCAGGGATGTTTAGTCCTTTGTCAGTTTGTATTTGGGAAAAGCATCCCATCCCATGCCTGCTCCAGTGCCCTCCCCAGCTGTTCCCAGTGGGGGCTGTGCCGAGGGCCCCCTCGGAGGGGCCGGGATGACCGTGCAGAAGCATTAGGGCATTACACGATCCCACTAAAACGTGACATGAAACCTACAGGCGTAGGCAGAAACCTACAAATATGCGGTGACCCTGGCTCTGCTCTCGCGCAGTAAACATGATTTATTCCAAACCCTTTCCAGATGGAACAATCAAAACCAGAGGCTCCGACTTTGGGAGCGTCTCCTGGAGCCACTGGGGTGCGAGCAGGGAGTGGAGGGGCCCGGGAATGTGGCAAGGGCTGCACGTGCCTTGGGGACGTCCTGCTGGGGACAGCCGAATCTTGAATTCTGCGGGTGAGCTGGGTCTGAGCAGGGCTCCTACACGTGCCCCGGGGTGCCAGGTCCTGCCTGTGCCCCGGGGTGCTCAGGTCCCCTCTGTCCTCCCGGGTGCTCGGCACTGCTGTTGCCTCTGCTGCAGGAAATGTGTTTGGGGCAGTAACGCTTCAAAGCAGAGCCGTGTTCCAGCGCTCATCCGGTCCAGCCTGGAATCGGGCGTGCCTGAGTGCTGTGCACCGGGGAGGCTCTTCCCAGCAGCCGCCAGCGCGGGAGGGACCCTGGCTCGGCCGCAGGTCCAGCTGTCCAGGCAGCGGCTGGGGACAGGCGGGCGGCCAGAGAAGCTTCAGTGGCTGGAGGTCTGTCACCCTGTGGGTCCCTCATCCCGCCTCTCATTTGGCTTTTTCCCACACTCTCGCTTTATTTATCTTTAATTATTAGGCCTGTGCTGAGGAATCCTGCGCTGCCTCCGCGGCAGCTGCTGCACATTTACCCCCCACGCCTGAGAAATGCGCGCTGGCACCGAAGTCCACGGACAGGCAGAGCAGGGATGAGGGACAAAGGACAAGGGATGAGGGATGCCTGTGGCCCCAGGACCTGCCCTGCAGCCACTGCTGGGCTCGGCCATGGTCCCAGAGTCCCAGGGGACACGTTGGTGTCTGATGGGGAGTGTCTGCTGAGCGGAGCTGTGTCTCCTTGCTCTTCCCTCGGGCCCTCGCAGGGATCTCCAGCGATGGCTGTGGATGTGGGGAGGGGGTGATGCTCACACCGCCCTGCAGCCCCAGCAGACGTTACACGGTGTGTGCCCTCCAACACCCACCTCAGTTCACACCCAGGTTAATTCCTGTGCCCAGCTCCCTGCAGGGAGGAAGGAGGGGTGCCAGCCTTGGTGCATGGGGTTGTCACCCCGCTCTGACTTGTGGCCCTGGAGAGGTGGCCTGGCTGTTTTGGCAGGACTGGCACCAGTGCAGCCTGGGGCACAGTGTGGCCCCCAGCCCCACATCCTGCTCCAGTTAGGACCAGGGGATTTGGCACCTCTCGGGGCTGTCCCTCCAGCGTGGCTGTGAGGTGCCGGGGTGCTGCAGACAGGGATTAACAAGGCTTTAATCCCCCCCAGCTGACCCCTGTGCTAATCGCCCGATGGAAAAAGCGCCATATCCCTAACGAGAGCTGGAGAGCCTCGGCCAGCCCCGCTGTCACACGGGCGGGAGCCCAAACCTCTTCCAGATGTGGAATCCCAGCACAGGCCTCATTTATGTGCACAGCTTGATTGCACTGAAATTACAGATTGTCTGCAGGGAATAGAGGGCTTTGACTTATGACCAATTTCCAGTTCTACTTGAACTCCCCGCTCCAAGGCCGCTCTATCCCGGGCCTTACAGATGGTTCCTTTCTCAAGCCTCCTTCAGCTTTTTATTTGTTGTTTATTGGGCTGCAGCTCCATCAGGTTTGGGTTTTCCAGGGGCTGCAGGTCGTGGTGCTGCCTGGTGATTCGGAACATCCCGGCCCAGGCCAGCTCTGGAGGCTTTGCCCTCTCTCTGGGGCTTATTTTTCCTGTGCTAACAAAAGCCGAGGCTTGGAACAATAATTTTCACCATCCGAAATAGCCCAGCGTGACGTGAGGCTGGAGGAAACGCCCGGGCATGGCACAGGGAGGGGAAGAGCCCCTGAGCACCCAAACAAAGCAGGGAGGGGGGATCCCTGCCAGGTCTTTGGTTCTCCAGCCCCATTGGGTTGGAAGATGCAAGGTCCCCTCTGGGATGCTGTAGGGTTCCCCCCGGAATGCAAGGTTCTTTCTGGGAACTGTGGGGTCCTTCCTGGAATGTGGGTTCCCCCCTGGGATGTTGTGGGTCCCTCTGGGATGCTGCATAGTCCCCCTGGGATTCTGTGGGGTCCCTCTGGGTTGCTGCGTGTCCCCCCTGTGATACTGCCACCTCCAGAACCTTTCTCGTTGCCAGAGCCTTCAGCACCTCTCACCAGCCCCGGGGCCCCTCTTTTCTCTTCCCGAAATCCCTGTGCAGAGCAGCGAGCCGTGCTCGGGGCGCAGCCTGTGCCGTATCTGCTCCGGGCATATGCTTTGAATTAATGCACTTGGAGAGCAGAGCCGGGCCGGGCCCCCACCCCCACCGCGGCCCCCCCAGGAACCCCCGCGCCGCTGCCTGCCCTGCCCAGGCTGGGGAGCCACCGTCTCCCCGCGTCCTTTTTTGGTTGGGTCCAGAGGAAGTTTATTGTTTCAGCAGCCCAGTTTCTGGAGCTGTTATTTATCCAAGTGGATTCCAGCACTCTTGAAAAAACAATCTTGTTTTTTTCACTTTTGGCTCCTCTTTTTGAGATGAAAAAAGAGGAGAAGAAGAAGAAGAAGGGAACTGTATCTCCCTGCCGGCAGCCTCGCGGGCTCCAAGCCCCCACAGTCCTGGAGCAGGGGGGTTGGAGCACGGATGCTGCACCCCTTCCAGGCCTGGATCCCGCGGGATGGGAGGATGTTCCTTGGGGCTCCCCCTGCCATCCCCACCACGCATCCCCCATCGTTTCCGTTTGACTTCATGCTCCAGTCCTTAATCCCCGCATTGTCCAGAGGGACTTTTCCAGCCACCGCTCAATTAGCCGATTATTGTCCCCGTGGCGGGGCTGTCCCCGGCAGGAGCCCCCCGCCCGCCCACGCTCCGTGCAGCCGGAGGGTCTCAGGGCACCGGGCAGGATGGAGGTGCCGTTCCGGGCGGGAGGATTCTGGAGTGGCATGGAGACAGCTGGGTTGGTGAGAGGGATCCCCAGCCCTCCCTCCAGGCACATCGCTCCAAGCCTGGACTGGGGGTTCTCTTGCTGAGCTGAGGGGTCCCAGCCTGGGGCCGGAGCTGAGCAACAGCTCCAAAGGCCACAGCTCTGTTTCCATGGCCTGCCAAGCCTGCTGATGGGTGGGATGTGAGGGCACTGAGTCCCCTCTGCATCCCCGGGCCTCAGTGAGCATATGGGAAACCACTGCAACCCCTGCCCGGATCTCCCAGCCCACCAACAGCTGCTTGGCCTCAGTGAGCTGGGGGCAGTGGCTTGGCTTACAGCCCTCCATCCCCTTCCCCCCGGCTGATCCCTCCTCCCAGGGACAGCTCTCAGAGTTTGAAATGCAGTGGGGGGCTCCGGGTCCATCCCCACATGCCGACAGCTGGGCTCCCAGTGTGGCTCAGGGGCTGCTGGCCCGTGACCCCCGTGTGCTGGGCTGGGGTGGCCTCGTAGGCACACTGACCCCATTGTATTTTGGGGGTTCTCAGTTAATATCCTGCAAGGGGACAGTGCCAAGGACCCACACACGGCTCTGCTGCCTGTGGACATGTGGGAATGGAAAGTGCCGTGGAGCCTGATGAGAACTTCCTGGGGAAAAAAAAGAAAAAAGAAAAAAAAAAAAGCAAAACCAAATAGAAAACAATTTGGAACATAATATCCATGAAACTAGAGAAAACAAAACAAACCCGTGTTGGAGGATGTGGGTTGTAACTGGGGAGTGCGACCCAGATGGCTTCTGTGGGATAGGGAAGAAAAGAGCCAGGATCCCTACCCAGGAAGAGTTTTGCCAGGAAGAAAAGTTTTGGGCAAACTGTCACTGTCAGCACAGCCTTTTTGTGCCAACCCCTCCTTTTAGTCAAGGATCTCTTCTCCTTGAGAAAGGACAGACCTGGGCAGCACCCACAGCTCAGGGTGCCCTGAACCGTGCGGGGTCCCGGCCTTTTTCTGGAGGGGCTGCAGGGGTGGCTTTGCCCTCGGCCGAGGTCCCCCCGGGGAGGGTGTCGCTGGCTGCAGATCACGGGGGCAGCCGCTCCTGCTGGAAGCCAGGAGCGTTGCCTTTTAAGGCAGGAGCTGCGGTGTTACGGCAGAGGTGCGGATGGTGCCGGGGGTCTGTGAGGAGAGCGACCATCCCCGGGGGTCAGCCGAGGGCCGCGTTCCCAGTGCGGTGCAGGTCTGGTGCTCCGGCCCTGCCGGCTCTGCCACCACGCTGGAGCCACGGCTGCATCCCCCCTCACAGCCCGTGTTCTGGGTTGTGAAATCTCCTGCCGCTGGAATGAAAACCTCCTGGAGCCCTTGGGGCCCGCACGGCCTTGAGCAACAGCCCCCACCGATGGCCGTGACGGGGAATTGGGGCGCGCCATGGGCTGCTGGGGCTGTGCCAGGAGCGATGGAAACATCCCTGGAAGCTGTCCCCTGCTCTGGGAAGGGTCCCGGGCTGAGCCGGCACCGGTGCTCGCTGCTGGGGAGAGCCGAGCCTTGGCAAAGAGTGCTCCCGGCAGGGAGGAGAGGGTCAGACATGGCCCTGGCCGTGGCAGCTCCGGCCGCCGGCGTGTGGAAGCAATTTGCAGCTGTCCGGGCCGCCGGACGTTTCCGCTCCCCGCCGGCCGGGTCGAGGGCCCCGCGGGCGCGCCGGTGCCCGGTGGCGGCTCCTCATTAGCACAGGATGCGGGGGCTGCGCTGCCAGACCCCGGCCCTTCCCTCCCACCCGGCCTGCGGGGGGCTGCACGTCCCGGTCCCGGTCCTGCCCCGAGCCGAGCGCGGCGGCGGCTCCGCGGGCAGCGCGTCCGGAGGGGCCGGGCTGCAGCACACAGCGGCCATTCAGCCCGGCCGCCGAGCCCGCCCGTGTGTAAACAGCCCCGGCCCGGCCCTCAATGAGCCCTTTTTTCCCGCAGCTCCCCCCGGCCAGGGCTCCAGGATGCCCTCCCGGCCCGGCTGCCGCCTGCCCCCGCTCCGTCTCCGGGTCGCTTTGCCGGCGCTGGCGTCGCCGGTGCCCACGGGGCCGCACGGGAGCTCCGGGGAGCCAACGCTGGTCCCCGAGAGCTGGGTCTGGCTCTGCTAATTGCACTGATGAGCTTTAATGAGCTCCTGGCTGAATCGTCGGGTGCTGGTGCCCTCCGTCCTCTCCCATCACCCCACAAGGGGCCCTTTGGTCAGCAAAGCTGTTCATTTTGGGATAAAATCTCCTTGCTGGGATAGCCACAATACCATGACCATCAGGAGCAGGCGGCCCCCTCCTGGCTGCAGGTCCTTGGGGTGTCCTCTTGGTGCTGGGGCGGGGGTCATCTCCTGCACGTGTAATTCCTTGCACCAAGGTGATGCCCCGGGAGCCAGCACGGGGATCCCGTGGCAGTCAGTCCAGGTGGTCCATGGCATGGAGACCATGCAGAGCATCCCAGCACAGCTTCTGCGTCCCAACACGGCCATTGCATTCCATGCTCCTACCTGGCCACGCAAGCCTGTGCCTGGAGTTCTCCACAGCCACCACCGCAGTGGCACTGCCAGGGCAGTGGCGTCTTGTGGGGGTCTGCCTGTCCTCACTCCCCTCCTGGGTCACCAGACGGCTGGGGGTCTGTGGCAGGTCAGGTAACGGGGCTGCCCCTCTCCCTCTGCTCTTCCCACAGGCTGCTGAGCAACAACAAGATCACGGTGCTGGAGAACGGCTCTTTCTTCGGGCTGCGGGCTCTGGAGAAGCTGTGAGTGAGGGTCGGGCAGGAGGGTGGGGGGCAGTGGGATGCAGACAGGGCTTCCACGGTGGATGGCAGCACCATCACTAGCTTTCGGCTCCTGATGTGCTGCAGCAGGACCAGCACCACAGCGCAGAATTTGCCACTGGCACCCACGGGCATCGCAGGGACCCCGGGAGCTGCCGTGGGGCGGGAGGCGCCGGGGGGGCCGCGCTCCGTGAGGGCCGGTATGAAAAGCGACATTGTCCCCCCGAACAAAGTCAACTTTCTTATCTCTCCATGAAAGGCATCTCTATGGAGGGAGCTGTGAGGAGGGGAGATTTATGGCCCCCATATGGGTTTGATCTGTAGGTATGCAGGCAAGGGGACCGGCACTGAGGGCGTTTTGTTCCCTGCCATGGCCCTGTGAGGGTCTCGTGCATTCCTGCGCTGTGTGGGCTCCCGTGGAAATCCCCACGGGACTGTTTTTGGGGCGAGTGAAAAGCAGTCACCTTAGGGACACCATCCCACATAGCTGAGTCCTCCCCAGCACAGGTCGAGGTGTGGGGTCACCTCCTGCTCCTGACACTGCACCCTCATGAATGGGAGGGATCATGGGACACAGGGGAGGAGTCGTGGCGCAGCCGGGGGGCCACAGCTGGGGAGGGCCATGGATCTGCAGCCCCCGTGTGCCTGGGGTCCCCCTAAAGGTCTCCATGTCCTGGGAGAGCAACTGCCCCAGGTCACCTCCTGCTCACCACGGGGTCAGAGGGGGCCTGGGGCGGGTGGGCAGCATTCCCCCACCCCGGCCGGCCGCATCGCACTGTGCCGCGCCTGATTGCCCTCGACAGGAGCCATAATTGTTTTCATCGGGTCGGTTTGGGGCCGCAGCACAGACGTGCCCCATGGGGAGCCCGTGCTGGCATGGCAGGGACACCGTGGGGGCTGCGGGGCCCCTCGCTTCTCATCCTGGGACTGGCAAGGCCCCCACCCACCCTGGCTACCCACCGTGGGTGCTTTGGAGTCCTAGCATAATGGGGAGAACCCATTCCCTGGATGTCAGCGGTGCCCCCAAGGACCACCTCCCCTCGGGCTTGGCATCTCCAGTGATTTGTAGCGGCGTAATGAGATTAATGAGTCTGAGTGGGGACGGTATGCGGCGGCGGCCGCGAGCGCTCATTAGCAGGGCCCCACTTGGGAATGGCCCCGGAGGGATGTGAGGAGGCTCGGTGGGTGACAGCAGGGACAAGGATGGACTCAGTCCATCTGTCTGTCTGTCTGTGCTGGGCTGCAGCGGGTGCAGCCCAGCGTGCTCTAGGCAGTGAATCAGGATGGCTCAGGTCCTTGGTTTGCTGCAGTGGGGATCTCAGTGCACTCGTGGTGATTGGGGTCTCCATGCACGTGTAGTGGCGGGGTGTCCCCATGCACACGTGGCACTGAGCCACTGCTGGCTCTCACGCCTGCAGCTCACCCGGCCGGGGCTGGGGGAGGAGGGGGCTCGGGACGGGAGGAAATGCAAAGACAAATGCGCAGAGCAGAGAAAGAGAGGAGCCTTATCGGAAATCAGCAGCAGCCCCGGCCGTGGCCCGCGGGAGGAAGTGCCTGAGTGAGGAAGGCTGCCACTGGCCAAGCGCCGGGCTGGCTGCAAGCCCCTGGGCCCCAGCACGGTCCCCGGTGGGTCCCATCCCCGGCTGGTGGTCCCTGCAGCACCCAGACCCCCCCAGACCTGAGCCAGGGGCCGCAAGTTTTGGCTGGCAGGGTGTGCTGGGGGTGTTCCGTGGCGTGGGAGTCCCTGGGACACGCAGCGGGGCAGGGGGCTGGTGCCGATGGTCTCCCTTGGCGCAAACAGGCGGGGTTTTCGGGACGGGTGTGTGTGGGATGGATGTCGGCAGCGGGGCTGCCCTCGGTGCGGCGGGTGCTGGCGGGGGCGGTGCAGGTGAGCGGAGCTGTTCCTTCAGCACCGGCGCTCACCTGCGCACACCTGCCCGCACACCTGCCCGCACACCTGCCCGCACACCTGCCCGCACGCCTGCCCGCACACCTGCCCGCACACCTGCCCGCACACCTGCCCGCACGCCTGCCCGCACACCTGCCCGCACGCCTGCCCGCACCGCCGGCCGCGGCGGCTGCCAGGACCTGCGTTTGTCCGTCAGGAACGCTGGGAAAGGCAGGCGTGGGCAGGGCCGTTGCATCAGCCGAGAAGGGCCGGGATGACGCCGGCTGCGTTTCCTCTCCCTGAGGGGCCCCTCTCGCCTCTCCGGCGGGACTCCCCCCCGCACCCCGGGCCTGCTGGAAGGGGCTGCTCCGCTCCCCGTCCTGGGCACTGGTTTGTGGCCGTCCAGCGGGGCTGTGGTTCACGGGGTGTCCTGAGGGCCGCAGGCAGAGAGCAGCGGGAGACCCAGCGACGAGCCCGTGGAGACTGCTATAAATAAACACGGATCCATATGGATCCCATTTCCTCTCCCGGACAGCGCCGGTGCTCAGCAGAAGTTGCCTCGGGTCCCAGGGGCTGGACAGAGTGGCCGATGCCACCAGCGCTCCCCGCTCTGTCGGCAGCCACCCCGCGCGGCTGTGCCAGGCGAGCCCCTGATCAGGCTAATTGCTCAAACGAGCTTCCCGAGGGCCGCAGAGCCCTGTTCTTATCCCGCAACAGGAGATAACCCGCCGGGATACCGCTGTTCTGGAAGCAATGCGGGGCCAATGCCAGCAGCCAGTGCCAGCGTGCAGGGACACTCGGTGCTCCGCAGGGCACCCAGGGTGTGCCGAGGGGCTGGCATC
Organism: Aphelocoma coerulescens; assembly: GCF_041296385.1. Classification (NCBI taxonomy): domain Eukaryota; kingdom Metazoa; phylum Chordata; class Aves; order Passeriformes; family Corvidae; genus Aphelocoma; species Aphelocoma coerulescens. The sequence continues at coordinate 4,591,598 of NC_091035.1, forward strand.
CCCCCGGGAGCAGCGGGGAGCCTCGCGCCTTCCCTGCATCCCTTGGAGAGATAACGAGAGAGAAATGGGATGGAAAAGTGTTAATGAGGCCCTCGCAGGGGGTTGGCAGTACCTGGGGGGGGCAAGGAAGGAGATGGGGGCTGGGGGTGGAACGGGTGTGCTCATGGCCTCGGCCTCCCCGTGCTGCGTCTCCTGGGGACGGGGCTCCCCACAGCGCACCCCAAGATCTGTGTCTGTCTCCCCACAGGGACCTGAAGAACAACCTGATCAGCACAGTTCAGCCCGGTGCCTTCCTCGGCCTCCCCGAGCTGAAGCGGCTGTAAGTGCCCGTGCAGCCCCTCGGACCACACGGGGCTGGCCCTGGGGATGACAACGGGGACAGTGGGGCGGTGCCAGCTCTGATGGCCCCTTCACTCGCCTTGCAGGGACCTCTCCAACAACCGCATCGGCTGCCTGAGTGCCAGCGTCTTCCAGGGGCTCCCCAACCTCCTCCGACTGTAAGTAGCTCCCTGGGGACATCCTGGCCAGCCCTGTCCCCTGTCTCCTGACAGCGAGGGGGTGTGTGGGCACAACAAGGGGCCTGGGAGGTGTCCCCTCTCCCAGCAGCTCCCTGGCCCCCTCCATGCCATCTTTCTCTCTTGTCGCACAGGAACATGTCTGGAAACATCTTCTCCAGCCTCCCGCCCGGTGTTTTTGACGAGCTCCCCTCCCTGAAAGTTGTGTGAGTTGGTGCCCTGGGATTTCAGAGCTCAGGGAGGCCCCTGCCGAGGGTCTCAGGGCTAGTGGGCGCCCCAGCCCTGCAGGTGCCCCGTGACACCATCCCTTGCAGGGACTTTGCCACCGAGTACCTGACGTGCGACTGCAACCTGCGCTGGGTGCTGCCCTGGGCCCGCGAGCGCCTGGCGCAGATCTCGGAGCGGACGGCGTGCGCGTTCCCCCGGCAGCTGCGCGGCATCGCCCTGCGCGGGGCGCGGGACGGGCAGCTCCGCTGCGGTGAGCCGGGGCCGGGGCGGGGGCGGCGGCGGCGGCGGCGGCACGGGCTCACCTGTGTCCCCTGCAGCGGGAGCCCCGGAGCTGCACACCCACCACCTCATCCCGTCGCTGCGCCAGGTGGTTTTCCAGGGCGACCGGCTGCCCTTCCAGTGCACGGCCACGTACCTGGACAACAGCACCCAGATCCGGTGGTTCCACAACCGCGAGCCCGTGGAGGAGGATGAGCAGACGGGCATCATCGTGGAGGAGAGCCTCATCCATGACTGCACCTTCATCACCAGGTAAGGGATGGGGATGGGAATGAATGGGAATGGGAATGAGATTGGGATGGAGATGGAATTGGGATAGAGATGGGGACAGAGATTGGGATGGGATGGGGATGAGATGGGGACAGGGATGGAAATGAGATGGGGATGAGATGAGGACAGGGATGGAAATGAGATGGGGATGGCAATAGAGACCACATGGGGATGGGGACAGGGACGGACACGCGTGGGCACAGGGCTCACAGGTTTGTGGGTACCTGCGGTGCTTCATGGAGTGTGTCCCCACGCCCCCAAGCTTGGGGGAGCCCCGCCGTGCCAGCCCGTCTCCTCTGCCCGCAGCGAGCTCATCCTCTCCAACATCCACGTCTCCGCCAACGGCGAGTGGGAATGCGCCGTCTCCACCTCCCAGGGTAACGTCAGCAAAAAGGTGGAGATCGTGGTGCTGGAGACCTCCGCATCCTACTGCCCTGCCGAGCGGGTCACCAACAACCGCGGGGACTTCAGGTGGGGACCGCGGTGGCGCAAGTGCTGTGGCGGGGGGGACACCCGTGGCCGGTGCCGCATGGACAGCGAGCGGTGCGTGCGGGGGCCTCTCCTCGCCGCAGGTGACCGCGCGTCTGGTAGCGATTATCGGCCGCGGGGAGCGCGGGCGCTTTTGAAGGGCTTCCCGTGCCGGCGGCGCAGCCTGGCTCCAGCAGCAGAGGTGTTGGAATTTCTCTGGCACGAGACAAAAGGCTCCGGGCGCCCGCCGTAACCCCGGCGGGGCCCTTACGGAATAGAAATTACTGGCACAGTCAATGTGGCTTAAATTAGCGGTGCCCCCCCCCACTGCCCGCTGCTTCCCCCTGCGCTGCCGGAGCCGAGCGGGATTCGGGATTGGAGAGGATGGGGGCTTTTGGGGGAGCATCACACGAGCGTCCCCAGAGCCCAGCGGCGGCGGCGGCTTGCGGAGGGGGTGCGGGTGGCGCTGCGCAGGGGCCGCACGGGGGGAGCCGGCTCGGGGCGGGGCTGCTGGTGGCGGGTGCCCCGCGGTCACTGTGCGCGGGTGCCCGCAGGTGGCCCCGCACCCTGGCAGGGATCACGGCCTACCAGCCCTGCCTGCAGCACCCGTTCGCCGCGGGGCCGGCGGGCGCGGGCTCGGCGGGCGAGAAGCAGGCGTGGCGGCGCTGCGACCGCACCGGGCGCTGGGAGGAGGGCGACTACTCCCACTGCCTCTACACCAACGACATCACCCGAGTGCTCTACACCTTCGTGCTGGTGAGTGGGGGGCCCGGGGGCTCGGCTGGGCCGGAGGGGGCACAGCCGGTGACCGTGGCCCCGCCGTGGCCGTGCCGCCCTGCAGATGCCCATCAACGCCTCCAACGCCCTGACCCTGGCCCACCAGCTCCGCGTCTACACGGCCGAGGCAGCCAACTTCTCAGACATGGTTGATGTTCTCTATGTGGCCCAGATGATAGAGAAGTTTATTGGCTACGTGGACCAGATCAAGCAGGTAATGAGCACTGCGGGTGTCCCCTGCTTGCCCCAGTGCAGCCTGGTGTTTTTGGGGTGGAAAAGCATGAATTGGGGTGTTTCCACGGGGGATGGCAGTAGCTCTTTGCAGAGCCGCTTGCTGTCCCCAGCTGACAGACGTGATCGTGGAGATGGCCAGCAACATCATGCTGGTGGACGACCACATCCTGTGGATGTCTCAGAAGGAGGAGAAGGCCTGCTCCAGCATCGTGCGCTCCCTGGAGAGGATCGCAGCCCACACACTGGGCAGCAACTCCCAGCACATGGCAGTGGTGAGGGGGAACACGGGGTGGGGCTGGGTACGGGGAGGATGCAGAGGGAGGAGTGGGTGGGCTGCTGGTGTGGGGTCTCTGGCGATGCCAGGGGAGTCTCTGCCCGTGCCAGGGCTGATGACCACCCCACGGTGCTGTGCCTGGCAGAACTCTCGCAACATCGCCTTCGAGGCTTACGTGGTAAAGCCCGAGAGCTACGTGGGGCTGAGCTGCGTGGCATTCCAGCGGCGGGAGGGGGTCCCCCCAGGACGTCCTCCCTTGGCCGAGCCAGGGGCCGAGCCCATGCCCGACCAGCAGCTCAGGCTCCGCTGCACCACGGGGCGGCCCAACGTCTCCCTGACCAGCTTCCACATCAAGGTACAGAAATGCCGGGGGTTGGGGGGCTGGGGGTTGGCCCCTGCTCACCAGTGACCGTGCACCCGCAGAACAGCATCGCCCTGGCCTCCATCCAGCTGCCCCCCAGCCTCTTCGCCAGCCCAGTCCCAGCCATGCCGGGGGCCGACTGCAAGCTCCAGCTGCTGGTCTTCCGCAACGGGAAACTCTTCTGCAGCACCGGGAACTCCTCCCGCCTGGCTGACGATGGCAAACGCCGCAGCGTGGCCACCCCCGTCATCTACGCCGGGACCTGTAAGGGCGGCATGGGGGGTGCCCTCTGGGGCTCCCTGGGGCATTGTGCTGGTGGCCCCGCAGCGCAGCGCCATCCCCGGGGTCCTCATGGGGAGATGGCAGTGTGCCTATGGAATGTGGAGGGTCCCCTGTGTCCAGCCCCTCTGGGGGTGTCACTTGTCCTGCCGACCAGGTTTCTCTGTGGCTGCAGATGGCTGTGGAGTGGGGAACCTGTCAGAGCCGGTGGCTGTGTCCCTGCGACACCCCGGGGAGGGCACGGACCCCGTGGCTGCGTACTGGAACTTCGAGGTGCTGGGAGGCATGGGGGGCTGGAGTGCCGAGGGGTGCCAGCTGGCCGCCCGCGAGCCCAATGTCACCTCCCTGCACTGCCGGCACCTCAGCAACGTGGCCGTGCTCATGGTAGGTGCCTGGCGAGCAGCAGGGTGGGAGTGTTGCTGCGGTGGGGAGTGGGGGAGCTGCAGGAGGGTGGTGGGGTGGGCCAGGGGCACAGGGAGGGTGCTGTGGGGTCTGACGGGCTGTGCTGTGCTGTGCAGGAGCTCAGTGGGTTCCCCAGCGAGGCACAAGGTGCTGCCGAGGTGCTGCACCCGGCCATGTATACCTGCACGGCCGTGCTGCTGCTCTGCCTCTTCACCACCATCATCACCTACATCGTCCACCACGGGTGAGGGAGCGTCTCGGTGCCTGTGGTGGGGGTCTGCGGGCTGTGCTGGGGTGGGTATCTCTTTGGGCAGTGGGAGGAGCTCCCCAGGTGCCAACAGCCAGGAGAAGGTGTGTGGGGATGGCCGTCCAGTGACACAGCCCTTTAGGACATGGGTTCTCAGACGATGACCCTCCAGGAATGTGCTGCCTGGCAAGTGGCACTGCCCCAGGTGCCCTGGGTCCTGGTCCTTCGCCCACGTGCAGGCACGCACCTGTACATCTCCTCCTCCAGCCACGCTCCATGGCCGGGGATAGGCTGTTGGTGCATCCCCCCCGATGCAGGATTTGTGCCGAAGGGAGCCGTGGCTCTCCTGGGGTCGGGCTGGAGCTCATAGGTGCCCACTGTGCCTCTTGCTCTTCCAGCACCATCCTCATCCCGCGGAAAGGCTGGCACATGCTGCTTAACCTCTGCTTCCACATCGCCATGACGGCCGCCGTCTTCGCGGGAGGCATCACCCTCACCGGCTACCGGGCCGTGTGCCAGGCCGTGGGTACCGGGCAGAGTCCAGCACCGCGGGGTCCTGCGGGACGGGGACTGGGGGGCACGGCCATGTCTGCAGCATCCCCTCCCCAACCAAGGCCTCCTCCCGCAGGTTGGCATCATCTTGCACTACTCATCCCTCTCCACGCTGCTCTGGATGGCGGTGAAAGCCCGAGTGCTCTACAAGGAGGTGACCTGGAAGGCACCGCAGCAGCCGGATGGGGACACGTCCCAGGCAGCCCCCAGACCCATGCTGCGGTATGGACTCCCCTTGCCCTTGCCCCGGCCCCGCGGGGGCATCTCCAGGGGCTTGGGCAGGACTTGCTCTTCTGGACAAGCCCATCCTGTGCTCTCCCACGGGCTCCAGGTGTGCAGTGACACTTCCCCCTCCCCCCCCAGGTTCTACCTGATCGCTGGCGGGATCCCCCTCATCATCTGTGGGATCACAGCAGCTGTCAACATCCAAAACTACCACGACAACAACCCCTAGTAAGTGCCACTGCTCGACCCTTCATTCCTCCCACATGGGTGGCCTCCCTCTGGGGCAGGGGAACTGGTGGCACTGGGAATCTGGAGAAGTTTGGGAAAAGGTCGGTGAGGTTTTTCCCGAGAGTTACCCGTATACTGGGAAAAAATCGTCCAGACAGCGAGCACGGCTCCACAGAGCCCGTGCCATCAGGGAGGGTGCCAAGCAGCTCCGCACCACGACCCCTCAGAGCCCCTCTCCTCCCGCACAGCTGCTGGCTGGTGTGGCGGCCCAGCCTGGGCGCTTTCTACGTCCCCGTGGCTTTCATCCTGCTCGTCACCTGGATTTATTTCCTCTGTGCCGGGCTCAGCCTCCAGTGCCGACCCTCACACCGGAAAGACATCCCGGAGCCGCTGGAGCCACCGCCACGGCTGGGGGGGACCAGCGACCTCCTGACAGACTCTGGGTCCATCTCGGTGACGCTGCACTCGGGGCCGCCCTGCCCCGAGGGGGACGGCGTCTACTCTCTGCGGGTGCAGTTCTGGGCACTGGTGGCCACCCACGCCCTGTACGTGGCCCTGTGGACGTTCGGCGCCATGGCCGTGTCCCAGCGCTGGTACCTGAACATCGTCTTCAGCTGCCTCTACGGCGTCACCGCCGTGGCGCTGGGGCTCTTCATCTTCGTCCATCACTGCCTGCGGCGCCGGGACGTGCTCAGCTCCTGGTTCTCCTGCTGCCCGTCGTACCGGAACGCGCTGCCCATGCAGGCCTACGTCCACCCCGGGCTGGGGCCAGAGGACGGCTCGCAGGTCTTCATCGGCTGCGACCCAGACGCCGCTCGCTCCGGCGCCTCCTCTTCCTCCTCGCCCAGCAGCGCCGGCTCTGCCGGGGGCCGCTGCAAGCTCACCAACCTGCAGGTAGCCCAGAGCCAGGCGGACGCTCGCCCGGCGCCCTGCCCGGAGCCGGACCCTGCCGACGGGAAGCCCGTCAGGCACACCAGCAACCTCCACGGCCGCAGGAGCCACCGGGGCAGAACTAAGCCGTGCCGGGACGGGAAGCACCACCGCTTGAAAATGCTGCGGGGCCCCTCGGACCACCCGTCCAGCGAGAGCGGGAGCCTCCACAACAGCCACTCCGAGAGCTACCCCAGCGGCAGGACCAGCCCGGCCAGCGGCGGCCGCGCGGGGCCGCGGGCGGCGCAGGATGGGGAGGCGGTGCCCAGCCCCTCGGAGGGCAGCGACGGCGGGCGGAGGGTGCCCGACTTCGCCGAGGCTCGCCGGAGGAGCGGCAGCCGGGACAACCTGCGGCCGGGCGGCAGCGCCGAGAGGGAGGCGAAGCGCCGCTCGTACCCCCTCAACGTGGGCAGCCACAACGGCGGCCTCAAGGGCAGCAAGTACGACATCAACCTGGCCAGCGCCGACAGCGTGGCCGGCATGAAGACAGGCCTGTGGAAGAGCGAAACCACCGTGTGAAGGTGGGGAAGGACCAACGGCCGCAGCGTTTTCCTGCGGGAGCCGCGGCCGGAGCTGCTCGGGCCATGGCGGTGGCAGCGCTGCGGCAATCACCGCATGCACTAGCAGGGGTGGGCGGCACGGCCGGCGGCTGCGGCTCCCCCGGGCACAGCGCGGTCCCGGGCCCACCCATCTCCCCGAGGAGGCTCCGAGCTTCCCGCCGCGGTGCCGGCGGCTCCAGGCAATCCTTGCCCGTCAGCAGCCAGAATTGCAGCCGTGCTTTAATCACTCCTGCATGTCACTTGAGATTGATCCTAAATGCTATTTTATATTATACAGAGGAAATGTCTATTTTTCAAAGCTATATTATTGAATGTATATATGTATAGACAGAGCCGTAAGTGACGCGAGGGCCCCGCTCCCGCCCCTGTGCCCGGGGAGCGGGCGCTGGGCCAGGGCCCACTCGTGCCACGACTGCAATATTCCCGCTGAGGGACCACTCCAAGCGCCCTTTACGTCCAGGCACCGCAGCCCCAGCCTGAGCAAACTGCTTCTGGAGAGCAGCTGCTCCCTCTGGAATGTTCCTACCCGCGTGTCAGCCCTGGGGGTTGGGCGGTGCTGAAGCCATATCGAAAAGCCAAGCACAAGGTAAGAGGAGCCTCAGCTCCAAGGTGAGGCGATTGTCTGCACTGCTTTAACGCCAGACACTAAAATAACGGCCAGAAAAGGCTCCAGACACAGCCAGAAAATGCTCCCAGGCCCTCAGAGGCTCAAGCCATGCAGTGGGGTGGGCTGGCAGAGCTGTGCTACTGCTGGAGCCAGGACTGACCCTCTGTGCCAAAGCACCAAAGAACCAAGATGTGGGAGAGACCCAGAGCAGCTCTGTGTCCTTAATCCAGGGGCTCAAGCCCAGAAAAGACCTAGGCTTGCTCTTAAGAAGGCAGAGACCATTCTGGGGAGCAGGGACCATTCCTGGGAATGCAGGAGAATGATGCCAAGGAATTGGGGACCTTCCTCGGACAGTTCCCATGGTGCAAAGGGCTGGAACCTGGATAAGCACTTATTGTTCCCACTGAAAAACAAGTCTCCCCTTTTTCCCAGCACACAGGTAAAGCAGGCAGGCCGCAGAGAGGCTGCAGCAAAGCACAGGGGGAAGGTGGGAGCCTGGTGCCTCCCCTGCCCTCTCCAGCCTCCCCTGCTTCAGTTTCCCCTCCATGCAAATGAGTTTAATTACGTAGCTACCTCCGAGGGGTCGTGGGGCTGGCAGGGCCACGAGCCAGGGGAGGAAAAAGCACTTAGTGGGGATCGGTCTCCCCTGGGAACCACTCACCCCACAGGGCTGGGGCACCCCTGGGCTTAACATGCCACTGTCCGCCTGCCTCGGCTTCTCTGCCCAATTAAATGTTTAAGTATTTCATTGTCCCTGGTATTTAACACAGTTCAAACCCTTGCTGTGGCTCCTGCAGCCTCCCCAGCCTGGCTGATGCCCCGTGGTTCTATCGCTTGCTGCATTGTGACAGTATTAGAGAAAAAGCTTTGTATTCTTAATTACACTTTGTTTTGTCTGTTTACAAGCGAATGACATATCAACAGAGCTTCCTGCAATATCCGGGGGGAGGGAAGGGAAATATGCCAAAGAAATGCCTTTAAGGGGGTCTTTTTGCATTTTTATATGAATAGAATGTTTCTAGCAGATATGTTTTGTTTAATATATTAAAGATATGCCAATCTGCCAAGATCTGCTGTTATTTCTCTCAGACTTCATGTTCAAATACAGCCTGGCCTGCAGTTTTTTGACCCTCACAAAGTCATTCTGCTGAAGAATGAGAAGTTCGTGCCTGCCCTGGAAAACCTGGCACCTGCACCTTTATTTATTTATAACAGAAATGTAACATGACCTGAAGCAGTCACTCCATAAAAAGCCCCATTTTGGTCCAGCACATTGAGGAGGACCCAGCCTGCTCCCTCCCCACAGCCTCATTCCCTGGGTGACTGTCACTACAGCACACACTCTGTCCCTGGTGGGCTTCACACTTTCGGTCCCAAAACTCTCCCTGGTAGCACCATCCTCTGGGCCATGGCCACCCTCACAGCCAGGCCTTGGCCTTCCTGAAGGCCCGGATCTCCTCGGGGCTCCGCAGGTACTGCTCGATCTCAGTGTCCGAGATGGGCTCGTCGCCCGTGGCAGCCGAGTCCGGAGCGCTCGGAGCTGCCGGACGCAGTCTCTTCCTCGGGTGGATGAGGCAGGGTGGGAGCAGGGGCCTCAGGGTGCCCCCAGGCTGGCGTTTCCCTGCCACGGGACAGCCTTTCTGTGCCACCGGAGGAGAGCTGGGAGAGCCCTGGCCTGGGGAGTCCTTATCTGGGAAGTTCTTATCCAGGGAGCCCTGGCTCGGAGAGTCCTGGCCTGGGGAGTCCTGGCCTGGGGAGTCCTTATCTGGGAAGTTCTTATCCAGGGAGCTCTGGCCCGGAGAGTCCTGGCCTGGGGAGTCCTGGCCTGGTGAGTTCTTATCCAGGGAGCCCTGGCCCACGGAGTCCTGGCCTGGGGAGCCCTGGCCCGGGGCTGTGTCGTGCTGCTCCTCCCCGCCCTGCTGGCTGAAGGCGTTTTTCAGCAGGAACACCCGGTGCTGCAGCAGGTCCCCAATGTGCTTCACCACCGTTTTCTTGTCCAAGGTGAAGCCGCGCAGCCAGGAGAGCTGGGAGGCCATTCCCAGCAGGATCTCCAGCAGCTCCTTCAGCCTGAGGTGGGCTGGCGGGGGCAGATCCACCCCTGCCAGGCGGCAGAACCGCGCCAAGGGACAGGAGAGGCGCGGGCCGGGCCGCAGCGACTGCCACGCCAGGAACGCTGCGGCCGTGACGATGGGCACGGGGTGCCGGCCGGTGACCAGCCACGTCTCACTGGCCAGCTCCACAATGCCCATGGTCCGGGCCAACAGCTTCTCCTTGTCCTCCAGGAACGGCGCAGGGACGCTGGCCGCGGGCTGGAACAGCCGGAAGCTGCGGGAGCAAAGAGACCACGGTCAGGGGAAACCTGGGACACCAGGCTCCAGGGGGGCCTTTGGGACAAACGCACCCTGCTCCTGCCACGGGCTGCTGCTCATGGACATCAGGAGGAATTTCTTTATGGAAAGGCTTCTCAGGCATTGGAATTGCTGCCAGGGAGGTGTTGGAGTGCCCATCCCTGGAGGTGTCCAAGGAAGGCCTGGACGTGGCACTCAGTGCTCTGGGCTGGGGACAAGGTGGGCATCGGGCACGGGTTGGACTTGATGGCATCAGAGATCTTTTTTAACCTCAGTGACTCTGGGATTCTGAGATTTGTGGTGCCTCCCTGAGCATCTCTCTGCCCTCTCCAAACTGAGGAGAACAGGGAAGGATGAGAATGACAGCCCAGGTGTGACAAGGGAGGGACAAAAGCCAGCCCAGCCTGAGCACACACATCTGTGTCACACCTCAGCCCTGCCCACGGCCACATTTCGGCCTCTCCACCCACCCAAGACAAACAAGGGCTGCGAAATGGTTGGAAGGGGCCCCATCACCTGTTCAGGTGCGTTGTCACCAGGTCTGCCAGGCTCAGGGCGGGCACGGAGAGCCCCAGCTCCTTCTGCAGGCTCAGGTAGACGCTGGCGAACAGGTCCTGCTTCGCGTACAGGAGGGAGCAGATGGTGCCCATCGTCAGGGGCCAGTTGTGCTGGCGGCACGTCACGAACACGCAGCAGCCCCCCAGCAGCTCTTTCTTCTCCAGGCTGACCAGGTGGAAGGCGGGCAGCTGCAGAGCCCTCTGGAAGTAGGACACGGCCGTTTCCTCAAACACTGCTGGGAGCTGCAGGACTTTGCAGAGGTCCTGGACCCGCCGGATCCCTGCGGGAAGACGCTGCCCTCAGACATCGGATCAAGCAATTTCTCCTCAGAACTGCAGCAGGCAGCGTTCACCCAGCCCCGGCATGGGCACGAGCAGCCCCACAGATGGCACTAAAACACCTCCCAGGCCCTCAGGGCAGGGGAGGCACCGGCTGGATGCAGCACCGACTGCCCTCCCCCCGCTCTGCCCCCAGCTCCGAAGGGTCTTTAACACTTTTTTACCATTAGAAACAAATTGGAGCAGCAGCCAGGAGGATCGGGGTGTGGAGGAACTGCTCTTACCTCGCTGCAGGCAGCGGCTCAGCTGCTCCTTCTGGCCAGTGCTCTGGGAATAGGCCACCTCTGGAAAACAGGGCTGGATCAGTCAGTCTTGCAGGGAATCCAGGGGACAGAGTCGTTTGGCTCTGTGGCAACCAGATGCCCACAGAACCGGATTCCAACAATCAGAATTGTTTGAGGGCACTGAGTTAGAGCAGCACAGGCAACACTGAGCTGTGGGATCTCCTCCGAGCCATGCCTTCCCTACAGACAGAGCCAGGCAATGGCCTCGGGGCTGCTCCACTGCACTTAAAGCTCTTCTAAGAGATTTAAATGAGATGTTAATAATTTATTTTAATAATAAGGGATTCCACACTTTAAATTAAAAGCTCATCACCGGCTCCAAGCCTAAACCCTGGCAGGGAAGTGCTGCGGGTGTGCCCCATGATGGAGAACCCTGCTGGTGTTCGGGGGGAAGGAGGGAGGGGAAGCGGCCGCTCTGACCCGACAGTGCCCAGCGGGCACCGGCAGAGCCCCGCGCACCGAGACACAGCTCGGGAAGCGCTTCGCTTCCCGGACCGACTCAGAGAGGCCCAAACGCGCTTCGCACGGTCGGTTCTGCACCACCCCGCGCCCGGACGCTCCCGGTTCCAGTGCCGCACCCCGCAGATGCTCCTCCTCGGTGTAGGTGGTGGTGAGGAGCCCCTCGGCCAGGACGCAGCCGCAGGCGGCGCAGACCAGCTGCTGCTGCGCGTAGTGCGCGTCCTCCACCAGCGCCGCCGACCCGCATTCGGGGCACCGGCCCCGCGCCGCCATCGCCGCCGCCGCGCCGGGGGAGCGCCGGGGCGGGCGCACCACCAACAGCCAATAGCGGCGCCGCCCGGCCCCAGCCCACCAATCGCGGCACAGCCCGCGGTGCCTCCCGTCGCCCGCCCGGCCGAGGCGCCGCCCGCGCTCGCCGCGTTCCGCCGCCGCGAGTTCCGCCGGGCAGGAGGCCCCGGGGCCTGCGGAGGGCGGCGGCACCGAGCGGACAGCGCGTCCTCCTCGGCGGGGAACCGCACAGCAGCCCGGCCCGCGGGCCCCCGGGGCCTATCGCCGCGCAGGATCGGGGCGGTAACCGCGCTCAGGGCTCCGGCAGCCAAGGCAGGCTGTAGGCGGAGCGGCCCCGCCAGCGGGAGGCTGATTGCCGCCTCCTCCTCCTCCGCCGCCTCCTCCGCCTCCTCCCACCATCCCCGCAATCTGAGGCCAATGCTGCCATCAGGGACCAGCGCCGGGGTCACTTCGCTGCGGGCCGAGAATGTTTCACACGGTCACTGTTTGTGCTTTACAGAAACTCTCGATTCTGCAGATGCGGACGAGCCCGTCCGTCAGGTTTCCCCACCCTGCGAGGTGTTTACCAGGAAGTTCCTGCATGGATCGCTGCAGGGATGAAACCAGCCCCAAAATAGCTGGAGGATGAGCGGAGCTGGTCACAAGGAGGGGACGAGGCCCTTTTGAAACTATTTCAGAACAAAGACACAGTGATCAGAACACTGGATTTAAGGTATTTTTATTTTAGTGTTCCGTAAAACCAAAAGGTGTTTAAAAACAAACAGTACCTGGGCTAAAAGCAGAGAGTACAAACAGGGAACATGCACTCAGATCCTTCAATAATAAAACAATATATTTGATTCTTAAGGCCCTTGAGGATGTAAAATGGCAGTCCCCCCACACTGAAGGAAGGCTTTAACAAGTATTGCCAATAAAAACGAGGTACGAGGGTTGTGCAATGCTTTTGGAGCTGGGGAAGTCGAGGACTGTGACCCCCCTGTGGCCCCCCTGTGTCCCCCCCAGCGCTGTGTCTGCTCGGGAAGAGGCTCCACAGCTGCAGCCCATGGAGAGAACAACCCCAGGACAAGAGCCTTGCACAGCTCGGGGTCCACCCAACAGACACAGCTGGAACTGGCAGAAAAAGGCTGCCAGGGGAGGGTGTTAGAGGTTTTAAGGCTTCATCTCTGCTACAAGCACACGTTATTGCTTTGGTTCTGTGCAGTGGTGATGCACTCGAGGCCAATTCCGTGAGACCCAGGCTCCAAAAGCGTCGCACACCCCGAGGTGCCGCCAGCAGCCGGCGGCCGGCGGACCCAGACTGTCCTAGAGCCAGCCCAGTCCTGCTCCCCTGTGCCCAGTTACAGTGACCAGTCACACCAGTGTGGGTTTCTCACCCGCTGAGTCGCTGTTCCAGGGCACAAAGGGGTTTCCTCTCTGACCCAGAACATCAGAAAGCTGCGGAATAAAATCTAAAGTACAAGTTTATCAGTGAGGTACAGGATCCTCTGTCCAGAGATCCCCCGAGGCACAAGGAGGAAACAAATCAATCCTTCATCTTCCTCACTCGGGAAGGCACAAGAAGCAGCAGCAGCAGTTTCAGCAAGGCCAAGCAGCACCACTCAGGATTTCACCACCACCACCAGGGCCGCCTGCGTTTCGGACCCTTCGTTCAGAGCAGAGGGGACAGGAGAAAAGAGAGAATGCCTCCACTGCTCAAATAACACTAAAATGAGATAAAAGTACCCGAAGTCTCGGAAGACTCTCAACTCCTAAGGCTTGTTTGAGGTCAGCCTGCCCCTGAGGGACAGCTCTGCCAGAAAAGCTCTGGACTTTGGTAGCAGGTCAGTTTACAGGAATAAAAATGTCATTAACAGCAATTTTTGATTTTTCTAATAAATGTTTACATCTCCGTGAAAATATATTAAACTGCTCTTTGCTACAAAAATACAGTATTGAGGTCTCCAGTCGCTTCCAGTGGTTTATGACAATTGTAAGCAGACTGCTCACAGGGTGAGTGTCCATCCAGCTGCTCCAGTCCCTCCATAAAGTGCTTTGCTGTAGGAAAACTGAGTTGGAACTCACCCCTGAGCCAGAAGTGACCCAATAAAACTTCCAAAGGTAGGAGTATTTATTTCCACAGAACTCAGGCTGGAAAGCTTTAAGCTTTGGTCCTCATGAAGCTTTGGTCCTTTGCTTCCCGCTCTGTTGGTATTCCAACTTCCTTCTAAGCCTTTTATGGACTCTCCCTACCTTGGTAAATCCCAGAGGTGCAAAAAGGCATCTGATTTTTTTTTTGGATCCTTGCCAAGAGCTCACCAAAACAAAGCCCCGTGTAGTTTTCAGTGGGGGAAGCTGTGGTGGCTGCTCACCAGCAAAGAGCTGTTCCCGCTGTCTGACGGGATGGGGAGGAGAAATCCCTGAATCCACTGAGACCCTACCAAAGGTATCGATTCTCCAGCAACACCAGCACCCCTCAGCTACACGAGGTTTTCCTCCCAGCAGCCAGCCCCAAGGAGCCAGAGCAGATGGGAGCCCCAGCGCTCCCTCCCCTCTCTGGGCTGTGTAAGGAACGACAGAAAAAAGCACTGCAAGACTGATCACCTTTGAAGGGCATTCAAGGTGAGCCCCAGCTCCAAAATCCAAGGGGTTTATATTTAATGAATTCAGTGTAAAAGGGAAATGGTCACAGAACTCCCACACGGCACAAGATGTGAGACCCAGGCCTGCTGCAGAGCACCAAGCAGAGCCAGGGGGCCTTTGCCTCCTCTGAACAACCTCCAAAGCAGAAATTTTAAGACACCGAGAGAACAACTTCTGATTTAAAATGTACCTTTGGCCCAAATTCATTGATGCCATTTCTATGGTAGAAACGTACCGTGCACCTCAACGTCTCCTACTCCAAAAAACCTGTAAACTTCCCCTTGGAGAACTCTTGGGAATGTCCACTTGATGAGATGAACTGAGATTTGGTCAATTTATGGTCAACATTCAGGGCATTAATTCCTTTTAAATTACAGCCCAGGTCTGAAGCTGGGACATCTTTGGACTTCTCCAGTGTAGTTAATTATTACTTTAGAAGCAATCAAATCCTCAAGCTCTACTGTACAAGGATTTATATTGCACTACAACTTCAGATGTGGAAAGAAAAGTAACTGATCTATCAAAGCTGCTACAAAACAAAACCAGTCAAAAACATCTTCCTAAAGGATCATCAGCGCCTTGCTGGGAAGCAAAACACATCAAAAACCCTCCTCCTTCACATCACAACCAGCCTTTGGATTAATGCCTGATCTTCCCAAATAATGGGAAGAAAACAAAAAATAAATATGATAAGGCGACTTCATTACAACACCTGATGGAACTATTAATCAATCCGAGAGTTGCTCAAGGCAGAAACAGGAAAAAGGTCATTTTCTGTGGGCAGCACAACCGGTACCACCTGCTCCACACCAGCTCCTCACACTCCTCTGGTGGGAATTCAGTCCTTGTTCACCGACATCCCGAGACCCTTCACATCTTCCCAGCCTTTTTGTTCCCAGACATGGAAACACGGAGGATGTTTGGGGTTTCTTCCATGACTCTGACAAGCAGGTTGTCAATGTAGTCCTCGAGCTCCCGCACCTGGAGGTCCTTCCTGGTAATGGTATCCTTCTGTTTGAGCACCAGCTGGATCAGCTCATCGTGTGTCAGCTGAGCATAGGCATAGGCAGGGTCTGAGGGATCATATTTCTTGGAGGGGGGAGGGAGGGAAAGCAGGGTCAGTGCAGACACAGGGCATTCCACAGCAGCAACAGAACACACAGAGCAGCACTGTGACAGCTGCTGCTTCAACAAACCTGCTAAAGCTTAAACCAGCTGCTTAAATACAGACTGGTAAAGCCAAATTCAGGTTAAACAGCAAGAAACACCCACCCAGGCCTTTGGTGTTTCCTCCTATTTCTTTGAAAAGTCTGTTTTTAACCCTTAAGGAACTTGAGAGGTACTGGGCACCTTCTGCTGATTCCTGCAGCTCCCAGAACACTGCCCAGGCAGGGAGTGTGAGCACAAGAGGCTCCTGTGGTGCATCACACAGTTTAGGTGGAACCAGAGCACCACGACACTCACTGCAAGTTTTCAACTCCCCTGAAACAGCAGCGTGTCAGTTTGAATCCCTTAACTCGCATCCTCTCCCCTCACACCAGAAGGAGGCACTATCATTATTTCAGTTCTAACTTCTCTATTTCCCCAAAAAAACCCCGAGGGACAAGAAGGGGACCCGGGAATTTCCCTGCTGACCCTGCTGGGATGCTCCCAGCCATTCAGATCAATGTGGCAGGTAAGCCATGCCTCAAGCCTGGAGGTTTCCTTTGAGGCCAGAATTATGCTGAAAGCTCCTCTCAGTCCCAGTGCTGGTCCCAGCTGCACGACTACGCTCCAAGGAAGTGGCTGTGCCTGAGAACCTCCTCCACAAAACACCAGCACTAGCTCTATTAGAGACCAGTCTGCAAGAAAATGAGCATTTAAGGACTGTCCCCACACTTGGGAGCTGACCAAAAGAAAGTTCATGTCCCAACTATCCGGAATACACAAACTCTTCAATTAAATCAAAGCTTAGGCAGTGGAAGTGCCACTTCCCTCCATACCTTCACACTCATTTCCAGCAGCTTTTCATTCATGGTGCTGATGACATTCAGGTTCTTACTCTGAGGCTTGTTTGCCATGGCATTCATTGGCTTCACGGGATGGAGTCTGCAACAGGAAAAGAAATGTTTCTGTTGTTTATGCAGGACACCTAACACCAGCATGACACAGATCTTTACACTAAAACAAATACAGCACGAAATTGGGGGAGATTCCCTCCCTGCTCTATCTCCTGAGAGAAAAGAGATTCAGCTTCAGGAAGACAAGGTATTTCTAAGCCACAGGGGTTTTGTAAGTATTTTCCAGTTCTCTACTATCTTTATTGACTTAAGGCATTGGAGATAAAGCAGCAGCAGGAAGGGAAATACATCCTGTGTGTGTCATGGAAGAAAAGCCGCGTCGGGCTACACGAGCAGACAGAGCACAGGGCAGCTACTCTGATCCCTCAGGCACTGGTATTTCAGCCTGACTTTCCTAATCAGAACATATTTGTGGTCTTACAACAGATCAAATACTTCTGCTATCCCAAGACAAGCGTTAGGCCTTTTCCAGTCTGAAGTGACACCACGAGCTGCGCAGAAGTGCTGTCGTTGCTTGCCTGAGCAGGACTTACAGCACCAATTTTAACACAGGAAGAAAATTTTACTTCTATTTCAGCAAACACTGGCCCAGAGGTGTCCTAGACCCCAGGCAGAGCTGTGCAGGTGAAGTCTCAAGGGCTGAAAGGTCAGGGGCAGCACTCCCACACAGCAGGAGCTGCATCTTCAGGAGCAGCCTGAGCTGCATCACTTGTGGTGATCACGCTGGGGAGCCCAACTCAGCCAGGAAATGAAGCAGCCCCATTTATCAGGGTGACCAAATTCTCCCATGTCTGACAAACAGCTCAATCCCAGTCCATTTTCCCAACTGGTATTCATGACTCTATTCCACCTGCCCTTTCCCTAATGGCTCCCCTAAGAGCTCTGATGAGCACCCACTCTACTCAGCACCCTGAGGAGCTGCACAGATCCTCCTGGAGCCAGCAGCAACCCCACACTGGGGGACAGGACCCAGGCCCTGATAAATCCAGGCCCCGAAGGAAGTCAGGGCTGTCTGATCCCGGTCAGATCCAGCAGCTGCAGAGACAGATCTGCACCCAGAAAGCAAAGCAAAGCTCAGCCCTGCACAGAGGTACCTGCTGGGATCCCCACATGGTCTCACCTGTGCTTGGGAGACACGGTTTCACCACCCCATGGGGTTTGGTTAGGGAACGTTTCAGAGGGTGAAACCCGTGCCTGGAGAAGTTTCTTCTTGCCCGAATTTCCCGCTTTATCTGCGAAGCCCTCGGCTGCTGGCTTTTTCGGAGACTCTGCTCTACGATTTGGGGTGTCAGAGAGAAGGGAATGAGAGGAAGAGTAGGGCTGGCAAGGACTTGACAGGGAGGAAGAGGAAGCAGAAGGCTCAGAGAAGTCACACTCTGCACGCTCCTCAACACCTGCACTCCTTTCCAGCTCTTGTTTCTCAAAATGACCATTGCACTCCCTGGAATGAGACGTCACACCTAAGCCTGAGTCAGCTCCCTGGACACAGACCCTGGGAGCACCCACTCCAGCAGGCAGCACAGCCGAAATCCCTGGCTTACAGGCACCAGGAACAGCTCCTCCTCCTCCCAGAGCAGCCGGGATCACCGGGGCTGCAGCAGAGCTAGCAGAGAGCTCTCTTTGTTCTCCGTGCAAAGGCGTCAGACCTCGGGGCTGCTCTCCAGTCTGTAAAACACCTTTACCACCTGCAGTGACCTCACAGCTCTCCTGACAGTCCCCCAGCAGCTCGTCATCAGAGCCTCCCTCTGGGATCACTGGAAGATTGGCCAGTCTCGAGCCCCGCTCTCCGGGAACAGAAATGGCAGACTTGAGATTTGTGATACTGACAGATAAATTGTCATCACCTTCCTGTTTTAAAGGCCTGTCACTGCTGTTACCTCTGGGTGTCACTGGAGGGGTGACAGTCTCCAAGGAGCCACTTTGAGGGAGGCACCCACGAGCACCTGAGGCTTCATCACCCAGTAACAGGAGCCCTGGTGTGGATTTCACACCATCACCTGAAGCAGGGACATCACCCCTTAGCTCAGCCTGGGAAACGGGTGGGCATTTCCTCAGCAGTGCAGCGAGCCGTGGGGCTGGCCTTGGTGGCACAAGGATCTCGCTGCCAGCCCTTCCTGTACCCGCTTCCCGAGGGGACACTGGGCAGGCTCTCTGGGTTGGCCTGACTGGAGAAAGTGACTCATTTCCAGCAAGTGGAGGTGCCTGGGGCTCTACCATGGGCACACATTCCACCCATCGCTCTCCACCACAGCTCTCCTGCTTCTCCCTGAGCTCGCTCTCGGGGGATGGTGCCTGGTCAGCCTCTGGCACGAGGCTGTCACTGGACTTGGAGAGAGACACAAAACCTTTGTCACCCCTCGTGCAGGGCTCCGTGTTTACACCAGTGACCTCCACAGCTGTTCCATCCCTGCTCCAGGTGGGATGTGTGCTGCCACCAGAGAGCTCTGTCGATGGGTAACCCCCTGCTCCCAGCTCACCCCCAAACCCTGCTCCCTCTCCTGCTGCCCCTGAACCCGTCCGTAACCTTCCACTGGAACCCGAGTGCTGCTCTCCCCCTTCCTGCCCACCCAAACCCGCATCACCTGATGTAACACCCTGCCATCCACCAAGGACAAAGGACTTAGATTTCGCATTGCCTGGCTCGCTGCTTTCCAAAGAATCCTCAGGCTGAAGCTGGGGAGAATCACAGTGCAGCTCTGGAGCCAGCCCAGGGGGGCCACCAGGGGGGTCAGACAAGGTGCCAAGAGGGTCTGGCACAGCTGTGCCATCCCTGGTTAAAGCCACATCCGAAGAGCCCCCTGAAGCACCAGGACCAGGGCGTCCTGCAGAGGAACAGTCCTCACCACCAGGGAGGCAGGAAGGGGAAGAACCAGCGACAGCCTGGGAACCTGGCACTGGCTGTCCCCCACGCTTGGACACGAAGGGATTATTGTCATTGAAACGACAACCAGAGGGGACAGAAGGTGTGGGTGGGCCAGAGAGACCCTGGGAAGCCTCTGTGTCAGAGCCCTCGGGACCTTGCCCCCAGTCAGCAGCAAAAGGATTATTGCCCCTAGCAGAGACTGGCCCAGGACGAGGAGCTTTGGGAACGGAGGCTGCAGGATGATGGGATGAAGGGAAATGGGTGATGCTGTCGGGATCCAGGGCTCTGGATGCCCTGTCCCACTCAGGAGTAAAGGGGTTCTTGTCATTCCAAAGCTCTGCAGCAAAAGCAGGAGCAGCGAGAGAGGCAGGAGAACTGGTGATGTTTTCAGAGTCTGGCACTTGGACTGTCTGCCCCACTTCAGAAATAAAAGGATTATTTGCACTGCTGATACGGTGCACAGAGAGAAAAGCAGGGAGAGGGTCAGGTGCAAGAGTAGGAAGTGTGGCTTTGGGTTCCTCCTCTGGAGACAGGCCCAGTCTGCAAAAAGGGACAAAAAACTCGGATGTGACTTGCAGATGCAACACGAGGCAGGAACAGACAAGCTTCAGCACCAGCCTCCATCAGCTCTGCCACTGGAGATGAACAATACTTTAAAGAGACCTCAGAGAGAGGTCCCCCTGTCTGCGAGACTTTATATCCTGAACTGCATCTTTACCAAGCACTGGACTTATGTCAGAACTCTTCTGCTGCAGAGCTTGGTTTTGCTGCTTTAAGCACTGTCTCTTTGCACCCCAAGCAGGTTTGTTAGTAGGGAAAACACTGCACAGGCAAAAAATTTAAACTTGAGAAGCACTGAAAATGAGGAGTTAGGGACACACACAAAACACAGCCTTATTAGTAGGGCACACCTATATATTTATATATAGGTGTATATATATATAGGGCTACATATATAGGTGTATATATATAGGTGTGTGTATATATATAGGTGTATATATATGCAGGTGTATATATATATAGGTGTATATATATAGGTGTATATATATATATATATATATATATATATATATATAACTCCAAACACAATTTATATATGTGTGTGTATGAAGGAAAAAGGAGCAGAATTTCCGAAAAAGCCTTCTGTACAAATCCACACAAAATCCCTTTGTGCTGCTGTGAACGATGCCAAAAGCAGAAGGGCTCCAAGGGCTCCAAGGCTACCCTCTGGAAGACCACAGCCAAGTAGAGAAGAGGAAAGCAGAGATGTTAGAACGGGCATTTCAGACCCTGGGGAGGCTGCAGTCACACAGCTCAGACAGAGTTAGTTTGTGCAAGAGATCCAGCAAGAAAAATCACCCCTACAGTACCTGCACAGGTGCCTGCACTAGAGAACCACTATTTCAGCATCACTTACAAGGAGTTCCCCCATATCCATCTTTTTTTCACATTGAGAAAGAACCTGGGAGTTGTTATTTGCTATCAAAGCACCCAACACCGGCGTAAAACCCGCAGGTACGCGCAGAGCAGCACCTGAGCTCAGGGGTGGCAGGACACAGCCCGCTGCCACCTGCCACCACCACTGCCCCTCCTGACCCCTGGCAGCAGCTGGGACTCACCTGGGTTTCACAGCTTTGGTCTTGGCTGGCGCAGCTCTCTCGGGTTTCCATTCCTCCTCACGAGGGCTGAGCAGCTGCTTGGTTGTGACGGCGTCCTCCACATGGTGAGCGTCTCCTGACGGGCTCCCTCCTCCCCCATCTGCTGGGGGTTCGGGGCATTTGGCCTCCTCTTCACTCTTCTCCTCTGGAATTGTATTTTCCTCACTCTGCAGGGTCTTGTCGGGAATAATCTCAGCATCGCTGGTCTTCAGCGTTTCCTTCTTCCCAGTGACCAGGGAGAGCAAGGCAGACTTTTTGTGGTCTGGTTTTTTGGTCTCTCTAACAGCCTCGATGCTCGGTGGAACGCTGGTGTCCAGGTGCTCCTCGCTGCTGAGCAGTTTGTATGATGGCAAAGTCATGGATTTGAAGGTCTCCAAGGATGTGGACCCAGAGAAAGCCTGACCAGGAGAGGTTCTTCTCATCTCTTCAGGTGATTTAGTGGACCTGGAGGACAGGTTGTCCTCTGAGGCAAAGAGCTGCTTCCTCCTGAGGTTGTGAGGAGAGGGGGAGGAGGTTGGAGTCTTGTCCTTTGTCGTTGTCTCTTCCATATAAACGTGACTGCCATTGATGCACAGACTGGACTTGGAAACAGGATCGTTTTTGGATTTAAGGCCACTGAACAAAGAGAGCCCATCCTTTTTGGTGTGGTTAGTGGTTCCTTGGGTGAGCTGCCTACTGTCCAAAAACGCTGGTTTACGAGATTTGAACAGAGGAGAAGGAGCTGGCTTCTCTTCCAGGGCATTTTCAAAGGATCCTGGAAAAAAAAACAAAAAACAGGGAGAAATTCAAGATGCAAGAACAACCTTTTCTCTGACACTACTGACAGCCTCAGTGCCAGGAGGGACTTCCTACGAATTTCTTCAGAAAGAAGAATTTAATGAGTGCTGTGGAAAGTGTGAACGACCCTTTGGAGGAAGGCTCTGTGCCCAGCAGTGCAGCGAGTGCCAATACTCACGTTCTGAGGTCGGAGAGCTCTCGGACTCCTCCTCGTCCCACTGCGGCTGGAAGTCGCTGGGCCGCAGCCGAACCCTCGGGGTGAGGGGCTGCTGCGTGGGCAGCACCGACAGCGACTGGGACAGGGACGTCTTCTGCAGGCCGGGCTTGGAGAACAGCGCTTTGAACTTGGATTTCTTCTTCTCCTTCTCGACAGCCTCATCCTCGCTGTCAGCAGGGGAGTGGGTCGTGCTGGGGACGATCGCCGACGCCGTGTCCGAGAGGCCGCTGCTCCTCTTGCCCTTGAGCTTGTCTTTGAGCTTCCCAAAGGGAGAGCGGGGCTTGTCCTTCATGGACAGATCAAACATGCTGGCTGTCATGTTGCTCCTCATAAACTGGATATCCACCTCGATCTCCCCTCTCTCTTTTTCCTTTTTCCCCGGTTTGGAGCGAAGCTTGTACCACCTGCAGCAACAAGGAGATTTCTTTTACCACCAGTAGTTGAGAACACAGAGGGTGCTTATGGCTGAAAAATCAAATCAGCCCACAGTGTAGGAAAAGAACACCTTTAATCTTATGACGACGTCATGGTCACAGCCCCAGGTGCCAAGGAAAACATTCCTTATCGTAAACAGAAAGTTATTCGTAAGATTTGGTTTAAAACCCAGATCAGGAAGGGTTAAAAAACAGAGAAAAAACAGAAACACGACATGGAATTCCTGTATTTCAGCTCAGCCACTCTCCTCTGCCCTTTCATCTCTCCTCCTGACACTCGCAGAGGCCACGGCTTTGAAGTGGGAGCGAGAGCAGCAGCCTCGGAGCTGCACACGGTCCCACGCCCTCATGCCTTTCATTCCAGCTCCTTAATGCCTCTTAAGCCAAGGAACCCCTAATCAGCACCAGAGAGCCAACCCAAGCCTTACAGACTGCGGGGGATTTCCACTCACCCCTCCAGGCTCGTGACTGGCACGCACCAGGAAGGGCATTGCTCAGACAGAGCCCTCTCCCTCCCCAAACACGGCTCCAGAACGTCAAGCTCTGTGTGAGGAGTGCCCAGGGCATCCCAAACCACAACCCCACCACCCACACGCCCTCAACCACCACTCAGTGACACTCAAACCACATTTGAGCCAACAAAGAGAATTATCAGCACTGCACACCAGTATGGTTTTGTTTGTTGATGGAACTGCAGAATTCCCGACTCCACAGAACCCATAGGAAAGGCTGCCTGGAAACTGCTGGTTTCTTCCTCCTCACCAGCTGCAATGGGAAAATAAAGGAAGCAAACAGAGCATGCAAATGCGCCCTTGCCATCAAATTTGTGCTTCAACCTCCAAGGATGTACTGAGAGCAACAAATGAGAACAGGAAAAGGCAATTTGCTCCAGAGGAAATTCAAAACTAATGGGGATAACTGAAGGAGATGGATTCAGGAATCTGCTACAGACACTTCAGATGGAAATGTGGAAAAAAATTCTTCCCTCTGAGGGTGCTGAGGCCCTGATCCTGGAGAAGCTGTGCCTGTCCTGTCCCTCAAAATGTTCAAGGGCAAGTTTGGAGCAATGGGTCTGGTGGAAGTTGTCCCTGCCCGGGGCAGGGGGTGGAACAAGATGAGCTTTAAGGTCCATTCTGGGATTCTAAATGAACGCTTGAGCTACAGTCAGACTCCCTGACCTGGAGTTAGAAGACACCCAGGGAAGGGGTTTTATCAGGAGACTGAGGCTTTGCCCGGTCCCTGAAGCTGCAGCAGCCTGGCAATCACAACCCCTTTGCCTTTAACACGAGCCAGCACTGGGCACTTTTGTTCCCAACCCGTGATTTCCAGGAGCATCCTGTGCTCGCAGGGCTTCGGTGCCACAATTGATCCCGTGTGCCCTGGGAGCCACAGGCAAACAACGTGTTCAGCAAAGGCAGCTCAGTCCCGGCTGAACACGGCACCCCTGGGAGCGGCTGGAAGGCAATCATGGACTGACAACCCCCCAGTCCACAAAAAATCTCATTAATGGCATTTATCGTGTTAGCGAGCACCTGTCAATCAACGTGCATCTATCTGCCAAATAAAACTAATCCTTTATGGCTACACATCACCATGGCAGCAAGAACAAAACAGGCTTCAAACAGGAAATCGAGGGCTGGAAACAACTGAAAATATGAGAAATTTCCCCAGGAGTACCAAAGCTGTGTTTTCATTTTTTCTCCCCCTCAATTTTCCTTTGCCCAGACACAAAGGAACGCGCTCGGGAGCCCGAGGCACCGGCCCTGAGCTCTGCTGACCAAGGGGCTCCGCAGTGTAAACACAGCAGTGTCTGACACAGCCTTAATGAACCCACGGCCTAATTAAGCCTTGACAAGCGGCTCCATCCCGGTGCTCAGGTGAGCCAGAGGAGGAAGGTGAGTCACCAGCACATTACAAGGCTGCTGACTCCCAGTAAAACCCCCGGGAACCACCCCTGGGTTTCACTGCCCCAGTGTTTATGTTCAAAGCAGCGAGTGTGACACAGAGCTGGTGCTGGGCAGGAACGTCCCGGCTCCGAGTCCTGCTGACAGCAGCGGGGTCAGTCCATGGAACACGGAATTATCCCCCTGACACGTGCTAAGCATTTATTAAGGAAAATAAATAAACGGCTGGCGGAGCCCACGCTCATTCCCTGCTGGAAGGAGGCGGCATTCCGAGGACAGCAGGTTTCGGGGGTCAGGCTGGCTGTTTCCTCCGTACGGTGTCAGCACCCACACGGAAACATTTAAAAGTCAAACCCAAGGACCAGGCAGGACTGGCTGGAAAAGCTTTCTGCGGGCCCCCAGCTATGGGGGCTCACCCACATCAGGAGGGACCCCTGGAGGGGTCACCCCGTGGGCACTTATGGGGCTTCAGGGGTCCCTGTGGGGAACAAGAGTCCCCACCACAACCCCCCCACTCCCCTGGGGCACAGGGTGACCCCCAGTCTGAGGGACACACAGATTCCCATGGGGGCACGGGGGTCTTCCACCAGATCCACACATGCCTGTGGCACACAGAGGTTTCCATGAGGAACAGGGACAGCCCATGGGGAACTGGGGCTCCTCACACAACTTCACACCCTTGAAGAGCACAGAGCCCCCTCTCAGCTTCCTCCCCAGCCCCCGTGGGGCACAGAAGCCCCCTCATCACTCTCCCTGACCTCCGAGGGGTGCACAGGTCCCCTCCAAACCTCTTCCTGGCCCTCGTGGGGCTGAGAGAGCCCCCCCCCCCCAAAACCTCCTCTCCAGCCTCTGTAGGACCCACTCCATCCTTCTCCCCAGTTCCCGTAGGACACAGAAGCCCTCACGTCCCTCTCCCTGGAGCCGGTGGGGCGCTCAGGTTTCCCCCCAAACCTCTCCCCAGTCCCCACCGCACACTGAGGGTCCCCCCCATCCCCCGTGGGGCACAGAGTCCCCACCGCACACTGAGGGTCCCCCCCCATCCCCCGTGGGGCACAGAGTCCCCACCGCACACTGAGGGTCCCCCCCATCCCCCGTGGGGCACAGAGTCCCCACCGCACACTGAGGGTCCCCCCCCCATCCCCCGTGGGGCACAGAGTCCCCACCGCACACTGAGGGTCCCCCCCCATCCCCCGTGGGGCACAGAGTCCCCACCGCACACTGAGGGTCCCCCCCCATCCCCCGTGGGGCACAGAGTCCCCACCGCACACTGAGGGTCCCCCCCATCCCCCGTGGGGCACAGAGTCCCCACCGCACACTGAGGGTCCCCCCCATCCCCCGTGGGGCACAGAGTCCCCGGTCGCACACTGAGGGTCCCCCCCCATCCCCCGTGGGGCACAGAGCCCCCCCGGTCGCACACTGAGGGTCCCCCCCATCCCCCGTGGGGCACAGAGTCCCCACCGCACACTGAGGGTCCCCCCCCATCCCCCGTGGGGCACAGAGCCCCCCCGGTCGCACACTGAGGGTCCCCCCCCATCCCCCGTGGGGCACAGAGTCCCCACCGCACACTGAGGGTCCCCCCCCATCCCCCGTGGGGCACAGAGTCCCCACCGCACACTGAGGGTCCCCCCCATCCCCCGTGGGGCACAGAGTCCCCACCGCACACTGAGGGTCCCCCCCATCCCCCGTGGGGCACAGAGCCCCCCCGGTCGCACCTCGTGTGCCGCCGGTCGCCGTCGTCCCGCAGCGCCGCCAGATCCACCTCGGCGCGGCCCAGGAACTTGTCGGCGCCGGCCAGGGCGCGGTGCAGCACCGTGAGGCGCAGCGCGGCGGGGCGCGCCGGCAGCTCGAACGTGGCCTCCTCCCGCCACAGCGGCTCCCCCCGGCACCGCTCGGCCACCGACGTGCGGAACTTGTCGCGGCCCAGCGCCATCACCGCGTACGCGTCGCTGCCGCCCGCCGCCGCCTTGGCGCGGAGCCCCCGCGCCCGCAGCACCGTCACCCGCGCGTGGGTGGGCGCCCAGCCCGCGGCCGCCATGGCAGCGAGGGCAGCGGCGGCGCCGGGAACGCGCCGGGAACGCGCCGGGAACGGCGGCGGCGGCAGCGGGGCGGCACCGGCCCGCCCCTCTCGCGAGAGCGCGGGGAGGCTGCGGCCTGCGGGGGGCGGGGCCCGGGCGCACAGGTGTGTGCAGGTGTGTACAGGTGTGTGCGAGGGTGTATACATGTGTGCACAGGTGAGTACAGGTGTGTGCGAGGGCGTGTACATGTGTGCACAGGTGTGCACAGGTGTGTGTGAGGATGTATACATGTGTGCACTGTTGTGTACAGGTGTGTGCGAGGGTGTATACATGTGTGCACAGGTGAGTACAGGTGTGTACAGGTGTGTGCGAGGGTGTATACATGTGTGCACAGGTGTGTGTGATGATGTATACATGTGTGCACAGGTGTGTGCAGGTGTGTGCGAGGGTGTATACATGTGTGCACAGGTGAGTACAGGTGTGTGCGAGGGTGTATACATGTGTGCACAGGTGTGTACAGGTGTGTGCGAGGGTGTATACATGTGTGCACAGGTGTGTGTGATGGTGTATACATGTGTGCACAGGTGTGTGCAGGTGTGCACAGGTGTGTGTGAGGGTGTGTACATGTGTGCACAGGTAAGTACAGGTGTGCACAGGTGTGTGTGAGGGTGTATACATGTGTGCACAGGTGTGTGTGATGGTGTATACATGTGTGCACAGGTAAGTACAGGTGTGCACAGGTGTGTGTGAGGGTGTATACATGTGCGCACAGGTAAGTACAGGTGTGTACAGGTGTGCACAGGTAAGTACAGGTGTGCACAGGTGTGTGTGAGGGTGTATACATGTGCGCACAGGTAAGTACAGGTGTGTACATGTGTGCACAGGTATGTACAGGTGTGTGTGAGGGTGTATACATGTGTGCACAGGTAAGTACAGGTGTGCACAGGTGTGTGTGAGGGTGTGTACATGTGTGCACAGGTGTGTGCAGGTATGCACAGGTGTGTGTGAGGGTGTATACATGTGTGCACAGATGTACATGTGCACGCAGGTGAGTACAGATGTGCACAGGTGAGTACAGATGTGCGTGCATGGGTGTGTACAGGTGTAGGTACAGATGAGTACAGGTGTGTGGTTTGGTGCAGGGCTGTGTGCGGGCATTCCAGGCTGCACAGGTGCCTGGGAGAGCAGACAGGTGCACGTCCAGCTGTGGGGGTACAGTCTGTGGGGTGTACAGAGGCTGTGAGGCCGAGGGGGTTGACGTGTGCTGGAAACCCCTAGGTGAGCTGATGCAGCCACGCTTTCACCACACGTCCCAACAACTCCCTAAAAGCTCCACGATCCAAATTTGCATTAATTGGGGTTTTAGACCAACTTCCACACCCTCCCTGCTTCAGCCCGGTGTCTGCAGGGGGTGTGCACACCCACCTCAGAGGAGGCACGCGGAGACAGACTTGGAATAAAGTCCTTTTGGTCAAACGTTTGCTGCTGAATGCAAACCACACAACCAGCCAGACCAGCTCTTTTTTCTGCTCCGGGAGGGACTTCAGCAGCCCAGCATCGGCAGGGAAACAACCCCCCCACACCCAATAAATAAACTCCCATTTGCCGGAACCTCCTCCCAAGATACATCCTCAGATCCCACCTCAACTGGGGGAAGTTTAACTTATTTTAAGCTGTTGCCATTAACACAGTTATTATGTTATTTATCATGGTATAGGTGTGGAGACAGCAGAAGATGTAAATAATTAAAAGGCAGTTAAGGAAATGCTTCCTCCTGCCCTTTCTTTGCCCCTCAGATAACGGGGCCTCAAGCGGGCACCCGAGGACCTTACTGGGGCCCTCACACCTGTGCTCACTGACTGAGTGCTCAAGCCTCTGCTGTTTAACCCTCACGGGATGAATTCGGTGCTTGTGGGGGAGCTGATGGGGTGCTCATGCATCAAATAATTGGGCACTTATGCACAAAAGGGCATTCCTGCATTTATTAATTGGAATTTGCCTGCGCAAAGAGGCAGGAGAGGCTGAGCTGTGCCTTGGGGGAGCTGAGGGGACCAGCCCAAGCAGGGGGAGGCACAAGCAGAGGGGAGACAAGGGGTGACACCCAAACCCGGACAGTTTGTGTCCCTTTGCAGGGATCCACTGTCCTTGGCACAGGGCATTGGCAGCTCCCAGCACAGGCTGCTCCCACCACCACACCAGCTCCACTCCAGAGACAAAGTCTTCTCCAGGCTGCCCCTGTCCTATGAGGCTCCATCATTGTCCTCATCACCCACATCTTCCTCCAAGAGCTCTTCCTCGTGGGTTTCAGACATGGCATCATCTTCCACTGGGGAGAGGAGAGGCAGGGCTGCAGCAGGGGTGGCCTTGACCCGCCAAGAGGGGGTGAAGCCCCCCAGCTGCAAATCCCACCCCACACCGGGAGTGGGAACACTGCCACCCTCCCACTCCATGGCAGCAGACCAGGAGCCAGCACTGACCTGTCCAGCCTGCAACTGCAAACAGGCGCTGATCCCCCCCCGAGCAGCCCTCCCTCCACCCCCGGGGCAAAGCAGCGAGCACGAGCTACCAGCAGAGATGCTGCGGGACCCCGGAGCACCCCCGAGTGACCCCAGAGCCCACAGCTTGATGACACTCACGGGTGACGAGCTGCCCGCTGAGATAGACTGGCCCAGCTCCACACTGGAGCACGAAGGTGACGGGAGGGACGAGCTCCAGGCCTTTGAGGCTGATCTGCAAAGAGCCGGAGCTCAAAGACCCGCGGCCCCATCCCGAGATGACGCCGTCACCCCTGGGCAGGGGCTGTGAGCGGGGCTGCCCTTACCATGGGGAGCAGCGAGCTCCGCAGCGCCGCGATGGGCACCGGCTTGTGCTCCCCGGAGGCGTTTTTGGAATCCACAAGCCACCACGTGCAGCTCGTCCCTGGCGTCAGCTCCCAGGCAGATCTGCAGGGCCGAGCAGAGAGCCCATGGCAGGGAGCCGCCGGCCCGAGCGCCAGCAGGTCCCGGGCGGGGCTCGGCTCTCACCGTCCTCAGCAGCACCAGGTGATCCAAGAAGTCGTCGTCCTCCTTCACCACGCAGCTCCGGGCGTCCGTGCCCAGCTGGCAGCCTGGGAGACACGGCGGGGTCTGTGCAAACACAAGCTGCCCCCTCCCAAAAGCAAAGAAAGGTCCTCCCCCCACCCCAAAACACAAGGGCGGTTTTCCCAGGTGCGCAGTCAGTGCGAAAGGGGGAGGCGCACCCAGCCTGGCTGCCCGCAGAGCGGAGCCACCATGCCCAGCTCACTCCTACCGCCAGGTCTCGTCCTGGGGCTCACAGCTCCGTACCCCACAGCGCAGCCACGGGCCGATCCTCTGACAGCGACCGGGAGAAGTCAAACGAGCTGCTCATCCTCCGCAGCAAATCCAACACCAGAGACAGCAGCACCCACCGAGCAACAAGCCGCTGCCCTCTCACCGACTGCTAATAAAGGAAAGGGGGGTCCCGGGAGGTGCAGGTTGGGAATGCACTGCAGGTGTGGGGGGGTGGAGGTGGCATCAAAGCACCCACCACCCCCTCACACCCCCAGCAGCACCTACAGCCCACCTGAGCACACTTTAGCTTGATTAGAGACGAGGCCACCAGCCCTGGCAGTGAGACCACCGGTCCCTGGGACCCCTGTTCCCTGGGCCAGCCCCACCCTACCCTCCACTGCTTGGGAAGTCACTCATTAGCTGCTGGGATTGGGCCCCCCGAGTGTCACTGGACAGGGATCTGAGGCTCTGAATTGGGAACACTCCCCGAGCTGCATTTTCTCTCTTTATTTAGTGATTTCATCACTGCGGGGTGTTAAAAGCAAAACACCAAGGAAGGACCCCAGCAGGGCAGACCCTGCAGCATCCCAGGTCCCGTTCCTGTGCAGGAGCTGGGATTTCCCTGCACCAGAAGGTGGCACTTGGCACTTCCGACAGTTCTGCCTGCCCTCTTGGGGTGTGGGAACATGTGGCAGGGCTTAGGGGCTAGCACGAAGGCACGCCCAGCACCCGGCTTTTCTCCGGTAGCCACAGCCCCGGGAGGGGGGATGGACCCCCCGAATCTCAGGCAGGCACCCGGGAACAGCACATGGAGCAGCACCCTCTGCTCGGGACAGATTTGGAGGCACCACAGAGATTCGGAGGTTTATTTCACACGGCAGGAGGGACAAAAACCAGGACAAAAACTGTACAGTCACTGCACATACTGACACCAACTTAGGCCCAAAGGTGCTGCGTGGCAGCGTGGTGTGGGCAGAGCACGTTTGCACATGTGTGAGATGAGAATCCACCTCCCATCCCCGAGTGGCACGGACACGGACATCTGTCCCAAATGAGAGGGAGAAACTGCCAGAGATCTGACAAGACCGTAATTCCCTGGTTTTGGAAGTCCTCCGGGCTCGGAGCTCCCCTCATTCCTCTGAGCTTTTCCTTTGCTGAAGGCATCGCTGCAGCTCCCGGAATTGCACCCACCCCTGGAATGCAGCAGCTGGGGCAGGGATGGAAATCCTGGGAAGGGCTTGAGCGTGCAGGAGGCTCTTCTCTCCTTCTCAACAGATGGTCCAAAACTGGCCAAGCCTGGGACGACGGGGTCCTTCGTCCTTCAAGAAAACAGAGCTGGCGGTCTCCACATCCCACTGCCAGCCAGGAACACCTCAGATGGGAGTTTGTTCCCTGTCCACACATCCCTGAGGCTGTGCTCCCCCTTGGCGAGCAGCTCCAGAGCTTTTCCCCAGCTCCAGGTCTCCAGCACGAAGGAGCTGGTGCTGTCCCAAAACCACCAGCGTTCCCAAAGGAGATCCTCCTCCTCTCTGGGTCAGTGCGTGCACTGGAGGGTCCTGCCAGCACCGGCACCCCTGGTGCTGCTTCTCCAACCCTGGCCCTGCAAGAAGAGGGTGGGAGGTGACACAGTGTCACCCAGCAGGCTCAGCTGGGGACAGGGACCCGCAGCCACCGCCCCGGCAGGCACAGAAGGGATCCAGGAGCACCATGCACAAGGTGTGGAGCTCCAGTGAGCCACCGAGGCAGCAGCCCAAGGAGGGTTAAAGCTCTCGGGGCAGCGGGGAGGTGTCGGCAGCTGTAGCCGGGCTGACACCGGACTCACGTGCCCGAACCCGGGCAGCAGCCTGGGGCTGGCCACGGGCTGTGGTCCCCGGGGAAGGCGGCGGCCAGCGCGGGCAGAGGAGAGGCCGGAGGGATGATGACCCGGCCGGGAAACACTCTCCTCCCAGCTCTCGGCTGCTCCCAGTCAGTCGGACGGACCCGCGGGCGTCTCTCCGCCAGCAAACCTGAAAGAGGGGAGCACAGGGGGTGAGAGCCCAGATCCTCCCACCATTCACCGCCCCGTGTTCCCAGCACGGGTGAATCCTTCACAGGGAACACCTCTGGCACCCCTATCTGGCTGCCCGCGCAGTCTGGCAGGAAACCTCTCCTGCCCTCAGGCGTCAGGAGGGAAACACGGTTAAAATCCACAGTAACCAGAGTAACTCCAATTTTGTCATACTAATAAAAAATCTCAGCGTGGAAAAAGCCCACCCTACAATTTGGAGGTGTAAATCGGTGTCAGGGTGCCGGCAGGGCAGAGCCACAGCATGGGCGTCCCCTGCCAGCCCCCTGCACCCTGTGGGCTGCCAGCTCCGGGAGCGCATTTCCCATCAAGGGACGGAGCAGGATGAAACTAATTCCATTCCCAGATTTACACCGCTGGAGGGCAAAGCAACCTGCTGAGCCCGGACTGGTGACGGCAGCCGCAGTGCCTCGCTCCGGAGGGGGTCCCCGCGTTTTCCTTCTTTAGCAGCAGAAAGTGGGACCGGCAGGAGAAGGGGGAATCCCAGGCTTTGGGACACATTCCTGCTCAGCTGTTTTGCTTCCCTGTTCACCACCCGTGTTTCCTTTACCCAGGAACAGCAGACCCGGTCCTGGCGGGATGGAGTGGGACTGGTAGCGACCTCAATTTTGCAGCCCAGTGGAGGGGCCAGAGTTTTAGGAGAACATAAGGGAAGAGGGCGGTGGTTCCCAGTCCCACACCCCAGAGCCTCTGCCATGCACCTCGAGGTCTGCCTGCTCCCCCAGCTCTGAACTGCGCTGTCAGAGCACCGTCCCACCACTGACACCCCCCCCCCAGGCACACCCCAAAAGGCTGGACCCCCACAGCCGCTCCCGAGGAAATGTCTACAGGTACCTACTCATCAGGCTGTGAGCACAGTGCGGGCTGCGCGCCCTGCAGCCGGGACTCGCCCAGGGGCCGCTGCCGGTGGCCACTGCCCTGGGGCAGAGGAGTCTCCTCTGTTCTGCTGCCGCTGCCCCGAGCCTCGCCGTCCTCCCCGGGGCGCCCGGGGGCCGCCTTGCTGTCCTCTGCAGGCCCCCCCTGAGGGCTGAAGGCACAGGGACAGCGCTGCAGGTCCTGTGAGACGGCGTGGAGCCGGCGGTCGGCGCGGCGTGGGCAGCACAGCAGCTTGCGGAAGGCGCTCCTGAAGTCGGGGCTGCGGCAGTAGATGATGGGGTTGAAGGCTGAGTTGATGTAGCCCAGCCAGTTGAGGAAGAGAAAGAGCTGGTCTGGCACCAGTGACCGGCAGAAGACCTTGATGATGTTGGCCACAAAGAAGGGCAGCCAGCAGAGGGTGAAGATGCCCATGATGATGCCCAGGGTCTTGAGCGCCTTGTGCTCCTTGATGGCCAGCAGACGGGAGGGCCGCCTGCGCCGGCTGCTCCTGGACGTGGGCCTGGGGGGCTCCTGCAGGAACCTCACCTTGTCCTTGCCGATGAGCTGGACGTGCCGCGTAGCCACGGCAAAGACTCGGACGTAGACGAAGATCATGACGAGCAGGGGCACGTAGAAGGAGATGGTGGAGGAGATGATGGCGTAGGTCATGTTGGTGACAAAGTCGCAGCAGCGCGGGTCGTCGTAGCAGCGCGCCGCCTGCTCGTCCGCCCCGTCCCGCCACCAGTGGTTCATGATGGGCAGGAAGGAGATGAAGGCAGAGATGGCCCACACCAGGCACACCACAGCCCGTGCCCGGCCCTTGGTCACCAGCGCCTCGTACTGCAGCGGGAAGGTGATGGCGAGGTAGCGATCCACGGCGATGGCACACAGCGTCTCGATGCTGGCCGTGACACACAGCACGTCCAGCGAGGTCCACAGCTCGCACACCATCGTGCCGTAGGGCCAGTGGCCGCTCAGCAGGATGGTGGCCCCTGGTGGCACCACCAGCAAGCCCATGATGAGGTCGGCGCACGCCAGCGAGGTGATGAAGACGTTGGTCATGGTCTGCAGCCGCGGCGTCTTGGCGATGGCCACGATCACCAGCAAGTTACCAGCCACGATGACCAGGACAGTGAGGCTGATGGCGGTCCCCAGCAGCCACTGCCGGCCCAGGCTGCCGGCCCCGCTGCAGTTCCCGGAGCCCCCCCAGGCGCTGCCGTTGCCCGCGGGGAGGGGGCTCATCTCGGCCGGGCTGGGGGCGCCGGCCCCGCGCCCGCCGTGCGCTCCCCGCCGCGCTCCCGGCGCAGCCCTCGGGGCGGACCGGCGGGGCCGGGTCCCCTCCGCGCCGGAGGAGGAGCCTTTAAAGGCGCGGGGCGGCCCCGGGCTGCCCGCTCCGGAGGGCGAGGGAAGGGGAGCGGGCGGCGGCACCTCCTCCCCCGGACGCGCTGCTCCGGCCCGCCCCGCTCCCCTCGGCATCCCCGCCGGACGCCTCAGCCCCTCGCCGTGCGCCCCTCGCCGTGCCCTCCCGCCCTTCTCCGTGCTCTCCATCCCCTCACTGTGCCCTCCAGCCCCTCTCCGTGTCCCCAGTCCCACACACCTGTCCCTGTTCTCCACGCACCCTGCACCCTGCCGTGCACACCATTCCCTCACTGTCCCCTGGTCCTTTCCTGTGGACCCTCACCCCTTTGTGCCACCCTCACCGTGCCCGTCCCCATGTGCCCCTCTCCGTGCACCCCTCGCTGTGCTCAGACTCTTCCTGGGCAGGACAGACTGTCCCTGGTGGGGACAGTGACACCCCTGTCATCCCCAACATCAGCACAGGGCTGGCAAGGCAACGCCCCGCTTCCAAAGATGACACCCAGGGCCACAGTCACCATTTCAGTTCCATATTTATTGCCTGAACCTCCTTCCCAGTGGATGGGGGAGACCTTTATTGCTCCCCCTCCTGAATTTGAGTGGGTGCTGGTGTTTGGAGACCCCCACCCGCACTTCCTGCCCCTCTCCCTTGGCACTGGGGAACCACCCGATCTCTGGAGGGCTCCACAGCCCCATCACTGTTCCCAGGGCCCCTGGGCAGACTCCAGAGTGGATCATCTTTCCCTATCAGTTATTTATACAAATACTGGAACTTCTAAGGCAGACGGTCTCCAAATGTGGCAGTTTGAAGTTTCAGCCAAATGGGGGAATGTTGACAAAGACAGAAAAAATATGTGTAAAAATGATCTGGTTGGCATTTCTTCCCATTCACGAGCTATGAATGCAGAGTCCTGGTTTTATGAGCTTGATCTTTACAAGGCTGTTTTGGATTTTGTAAGCCCTCAGCCAAGGGCTTGATCCAATCTCACTGAGCTCCCAGCCCTGGCATTTGCTGCTGGCTGGGACCGAGCAGGGAATTGCTGTTCACAGGGCAGTTTGTCCTGGCCCCGGAATGGCACATGGCACAGGCACGGCGTGTGCAGCAAGGCTGTCATCTGTCCAGTGTGGCTGCACACCCAGCTCCAGAGGGCACATGGAGCTGGATTTGTGTCTGAAAGTAAAGATCTGAGGGGAGGTCCCTGGATAATGAGGGCTTTGGGCTTGGCTGTGTGGAGTCGCCAAAGGCTGGGCATGGGGCAGGATGCCCAGCTCTGCCCCCACCCTCCTGAGTGACCAGGGGCTGCTGGCTTCCCATTATTCCCTACGCTTTCCATCCTCACCTCTGTTTCCCATCCTTGCCCCCGCTTCCCATCCTTGCCCCCACTTCCCATCCTTGCCCCCACTTCCCATCCTCGCCTCCACTTCCCATCCTTGCCTCCACTTCCCTTGCAGCCCCAGCTGCCCTACAGAGCTGGGCTCTGTGCTGGCTCCCAGACACCAGAGGGGCTGCAAGACCCTTCCTAGGCATTTTACAGCCTGTTTTCCTGCAGACAGTCCCTCATGGCGTTTTCAGGCCCTGGAGGGAGTTTCCCCCTGCATTCCGAGCCACGGACAGGCACACTGCCCTCGGCAGGACAGACAGCCAGGTGCTTCCAAGGGGCCAAGCAGACATCCAACCCCATCCTGGTGTCTTCTCTCTGGAGCTCAAATCAGCACCCCTCCCGGACAGGAGGGCTCAAAGCCCTGCCCCATTCCCAGGGAGCAGACAGGACTGGGGAGAGGAAGGGAGAGTCCCAGGCCTTTCATCACCGCAGGGGAAGTAACGTGGCTCCGTATCTTTGTCCCAGTTTTACAGCTGGAAAAGCTGAAGCCGAGATGCTGGGTCTCACCCAGCCCTGACCTCCATCCCTGCTGCTCCAGAGCCTTGATCCAAGC
The DNA here is from genome assembly GCF_041296385.1 of Aphelocoma coerulescens. Classification (NCBI taxonomy): domain Eukaryota; kingdom Metazoa; phylum Chordata; class Aves; order Passeriformes; family Corvidae; genus Aphelocoma; species Aphelocoma coerulescens. The sequence goes on from NC_091035.1 coordinate 4,627,357, forward strand.
CCCCACAGGGATGGAGACCATCCAGCCCAGGGCTGCCACCAGGGGAAGCATCCTCTTCCCTTTCCCACCACAGCCACGGGCCAGGACTGCTGGCCCAGCTCTACCTGCACAGCCACTGGCAGTGGGGGAGGCAGAGCCAGCCCTGGCAAAACGCCACAGGAAGCCAATGGGTCAAGTGTTGCTTAGAAAACTCTGGGAAAATATGTTTATGCCATGGATCAGAGCAGCTCCTCTGGCTGTTGCTGCAGAATAAACAATGGGTATTTAAAACTACTTCTTTACACATAGAGAATTGGGATGAATTAGGGGAGATCCCTACTTGGGGAGAGCTGGGATGCAGATGGGAACTGGCACCTCCTTGCTGGGCAGCACATGAAGTTCCTGGTGCCCACAGATGTGTTTGGAGAGAGGAAACAGATGCCTGAGCTGATCCCAGACACATCTGAGGGCACACGGGCTCTGCTTGGTCACAGAGAGTGAGGGGTGAGAGCTCAAGTAGCAGCTATGGATAAAACAAAAGCTTTTTATAGCTGGGAGCTCGCTCCCTCCCTGGCACTTGGCCACATACTCGCCGGTACAGGACATGAGATAAACCCATCACACGGTGGAGTCACAGTGCTGTCACTGCCCGTGGCCACACCGACTGTGGGGACACCAGAGTCCCCCTCTCCCCTCTGCTTCAGCTTCAAGCAGAGGGTCCAAAACCAGCCCCAGTGCAGCAGGTGGTGGTACCAAAGCTGCCCACTAGCCCTCAAGGGGTTTCACCTCTCCATCCCAAGGGAGGACACCTGGGGACAGCACAGGACATGGATGAGGACCATGGGATGCTCTTCTCTCTGCCTACGAAGGAGATGCCCAAGGAGCACCATTTTACCCCAAATTCCCTCCCCAGGGAGGGAGCTCTGGACTCGCTGGGATGGGCACAGGGCCAGGCTGGGCTTTGGGAATGGGTCCTGCTCTGGCTGTGTGTCCACAGAAGCGATAGACTCCCCTGGACTTTCAGAATAGTTTCCATATCAGATCCGCAAATCTTGCTTTGAAGTTGTTTGGGATTCTCTGTCACCACATTTCCTCGTCAGCACATAAACAGGCTGTGATGAAGCCTTAACCCCTGGGTACTGCCTGTCCCAGGAAGCCTGCAGGAAGCTCCACATAAACTCTGGTCTCCATATAAACCCTCCGCCCCCGGCACAGGCGGGCACGGCTCTGGGAGCTGCAGCACTGTCAGCCAGGGCTTGGGCAGGAAGTGAAAAATCTCTGTGTCAGAATAATAAAAAACACTAAAAATGTGCTGTTTCACGGGCTCTAATACAAGCTGCTGTTTTTAGCGTGTGGGTTACCCAGGGTGTGCTCAATATCCCATGGCAAATTTGCCCATGGCAAATATCCCACGGGCAGCGTGTATCCACATTCACAGGGTTCAGGCAGGGTCTGTGCTGTGAATCGGGGGTGCTTTACACCCTGTTGCATGTCCACTAGCTCCCCTGAGCAGGCTGCTGTCCCAGCACAGCTCCCCCATCACCCAGGGGAAGATCCCTGTGCCACCCCGGCGCTGCCATCCCAGCCCGGGGTGAGCCCTGGATCCTGAGGAGCTCCAAGCTCCCACGTCTCAAACACTCACATCCTGTTTTCCAGGCGAAGCTCCTGGGAGCTCCTGCCTCGGTGGTGATGAAAGAGGCAGCGCGGGCACCCGGGAGGTCGGAGCCGGCCCAGCCGGGGCTGAGGTCACTCTGCTCCCTGTTTAACAGCCCGTTCCCACAGGGTTTGCCCTACGGACACACAGCTCGGCAGAAGGAGCCGTGGTGTCCTTCAGAGGCCGGGCAGGGCTGGTGGGATCCCTGTCCTCGCCTGGGGCACCCTGGGGTGAACAGATGGGGGCTGCAGGGGTGGGAAACCCGCCACGGAGAATGCAGCTTGTGGCCACCGGCGTCGCTTCCGAGGAGAGGAGATGGAGGCACGGAGCTGGCTCCGGGGCCATCCTGCCGTGCCCAGAGCAGGCAGTCCGAGACCAGGCACAGCCACTCGTCACCCCGGGGCTGCAACTCTTCCCGAGGCCACGGCAGCAGTGAGAGAATGAGGGAAAGGGGCATCGAGATCCTGAAACCCAGCCAGTGACAAAGGCTGCGCTAAGGCAACCCCAGGTCCTGCTCCTGCCCCCCAGATCCCTGCGCAATTATGTTTTCAAATTAAAAAATAAATCATAGGAAAGCTGTTTTCTTTCCGGTGTTGTTGAGAAGAAAGCCTCCTACAGCAGCAGCAGCAGCAGGGCGGTGCCTGCAGGCAGTTATTCCCAATTTCTGACATTTTTATCACGCCTTGCACCATGGTTTCATTTCTGACAGGTCCCATCTCCCTCCAGCTGCAAGTACCCAGAGAAAGGAGAGTCCTCATGCTGCCATCACGACCTACAAAGGTTTTACAGATGTTTTCACAGCTCCTTTCCCATTGTTTCTGGTTTTCCTTCAGCTGTTGCTAAAGCAAACTGGGGTGGGGGAAGGAGGGAGAAGTTTGCAATAACACGGGTCCAGATTTCACAAAAAGTGTGGGAAGTGTCGAGAAAAAACGTCAACAACAGAGATGACCTCAGGGAGAGCTGAGCTTTCAGGCAAGGCTTTCGGAGGGAGAGAGGAGCACCCTGCCTGTGGGATTCCCAGCTCTGCCCCAAAGCGAGGTGGGAGGGAGAGGGTCCAGCCCCGCTTTGGGGAGAGAAGCTGCTTTGGGGAAGCTGGCAGGGATGAGGGAGCGAGTGCCAGCAGCCCCGCGTGGAGCCCGCTGCCAGCCCCCACACCACGGACACCGTGCCACCCGCTGCCTCCCCCTGCCCCTCCTCTGCCCCCTGCATGCCCGGGCACCCTCTGCCAAAGCTCCCGGCTGTGCCCCCACTGCCCAACAGCACCCATCCCTGCTCCCCAGCCCCCGGGCCCCTCCTGGGGCTGACACCAAGCTGTGTTTGCTTCCAGCCCAATGTCTGCAGGGAGGAAAACCAACAACAACGAGGAGGAGGAGAAAGAGGAAGAGGAGGAGGAAGTCAAACACTCCCCCTCTGGCTCTGGGTATGGGTGCCACGGTGAATCCCATGCCACAGAGGCTGTTGCTAGCAGGTGTCAAGAGCAGGACCCAAAGAGCACATCCCAGGGTTGCGTTTTGGGGTGCTGAGCACCCCCGGCAATGCCAGGGGCGTCCCAGTCAGGGTTTCCTGCCGAGGGCTGGGGCCAGCGGAGATGCCCTTCCCAAAGGCAGGATGGGCTTGTTTATGGGGCAACTTTTATCTGCACAAACAGCCCTTGGGCGGGCAGCGGGGATGTGGCTTTGTCCGGGTTTGTCCTTATCGCCCGCCGCGATCGGAGGGGAATGTAAACACAGATGGATGGGGTGGAAATGCCGCGGCACCGGGACATCCTCACTGGGATGGGGTCCATCATCATCCCGTCCTTCATGGGGCTGGAGTGGGGTCCCCAGGCCTCCATGGGAGGGGTGGGGTGCAGAGAGGGCTGGGGATGTGCCTTTCCACGCGGGAGCCACACGGACAGGAGGTGATGGATGGGGCAAGATGAAAGCTGCCAGCCCCCCACTGCCCACCAGGCAGGAGTTTATCCTTCCCTCGGGTTACCTTTTTCCTGTCTCAGCAAACCCTCCTGTAATCACAGCCCAGTCGGGATTGGTGGAAGTGGGGCCGGTGATGGCAGGGCCGGGCAGGAGCTGCCCCTGCTGCCATCCCCCGGGGCTGCTCTCACACCAGGGACAGGGGCATTTCATGACTTATAAAACACGTTTTCTTCCCCAGGACCCTGCCAGGGGAGTGAGTCCTTCACCAAAAGCCACCCCTGCTCAGCTACCAGTGACTCAAAGCAGGTCAGAAGCAAAGACAGTGCTGGTGGAGAGACGGACACCTCGGAGAGGCACTTCTGCTCCCGATTTAGAAGGCAATAATGTGATAACCTCGTGTCACATGAAGATGACGAAGGGCTATCCAGCCCTGGGAGCTGCCCATGGAATGGGCAGATAAAATGCCCTGGAGAGGAACATGCTGTAATCGGAGGGTGCTGGTAGCAGGAGAACACCCAACGCCTCTTCCCTGCCTGCAGCAGCTCCCGGGCAGTTGGAGCTGGGCAGGAGAATCCTGTTCCCCGTGTGCTGCCGGGAGCACCGAACTCCAGCAGGCACTGGGATGGTGACACCGTGGTAGGGCCGGCCCTGCTCTGCCCCAGCCAGGATGTGCCCTTAAACCCTGACCTTCCCCCAGTCCTTGACCCCATAACGGTCCATTCTCCAGCAGAAGGAGGAGGAGGAAATGGCAGCGGCTGCCTCGCTGGGTTGGGGGTCACTGCTGATGTCATTTCATGCCGGAAATGTTGTTTTCCTGCCCCAGTGCCCAGTAATCGATTCAGCAGCTGGCACAGGGCGAGGGCTGCCTGCCAGGCACCACAGCCTGCCTGGGCTCCCAGGGGTTCCTGGGGGGTACCACACCCTGCCTGGGGTCCCACAGGACCCTGGGGGGCAGAAACACCCCTGTCCATACCCCAACCTGGCAGGAGACCACTGCCCTGGACACCGAAATGCTGCCCCATAGGAAATGCTCAGAGATGCACTGGGGACCCCCAGCACCCCGGGGCGGGACCGTGGCTCCGCAGGGATGAGGCTGGCCCTGGCCACGGTTCGGAGCAGTGCGTGGCTGCCGAGCTCCATCTGTCGGAGCCTGGCTGTTGTTTTGGGCAGGACGGAGCTGGCTGTGTCCCACCACCGCCCGGAGCCGGAGAGCAGCCTCAGGCCCCGGCCCAGGGACAGGCACTGCCACAGCCTCGGTGACCCCGCCGTGCTGCAACACAGGCGGAGCGCTGCCGAAATGCTGCTGGCATCTGCTGGCGCCTGTGCCGGCATCTGTGCTGGAATCCAGCCTGGCTCCCGGCATCCCGGCCGTCAGCAGATGTCAGCACCGGACCGGTGTCCGGTGAGGGTCAGCAGAGCCCTGTGGCCACGGCTGGGGGACCAGGGAAGGGATGAAGGGCTTCTTCTAGAGGGTATTCGTGAGCAGGGTGGTCCCAAGGATGCTCTGAGGGGTTTCGTGCCCGGGTTTCATCCCTGGGTTCCCCAGCCTCTCCCGTGCCCAGCCCAGGGGTCCCGCCCAGCCGACCCTGCGCCCCTCCCACCACAATTCAGCCTCTCTTTAAAACTTTTCTTTTATAAAGTATTAAGACGAACCCTATTTTTCCACAGCTCCAGGCCCGGCAGCCCCACCGGAGCATCCCCGGGCTCACGGCGTGGGGGATGCCGGACCCGTGTGTGGCCCCCCCGGCTCCTCCCGCATTTGTTCCCGGCTCCTCGGGGGAGGCAAAGCCATTTGGGATGGGGGACTGCCACCCAGCCGGGCGGACATCTGTCCCCGCAGCGTTCCCACGGGGACCACCCGGACCTCCCAGGGCGGCCACCCCGCGTGGGCAGGGGAGGGCACGAAGGGGCAGCGCTGCCAACACCCCCGAGGGCTGTGCGGGCTCCCCGCGTGGCGAAGGGCCCGCGGCACGGGAAGCGCGGCCCTGGAATGGGGGGCACGGCCCGGGGGTGCCCCGGGGCTCACAGAGCACGGAGAGGGGACCCGGGGACCCCTCGGGGGTCCCGCCCAGGCCCCGCCCATTTACCGCGAAGCCACGCCTACCAGATTTGCATAACCCCGCCCCTCGGGCCAAGCCCCGTCCCCAGCCGGGTGGCCCCGCCCATTCCCGGCCCCGCCCCGCCCGCCGGAAGGGGCGTGGCCCTGCCCGGAAGCGGCGGCGGGCGGGCGGCGGCGGCGGCAGCGCCGGTCCCGCTCCCGGTCCCGCTCCCGGTCCCGGTCCCGTCATGTCGGGCCGCTGCTGCCAGGGGCAGACGCCCAGTCGCGACATCCCGGGCCCCGGCAAATGCCTCGCCCTGCCCGACGGGGCCCCGCTGCCGCCCGGCGACTACAGCACCACGCCGGGGGGCACCGTGTTCGGGACCACGCCGGGCGGTGAGCGCCGGGCCGGGCGGGGTCCCTGCGAGGGGGGACTGGGCGGGCCCTTGTGGGGGGAGAGCGGGGAGGTCTCACCTGCGGGAGGGGGGAGCGCTCCCCTTCTGTCCCAGCAGGAGAACGGGGAGTCCCCGCTTTGTCCCGGGACGCAGCGGAGGTTTGGGGGGGCGGGGGCAGCAGGACAGCACCTGCCCGGGTGTCCGTGCTGGGGAAACACGGCAGGGACCAGCCTCGGCCTCCCCGTGGTTACTGATTAATTCTAATCTCTAATATTTGTTGTTTTCTTTGGCAGTCAGCAAACCCTGGGGCCTTTTTCTTTATTTCTGATCCCAAATTGCTCCAAATTCTGGAGGCACAGCGCTCCGCTGCTGCAAACAGGCCGTGGGCTTGTTCCCTCTTTGTCTGCTGCGAGGTCCTGTGCAGCCTCAGGGAGCTGCCGGGAGAGGAATCTGTGGGGATTTCATCCTCAAGTAAGAGTAACAAACCGATTCTGCTAAGGGCTCCTCCATCAGAGAGGTTTTGTGTCCCCATCTCTTCCTTGGGTGTTTAATTTTGGCAGTTTGGCCCCGAGAGAAGTGGCCGCGGTTCCAGGTGATGGCACCTGGCACAGGATCAGTGTGGGGAATTCCAGCTGCCTCTGGTGCCCCTGAGCCGGGGCTTGGGGTGATTTTTTTTTCCACACCTTGCAGAATGCAGGTCACTGCCTCCCTGCCCAGGTGGATGTGAGCAGCAGGAATGGTGAAGCCGTGCCTGAAGTTCAGCCAAAAGAACAAACTGTGGGAGGGGATGGAGGTTTTGTTGGTCCCTCGGATCTACCACAGGATTCCAGGGGTTAAAATTCGGAGAGAAGGGGAAGTGACACTGCTGACTCACTCACCGGGGTTTGTGTGTGCAGAAAAGCTGAGGTTTGGGGTTGTTTTGGCCATGTGTTCCCTCTGAAAGCAGGAGATCGCTGCAGGGCTCCAGCAGCACCTGCAGGGATTGTGTTGGGCTGTGGGAGACTTCCCCAGCGTGGGTAACACAGCAGAAATGAGCAATTAGCGGCGCGCAGTAATGAGCCCTCGGGGGCTGTCAGCTCTTGTTCCCCGGGGAGTTGCCGAGTGTTGGCAGCAAGAGGAGAAGCTGGACCGCGTTTGTGGCCGGGGTGTGCCCACCTGGCAGCGCTCGGGGCTGTCCCGGCCCGTTTGGGGACAGCGTGTGCTGCCCGGCCCTGCTGCGGGATCACCCCGCTGCTGGAGGGAGGGAGGATTGGGAGCTGCTGGAGGACAGACACGCAGGGCTGCATGTCTGCCTTGTGGTGCTCTCAGGGAGCCGAGCATCCCGTGGTGGGTGGGTTTTCCTGCTAAATACACCCTGGCCCCCCTGACAGCACCGGGGAGCTGCTGGGAACGTGGCTTTGGGCGTGTGAAGGAGCCTCTTTGTGCCTGGGGCAGCCCAGGCTGGGTGTCCTGCCCAGGGTGTCCTGCTCCAGCTGTCCACAGACCCTTTGCTTTTGGGAGCTCTGGGCATGAGGCTGTTGGAGGAACGTGGAAGCTTCGTGTTCCCGGTGCTGGTACATGAGCTGCAGTTCCAGGAATCCCTGTCCTAGTCCTGCTCCCTGAGCTTCCCAGGAATTTAACACCCCTCTCCCAGCCAGCTGACTGTTGGGTTGGATCCTCCTCCTGAAACAACTCAAGTTCAGAATCATCAGTGAAAAGTTTTTCAGTGTTTTGAGAACTCCCTGGCAGAACTTGGTTGGAACACAACACCCGGACATGTTGTTTTATGTATTTATTTTATATTTATAGTGTTCAAACCAAAGGGAGTTGATTGTTCCAGGACAGATGGTGACGGGAGCTGTTTGCCCACGTGTGTGTACTTTAGTTAACGCTTTTGGGGAGGGCACAAGGACAAGTTCCTTTCCCTCTGGCTGGAACAGGAGCAGAGCAGGACCTACCTGATCCAGAGGGGTGTGCAAAGACTGTTTTGGGAAGCAAACACTGTTTTCCAGCACTTCCTGGGTTAAGGCTGTGGGCTGTTTGGAGGGATCCCTTTTCTGCCTGTGGTTTTTGAGCTTTTTCCATGAAATTCCTTTATAAGGAACAGGGTGTTCCGTGGTGTTCCTAGAAATCCATGCCCAGAGGCTTGATGTGGTAGGCTGGAGCTGGGTGGTTCCTGGTTAACCCTTGGAGCATTAGCAATCTGTGTAAGCCTTGAGCAAGGTGTGTGTAACTGCTGCTCTGCCAAGGGACGTGTCCGTGCAGGAATTCCCGCTGGGCAGCGCTCAGAGGGACACGGCCCTGCCACGTCCTGTCCCCTGGTGTGTATCCACCTGCAGGTTCAGGTGGGATGTGGGTTCTGGTCGTGAGTGGAAAATAAATTCAGTTTTCTGTTTGCTTTATGGGCTGGTGTGACCTTGAGCAAGGTGGAAGGGGCTGGATCTGCTGCTTCCAGCCCCTGCCTGGGGTTTGGAGTCCTGTGTTGCTCTGGGCAGCAGCTGGCAGCGTTTGGGTACCTGATGCCTCACCTTTAGTGGCAGAAATGGTGACAATGTACCTGGCTTTGGGGTGAGGTGACACAGACTGAGCAGGGAAGCACTACATCACAGCTATCGCTATACCTGAGAATCCCTGAGTGTTTTGGATTGCAAGGGACCTTAAAGATCATCCAGTTCCCCACCCTGCCCTGGGCAGGGACACACCTGACCATGTTCCTGTCCCCCCCCCCCAGGTACCAGGATTATTTATGACCGTAAGTTCTTGATGGAATGCCGCAATTCTCCGGTTGCCAAAACACCCCCCTCCGACCTTCCGGACATTCCAGGCGTTACCAGCCCGAACGTGGAGGAGTTGAAGCTTGAAAACCACCATGTCCAAAACTGTGAGGAGAAAGTGAGCGCAGGTAAGCGCAGGCAACAAAACCCCAACAACCCGTGAGGGTGCGCTGCTGGTTCCTAGAAATTCCAGAGCTGGAGTGGAGCCAGGAGATTCCCATGAACTGTGGTCAGTTCTCCAATAACTTCTTGGAAAGTCAGAGTGGGCTCGGTGTCACAGGGTAACAAGGTTTTCGTAGTTGTTTGATCCTGCTGTGGGCCCCAGCAATGTGACTTTTGCAGTTATTAGGTGTAATTTGATATAATTCCCATTAATTCAGCATTTGGGAAGCTGCTGTTGGATTAGGAGCCCTGTGGAGAGCAGAGGGGCAGCTGCTGCTGCCTCTCCCTGTGCTGGGCCGTGCTGCAGCTGCTTGGAGTTTCAGGTTACAATTCAGAGCAGGATTTACTTGGGTTTTTAATATCAGCCTGAGTTGTAAATTCCTCCTGCCTGTTTCTGACCCCATTTTGTGACAGGGACACTTCACTGAGGCCCTGGTGCAGCAACACGAGCCAATGTTGCCCTTGAAGAATTGTTTTAAAGTTATTTCTTGTTTTAAAGTTATTTCTTGAAGCAACCAGAACCCACCAAGTGAAAGTATTTATCTTCTCTCTAAAAATAAAGATCTGAAGGCTCTTGTTCTGTGCTCACTCCAAGTAAAATCTTTCTGGAGTCATTGCCTTGTGCCTGACACACTGTTGTGACCTGAAGTGGCTCACTGGGCTCCCTGGCACCCTGACATGCAGGCTGGGTGCCGGGTTGTGACTCCCAGAGAATCCCTGTCCTCGGGAACAGCTCCTGGCTGCCCTCGCTGGTTCCTGTCCAGCTGTGGGAGCAGCTCTTGGGATGATGAGTGTGAAATGTGCCTGTCTGGGTTGTCCCAGCGACTGTCCTCAGGGTGGTTCTCTACATTCCTTGTTATGAGGGAATCCAGGCTAAGAATAAATTATTTAAAGGGCATTTTCTCTACCTCTGCTCTGGTAGAGAGCTCCCAGAGCTGACACCTTTACCAGAGCTTCACAAGATGATTTTCACACCAACCCTGATGCCTGAATGCTGATTTTAAGCCCAAACGACCCCATTTCTGAAGCACAGCCAGCTGCCAGTCGCTCCTTCACTAAAATCTTTGGTATTTAATGTGGAACTCTGAGGACTCACCTGTGGTTTTGTCCCTCCCAGCAGGTGAGGAAGAGCAGTTCGACATGGACATCTAACGCACCTGCCCAGAGAGTGCTGATCCAGTGAAGCACCAGGACTTGTCTTGAGGATTCCCACCAGCCAGGCTTACAGCAGCCCATGCCTTGAGTGCCTTCCTGCTCCTGGGAAAGGCAGATGATTCCCTCGGGAGAGCAGAGCGTGTCCTGTTCCAGGGGCCAGGTCTCAGAATGCTGGAGGAGACACTCTCACCCCTTGGTTTTGGTTCCAGTTTTATGCTTTCGTTAATCATTTTAATACTGTAACAGTTACAGAAATGCAATATAAGGGAGAAATAAAAATCATGTGGAGTCTCCTCGTGTGGAGATGAATGCAATAAATGTGGCTTCTGACCCTTATTCCAGCAAGAAGCTGCTGACCTGAGGCATTAAAATGGGTCAGGTGCTTCTGTGCATCACCCTCAGGTACCCCCTGTGCTGCTGGGGCTGGGCCAAACACCCCTGTGTCCCACCTGGTCCCTGGGGCAAGCTTTGGTCTGCCAGATCTGTGACAGAAGCTGTCCCCTGAACATTTCCAGAAGGCTCTGTCACAAGGTGTGTTCTCTTGCCTGCCTGGCAGGGGGCCGGGCTCAGGCTGCAGGTGGGAATATTTGGGATCAGTTCAGCTGGAGGCACTTGGAGGGTTCCTGACTCTGAGCTGCCTTCTGCCCTGCCAGGGAAAGGAAGGAGCCTCCAGCTTCTCTGCTGCAATTCCTTCTTCCTGGCATGTGTTTGCCTGGGTTTGTGATCCGTGCTGAAATTTCCATGCTGCTTTACCCTCACTTCTCTTTTCCATCATGTGGTGGGCAGGGAGAAGAGCTTTGGGGAAGAGGGTTTCACAGGGAGGTTAGAAACAAAGTCTGTCAGGGTTCGAGAGGGGCATTTTCAACCAATAAAGTTAATTTTGCTGTGGGAATGTTCAGATTGGGTCCCCAGAGCAATTATCTTCATTTTTAGCCTCAGTGAGGTTTGATAAATGCGGTCTGGACAGTCTGTAAGACACATTGCTGTGCTACTGCTGGGGGGTGGGGGCACCTCAAAGGAAGAGAATCCGGGGGACAGCCTGAACTTCAGACTTCCTAAACCACAAGGAGCGTCTGTGCAAATCAGGTTTGGTAGATAGCATTTAAATACCTGCTAATGAAGCTCAGTGGTGACATTACGATATGCAAACCCTCAATAATGAGTAACAGAACAAAGCAATTGCTGCAGATAAACCTGCATTTCTCTAGGATAAGATTTAAGGGTTTCTCTGAAACCTTAATGGGAACAAATCCAAATTTATTGCCCTCAGGTGTGACTTTATCAGTCTCAGCTGCACCAGTTACGTTCTGATGAGGGTTTAGAGAGGAGCTGTTGTAGCTGGGACGGACCTTTTTCTGTGTTAAATTGGTGGTTTTGGTTAAAAATGGCACTGCTGGGCTGTGGTGCAGCTGCAGTCCAGCTCCTCATGTCCTCAGAGCCCTCCTGCTCCGGTCACTGCTGGCACAGCAACCCCCAGCTGCAATTTCCGCAGGGGCAGCATCAGTTTTTGGTTTAGGAAAACTTCCCCACGTTGATGGCAATTTCCCCAAAGCTCCCCTCCTTCGGGGGAGACTGAAACAGCCGTGACGGGCTGGGGAGGGTGTGCAGGGACTGAATCCGGGTGCTTGTGCTGGGGCTCGTTCTCCTGCTCTGTCAGGAATTCTCGCTCCAGCGTGGGTGTACAGTGGGAAGGGTTGGATCGGTGGAACCCTCGGGGAGCGGGTTTCCTGGACAGGGACCTCTCTACCTCCCTCGGCAGGGTTGGGTGTTGCCATCCCCTGAGCCGTGAGTCTGGGCAGTGTCCCACTGTGTCACCCGGGACTGTGGTTTCCGTGGGAGACACGGTGCTGGTGGCCCTGGGACCGCCCGGAGGTGCCATCCCAAGCTGAGGGCTGCACATTCAGGCAGTTTGGGGTAGAAAAGAGCCGATTTCAGCCTCGACCTGCCATGGCTGTTGCAGGAGCAGGAGTCTTGTGGCGTTGGGATTTGGTGCCGGTACGAAAGTGGCTGCCTGGTTTTTGGGGGTGTCAGGTATTGCAGGTAATGCTCCTAAGCGCCATTCCCTCCCACCTGTAGGAGAGGTAACACGTGCTGGAGGTGTTAAGTGCTTTGTCTATGCCCCGGCAGCTTTGGCAGCTTTGCATCGGTATCTGCTGCTTATGCAGATCTGGGGAACATCAAAGCACCAGGTGCCTCCGACAGCGATTCGTGGCTGATAATTCGGAGGGAGGGAGGGCACCCTGTGAAACACCTGGCCAGGTGTGACCAAGGGTCCGGCCGAAATGGTCAGAGCTCCTGCTGGGTTCTCGGTGCAGGGCCCTGGGGCCATGGGCACATCAGGGCAGTTGTGGGGGGCAGAGAGAACCGTGACCAAAGCAGTGGATGTGATGAGGTGATGTGACACCCATGGACATCTGCTCTGATGCAATTTGTCCTAAGCCCGTTCCTTAAACCTTTCGTGGTGTGGGACCAAGTGGTCTCAGCATCCCATCGCTCTGGTCCTTCACTCCCTCCCTCCCTCCCTCCCACCCCCGGCTGCTGCATCCTTCAGCCAGACAGTTTTAGATCCATCTCCTGCCTGCATTCATATTTGCAGCTCTCCAAGCTTGCCTGAGCCTTGTGAAGAGCAGCTCAGCATTCCAGGGCAGATCCCTGCTTCACCAGGGTCTGTTCTTCACCCCACACTTGTGCTCCCAGGCCGAGGAGCTGCTTTTTCCACGGGCTGAGCCCAGTTGTGCACAGTGGGAGGGAGGGAGGGAAGGAGGCAGTCGTGGGTGGCTGAGGCTCAGCTGGGATGCTCCGGGGAGGTCCAGGGACAAGTTGGCTTTGTCTTTGCATTTCCCATCCCAGCCCCTTTTTGTCTCAAGCAGGCACAGCAGCACAGCCGGTGTCCCTGTGTCCTGCCCCACATCCCTGTGTCCTACTCCGTGTCCCTGTGTCCTGCTCTGTGTCCCAGTCACGGGACGAACACCACCTGCCCGACCCAGCTCGTGCTTTAATGCACCATTTGTACAAACATCACCCTGGGCCTGTGATAAGACCCCTCGGTCTGTTTGTTGGCGCTCTTTCCTTTTTGTGTGTCCAAAGTAATCAGTGGCTGCTGTCCCCCCTGGCCAAGCCAGCCCTTCCCCTTCCCTGCCAGCTCTCCCCCAGCCCTGGGGTGCTGAGGGGTCGCGGGCAGGACCCCGTGGCAGGACTGGGGCTGTCCCCCCACTTTATCATCCTGCGTGTCTGGGCTCCCTCTGTCCCCCTGCCGATGTGGATTGGGGCAGGAGCAGGGCCAGAGCTCTCCCTGCTCAGGTCAGGTCCCCCCTCACAGCCCGCGCCTGGCAGAGCCCGGCTCACCAGCAGATCCTTGCCTGAACCCGACTTTATTGTCATTGTCCACACTTTGATGTTTTCCTTACAGCCCTGGAATCTCAGCCTTTATTTTTCCACCCTGCTCTTCCCAGGGAACGGCTGTTGCCTCCCCCTGCCCCGCCACAACTTTTGAACCCGCTGCTGGATTCCAGGCAGGCGTGACGGAGGGGCAGAGATGGCAGAGATACAGCATCCTGCCGGGGCTGGGGGGCAGGGGGTCCAGCGTGGGCGCTGGGGGAGTGAATCCTCCTGCTTTGGAACCGTTTTTGAGCAGGAGTAGCAAAACTGTGGAGAAAGAGGCAAAATAATGTAATTTTACATCACGCAGAGCACAAATGTGCAGGTTCCTGCCTGCCTTTGCCTCCTGCCGGGGGTCAGCCCCGCGCCCCCGGCCCACCCTTGACAGCTCCTGCAAATGACCCTCTAATGACGGGATGGTCCCAGTGTGAAAGCTGTTGGAATATGTAAGCGGCCCCGGGGAGGGGCTGCTGGGGAACACCAGACACGCTTTGTTTACCCGCCGGCCGGGATGTGGATTGGGGATAATCAGGCTGGCCTGGGATGTGGAGTCGGGGCCGCTGGTCCCAGGAGGGGCGGGGTGGAGGTGGCCCCCGTCCCGTCCTGCGCAGCCACCGGGGCCACCCGCCGCCAGCCCCGACGCTTGAGGTTCAGCCCGTCCCCTCTGCTGCGTGGGGGCCACCAGTGGGTCCCCACGCGTGTGTCGTGTCCCCACCCGTGGGGGCAGCTGTGAACCTGGGGGATCCCAGACCTACGGCCGGGGCTGCAGCGGGGACAGCTCGGTCAAACGCGGGGACTGATGCAGGAGGAGCAGCCCCTCCCCAGCGCTGCCGTGAGGGAGGACACGGTCACCCCGGGGCACTCAAGACCCCGGGCATCGCCCCCATCACTCCTCCGGATGGGTGACCCAGAGGAGTTGGCTTGGAATTCACTGTTCTGACAGGGCATGGCCCTTCCCTTATCTCCGAGGGGTAAAAAAGGAGGAAAATCCCTTTAGCCTCCGTTCCACGCCTGCAGGTGCCTCCCTTGCTCTTGAGCAACCCCTCACAAGGGTGGGAACAGCTTCGTTCTTATCTCACATGAGCTTTGGAGCTTTCGAGCATCTTTTGCACTGTTGGAGGGACCCCGTTGCTCTGGTAGTTTCAGGAGCAGCCAGAGCCCACCTGCTCTCGGAGCAGGCTGCAGCCAGAGCAGGGAGAAGCTCTGGATGCAACAGATGGAACAGAGAGAAGGGGAGACTCACCCTGGCAGACCATCAGCAGCAAAAATCAGCAGAATCCAACGGGCAATTTTATCATATATATAATTTATTGATGAACTGTACAGCTGTGACCTTTTCGCTACCACCTCATCCAGCAAGGGGAGGAAAAGGCTTGAGCAGAGCTGTGGTTACTTGTCTGTAACAGCTGCCCACCTAGATCTGCCAGCTGGGGCTCTGGACATTGGGTAATACACTCACTTGTCTAAGTTGTAATAGAAATCTGATTGTTTTAATAGAAATATAATAAAATTCTTCGGAGAAATGCCTAAACCCCCGGGGAGATTGAAAATCCCAGTGGTGTGGATGCTCAGCACGGCCAGACACTGCAGCTGCAGGGTCCTGAGAACCTGTGGCCACTGGTGATTCCTGAGGCTGGGAAAAGCGGCATTGCCTGGGCCGTGTCGTGGCAGGGAGCGATGCTGCTGAGCTCCAGTCCTGCTCCTGCTCCTCAGCTCCTGCTTCTGTCCCAGACACAGCGGCCGCCAGCGCCGCAGATCCCTGGTGAACACAGTGCGGGGCACCCACCACAACAGAGCTGCCCCTGGGGCCACAGGGAGGTGGCTGGTGGCCTTTTCCACACAGAGCCTGGATCCAGCCAGGCACTGTGGCCACGCAGTGATGCAGAACTGCCGGGCACCCCACTCCGCCCCAGGTCTAGCCAAGGGTTTGCCAACCCACGGGTGTGTGGGCTTCAGAGATGCCCTGGTCTGTGCAGTGGTCGTGGTCCTTTGGGCACTTTTGGGCAGAGATGTGCACCTTCATGCAGGCTACGAGGTGGCCTCAGTTGCAGCCACACTCCTCGATGATCATGTCCTCGTGGTGACGGACGACGATCTCGCCCTTCTCGTAGTAGAGCATGGAGAGGGGACTCATCTTGACCGGGGAGCAGGCAGGACACGGCACCTGGTTGGGCTTGTAGAGCTGCAGCAAACTCTGTGGGAGACACGGGAAGGGCAGAACATCCCCCTGCTGCGGGCAGGGCCTGGGGGCGTGGGGGGCACGGGGGATGCAGGGGCAGCCACCCCCTCTTACCTGTATGTACGCGTGGTTGGTGGGCTTGAAGGTCTCGTCCACGGGCGAGGGGCACAGCCCTTCGCAGCGGTAGGCGTTGTACTTCTTGGGGTAGACAATCCAGCTGCCCCAGCCCGTCTGCTCGAAGTCCACCACCATGTCCACCCGCCTGCACAGGGCCCTGCCCTGCTCCCGCGCGGTGGCCGCGGCAGCGTCGCTCACTTTGATCCTCTGCTTCTCCATCCTGTTCCTGCGGTGCCGGCGCGTCCCCGCGCCCTGCGAGCTGTCACGCATGATGTACTTGGAGGTCTCCGCGGTCCTGATGAGGCTGTGGTCTCCTGGAGACTTGTCTTTGGAGAAGACGAGCAGCAGGACTCTATCTGCCACATCCTGGGGCAGGGCTGGGTCCCCGTGGCCGGTGTCCCTCGGGACAGTGGTGGCCGGGGCAGCCGACCCTCTCACCTCCCACTGCTCCCTTCCCGTGGGACTGTGGTGCCCAGCGACCACGGCTTGATGGAGCCAGGACCGGAGCAGGTTGGTGACCTCAAAGACTTTCCAGGAGGCCTGGGTGGCAGAGGGGCTGCCAGCCACGGTGCCCAGGAAGAGCTGGTGGGCACAGGTCCCATCTCCCCGGCACCTGCGCCGCTGGCTGTGGTAGATGTCCAGGGAGACGTTGTGGGCACGGGAGGGGCCAGGCAGGCGGACGCGGAGCTGAGCCAGACTCACCTCCTGGCTTCTGGAGAGGGAGGACATGTCGAAGGAGAGCGCCCAGCGGGAGCCGTTCTGCAGGGAGCCTGAAAGCCAAGGGCAGGGTGAGGGGACATGGTGCCAGGGGTGCCAGAGCTGGGGGAGACGGTGCCCTCGCGTACTGCCAGGGAACCATCCCTGCCGTGGGAACCCGAGGGGCGGGAGAAAGCTGCTGGATCCACCTGAGAGCCAGCGAGAGCCTCAGGCAGGGCTGGTCCTGGGAAGGGGGTTGGTCCTGGGAACGGGGATGCTCGGGACAGCGGGGATCCCTGGACAGGCATGCATGGGGACGGTGCAGGTCCCGGGGATGGTGCTGGTCCCAGGACAGGGAGGCTCGGGGACAGTGGCAGTCCCGGGAAGAGGGACGGTGCTGATCCCGGGGACAGGGTTGCCCGGGAACCGTAAGGGACCCAGGGACAGTGCCGGTCCCACGACAGAGATGCCCGGGAGCGGCGCCGGTCCTGGAAACGGTGCGGGAAACAGTGCGGGTCCCAGGACAGGGATGCTCGGGGACACTGCGAGTCCCGGGGACGGTGCCGGTCCCAGGATAGGGATGCCCGGGGCCGCGGCCCCACTCACCGTGTGGGGAGAGGCTGAGAGCGGCGGCGGCGGCGGCGCGGAGCGGGGCGGGAGGGGCGCGGAGCAGCTGCAGCATCAGCGGGGGGCAGCGCGGCGGGGCGCGGGCCGGGGCGCGGGTCGGTGCCCAGGTGAGCGCCCGGGTGGATGCTCCGGTCGGTGCCCAGGTGAGCGCCCGGGTCGGTGCGCAGCCCAGGCGGAGCAGGGCGAGGGCGCAGAGCGCGAGCGCGGAGCGGAGCGGGACCCGCATGTCTGCCCGGGCCACCCGCGGCCGCCCTATTTGTACAGCGGCCCCGAGCGCCGCCCCGGGCGGCCCGGCACCCCCCTCCCCGACAGCCCCCTCCCCTCTTCTCCCCGTCCCTCTTCCCGTCCCTCCGTCCCTATCTCTATCCTCCCTCCCCTCCACCCCATCTACCTCCCGGCCATCCCTCCCCGGTTCCATCTCCCTCGTCCCTCGCCCTACTCTTTTCTCCCTCTCTCCTTCTCCCCATCCTTCCCCCGCTGCCTCCAGCCTCACCCATCCTTCCATCCATCCCTGCCTCATCCCTGCATTCCTCCAGTTCTTCTCTTTCTCCCCGTCCCCATCTCCCTCCGTCCCTGTGGCTGGGGGTGGGGGGCGGCCACCCCCGCGCTGTGCGAGGACACGGCCCGGGACCCCTGGGGACGAGTGACGCAGGCACATCCCCACCCCAGTCCATCCTGCCCTGCTCCTTGGAGAAGGGAGCAGCACCTGGGGCACCCGTGAGCCCCAATCTCTCCGGGGTGGGGGTGCCAACGGGGGTCCTACCCCTCGCCACCCTCCCGGAGAGGCGACACTCGTCCGTTCCGGGGGGAAACGTGCTCAGTCCTCCCGCGGGGCACCGGGAACCTGGGGGCCGCTCCCGGTTTATTCCCCCGCTCTCAGCCCCGCACCTCGCGCCCAGACGGTGGCGGGGTGACGTCACGGCCGTGCAGGGTGACGTCACGGCTCCCGGCGGCCGTCGGCAGGGGGCGCCGCTCGCTCGGCCGCGCTGGGGCGCCCCGGGCCCGCCGCCCTTCCAAGCGCTGAGTCTCGCGAGAGCCGCGCGCGCCTCTCGCGGGAGCGGGGTGGCGGGCGAACATGGCGGCGGCGGCGGCGGCTGAGGGCGCCGAGCCCCCCCCGGAGCCTCCCCCGGCCCCGGAGCCCCCGGCCCCGCCAGAGCCGCCCGCTACGGACGCCGAGACCGGGTATGTCCCTCCCTGGGCGGGCCCGAGGGACCCCCGTACCCCCCCGTACCGTAAGGGCTCCGCGGGACCTGGCCCCGTTGCCATGGGAACGGGGATGGGGGTCCCGGCCCTCCCCGGGGGTGTCGGGGGGCGACACCGGGGGCCAGGCCCCGGGTCCGGTCTGTGCCCCGCGGTGCGGGGTCGGGGGTGGGCGCTCCGCTCTGACCGCTCTGCCCCGGCAGGGGGGACGCCGCCATGGTCGATGTCAGCGCGGCCCTGGAGACCGAGTCGGCCAACGGGAAGGAGCCCCTGGTAGGTGCTGTGGGCACGGAGGGGGCTGGCTCAGCCCGAAGGGTAGCATCCCCTAGCGCCGGCATTGGTTCCTTAAAGGATTGTTTTGGAGGTTAAATCTTCACCCGTGCGGCTCATCCTCACGAACTGAGTGTACAAAACAGCTCCAGCCTGCTCGCAGTGCGGCCGTGGATTAGGGGAATGGATTTATTCCCTCTAAACTCCTGTCGTGGCAGATTCCTGCCCAAAGCCGCTGTGCTGTCTGCCCCGGGCGCTGTTTGATTCCTGGCTCTGCTCCGGTTCCAGGATGCTGCCGGGGACGGCGCCGAAGCCATGGATGTCCAGGGGGGCTCGGGGGACGAGGAGAACGTGCGGCAGCTTGGCGAGATCGAGCTGCAGTGTGGCATCTGCACCAAGTGGTTCACAGCTGACACCTTCGGCATCGACACCACGTACGTGAGCTGGGCCAGCATGGGGCTTTGGTAGCAAAAGTGGAGTGTTTGGAGTCTGAGTTCCCAAGGACCAAGGCCCTGTCTATGTCCTTGAACACTTGGGAACTGGTGTGTTGTGTAAATAAAGCTTTGTCTGTTGTAAAAGCACTCCCATGAAACACCACTGAGCCTCTAAGATGTTTGCGGTTTTAGGAGGGGAAGGAATAATTGGGTTTTAACCTGGAATAATTAGTTTCTTAACGAAGCTGCTTTTTCCCAGGTCTTGTCTGCCCTTCATGACCAACTACAGCTTCCACTGCAACGTGTGCCACCACAGTGGGAACACCTACTTCCTGAGGAAACAAGCGAGTGAGTTTGGGAAAAGGACGTTGGGAGATGTTTTGTGCAAGGTCAACCTGGAGGTTTGGTTTTGTCTGAAGTCGGTGGGTGGGTTCTGCTGAGGCTTTTGGAGTATGACCCAAAATCCCATATTAATAACCATGTGTGGCTTCTTCTAAAAATGTTTTGCTACTAATTTATGAAAGTAGTGTAAATGGTTCAGCGAGGCCTGGGTCAGCACAGAGTTTAGGAGGTTTTGCAGTTACTTGGGGTGATCACTGTGTACATGGGTGTCTGATCTTCCCACCAAGTGTAATTGTAGCCCTGGGGTGTTTTGTTTCTCAGATCTCAAGGAAATGTGCCTTAGTGCTCTGGCCAACCTCACGTGGCAGTCGAGGACGCAAGATGAGCACCCCAAAACGATGTTCTCCAAGGATAAGGTTTGGCTGTTGTGAACTGCCTTGGGCTCACGTCAGGGCTGGTGTCAGTGAGGAGCAGCTCACAGAAATGTTTTCTGTTCTTACAGGATATTATCCCGTTCATTGATAAATACTGGGAGTGTATGACAACACGGCAGAGGCCTGGGAAAATGACTTGGCCCAATAATATTGTCAAAACCATGGTAAGAATTGAGGGTAAATCTGTGAAAGAATTCCTGCAAATTTTGGTTTTCTGATGTTGGTGTGTGCTGAGGGCTGGGCTTGGAGCTACAGGGTGAAGATGCTGGTGCTTCTTAGGCAGCTGATGTACCTAACACATAGTAGGAACTACTGGGGCTTAAACACTTGCTAATGAATTTGTTATGATATTACCCTGTGTAACTAAAACTGCTTTGCTTTAGTGTAAAGAAAGAGATGTGTTCCTGGTGAAAGAGCATCCAGACCCAGGCAGTAAAGACCCAGAGGAAGATTACCCCAAGTTTGGGCTTCTAGACCAGGTATGTAATGAGAGACAGGAGGAAGGCGGGGAGCTGAGAGGAGGGGTGGGGGGTCCTGGTACCTTTCTGCTCAGTCGATGGGCAGATCTCTGCCACGAGCCTGTGTTGTGCCAGCAGTGGATGGGAGCTCCAGCACCTGGAGTGCCCTGCCCAGGCTCAGAGTGGTCCCTTTGACCAAGTCTGTACAGCAGATTATTTGATCTCTTGCAGGATCTTGCCAATATTGGTCCAGCCTATGACAACCAGAAGCAGAACAACGCCGTGTCCACAAGTGGAAGCTTAAATGGCAAGTTCTTTACTCGGGAGGGGTTTGGGTATTTGGGACTAAGATGCATTTCCCCGTCCTCTGGGCATCTCTGCAGTTAAACTGTCGTGTGAACTGAGCTTGTGCTTGTGCTCAGAACAGTCTCACTGTGCATTTTTATAGAAAGATTAACTTCACTTCTTGGGAAGGTTCAGCCGTTTCTTTGCGGCGACCAGATAAATCGAGATGCTCACTGAAAGCTGAGCTTGTCACTTTTCTCCTAGAATGGTTTTAATTTATCTCCTTGAGTTATTCAGATTTCCTGTTGCTCTCCCTCTAAGAGTTGAAAGTAGCTGGAGGAAGTATAAATATGTATATTTTATATGTATATTAAACATACATGTGTATGTTTAATTCCCTGTGTTCACTGCTTGTGTTTTGCTGTTCCTTTCTGCGGATGACTTCTGTGCTGTCAGCTTTCCCATCTTGATGAGAGTACTCAGGGCAACCTTGCTGCAGTAAATGAACTGCTAATGGGTTTATATATTAATAATCTTTATTAAGCACATCCCAGTAGTACAGACAGGAGTTATTTGGGGCTTTTTAAAGCAGGTTATAGATATCTGAGGTGTGTTGTTTCCATGTCATGCACTGGTTTTTTTCTATTTAATTTCTGGGACACTGACAAACATGTGGTGCCACTTCTGTTCTTGCAGGTGGAGCCTCTCTGGGAGGTGAATATTTACCTTTCAGCTTCTAAAACTTAAGTATTGCTGTTTGCAAAGCTTTTTTTGCTCGATTCTCTTAGAAGCCAAAGTCAATCAAAAATGAAAGTGTGCCCTGATGTGATTGCAGTTGGATTTCAATACAAACCAGCAATTCCATTCTTTAATCTTTGGTAGTTAGAAGCTTTTAATTGCCATATTCTGCCCTACTTGACTGGTGTACAGGTTTTATTTATTTATTTTACACTTATGTTTATTTTTATTCTGCATCAGTTGACCTGATGTAGTTTTAATGCTTGAATAATTGCTCTGAAATTTACAGTGCAATGGTTTGGGCAAGTAACTGTTGACAAACCGGAGAGCCTGAATGTTTGTCTGCACTGAAATCAGTGAGTGCAGCTGGATCAGGTCATGTTTGTGCAGAATATGGTATTCCCTGGATGGTTTGGATCCCTTACACTGTAAGGGAATGCTGGTAATGGAAGAGCTGACTGGATTTTTAGTTACCACACGAATGCGGTTCGTGAAGGTGTTTATCTACAGTACATGACATTTCCATCATTTTCCTTACAAATCAGCAGCGATATCTTTGGAAATAGCAGGATGATAAATTGCATATATGATTTAATTTATTAAAACGTGCCAATATTAGTTTGATTTGACATGTAGCTTTTCCTGTACTACAGTTTTATAACTGAGTGCTGAGTTCAGACTGATTTGCTGTTCAATCATGGAACTGGCTTTAGTAGTACTGAAGAGAAACACCTCTTGCTTTTCATTTTCCCTCAACTTAGGTGTATTTTATTTTGTAGATGGAAATTGAACATTAAGTGCTTATTGCTGGTTGGTGTCAGTGTTCCTCCAGCACAGGGTCACTGGGTTGGTGGCTGTGCTGTAGGGTGGGTTTCTGCTGCTTCTGCAGAAATAGATTTGAGCTGTAACTGGAATCTCCATGAATAATAATAATAATGCCCCTGAAATGGATCCCATTGCTGTTGCCTGTAAATCTTCTGATGACAGAAAAGATTCTTAATTCTCACCTGAAAAGCTCAGGTTGAGCTTGTTTTGCTGCTCAATCTCCTTTAGCTTCTGCTCCAAATTTAGACGCCTCAAAAGCTGACCAGAAGCCAGCTGGCAAATGAAAGTTGTGGATTTTGCTGTGCTTGTTGGCAGTGAAGCCTGGTTCACGTTAACTGTGGACAAAGGCACCTGAGCCCACGAGCTGATTTTGGTTTGGCTGCTCTGCCCCTCTCTCCCTGGAGATTCCGTGCGTGCGGGCGCTGCCGAGCAGCTCCTTACTGTGCCTGGTTTGTGTGTCCAGGGGGAATGGCTGCTGGGGGCAGCGGGAAGGGCCGAGGAGCCAAGCGCAAGCAGCAGGACGGAGGGACCACAGGAACAGCCAAGAAAACGCGGAGGTGAGAGCAGAGGCGCCATGAGGGTGCAGGGATGGGCACAGGGATGGAGGCAGGGATGGCCAGCAGTCGGGGACAGTGGCACTTGTGGTACTTTAAGCTGCCTCCCAGCTGCCTCTGCCCTGGGTGGGTGTCTGGGGTCACTCCAGAGCCCTGTGATGTCACTGATGAGCCACAGGCTGTAAATGATTTGCAGTGGATAAGTGTGTGCTCGTTTCACACAGGCACAGGTGTGCAGCCCCTGAGCACAGGGACAGCTCTGCAGGGGTGTCCTGGGGTGACCTGTGACAGCACCTGGGAGATGCCAGCGTGGAGTTTCTGTGTTTCAGTGACCCGTTGTTTTCGGCTCAGCGCCTGCCCCCCCACGGGTACCCTCTGGAGCACCCCTTCAACAAGGACGGGTATCGCTACATCCTGGCCGAGCCCGACCCCCACGCACCCGACCCAGAAAAGCTGGAGCTGGACTGTTGGGCAGGAAAACCCATTCCTGGGGATCTGTACAGAGCCTGCCTGTATGAACGAGTGCTCCTGGCCCTGCATGACCGAGGTACAGAGCTCGTGAATCTGTCCAGGTTGTGTTTCCTTGCAGAGGCATCTGGGCAAGCTCTTGTTACCAGTCAGTGATGTTCCAGGTGCCACTGCTCTCAGAGGTGCAGAGGTTAAATCCACCTCTGCGTGGTCGCTTGCCTTTTGACATCACCACGTTAGAAACCAAAAATAAGTGCTTGTGTGCTCCCCTGCAGCTCCCCAGCTGAAGATCTCTGACGACAGACTGACTGTTATTGGCGAGAAGGGCTATTCCATGGTGAGAGCCTCACACGGCGTGCGGAAAGGAGCCTGGTACTTCGAAATCTCCATGGATGAGATGCCTCCAGACACAGCTGCCAGATTAGGCTGGTCACAGCCCTTGGGTAAATAATTTTACAAAATATTTCTTAGCAGGTGCTCCTGCTACACTCCATGTGTTCATGACAAAGTGTTTGTCTCCGCAGGGAACCTCCAGGCCCCTCTGGGATACGACAAGTTCAGTTACTCCTGGCGCAGCAAAAAGGGAACCAAGTTTCACCAGTCCATAGGGAAACACTATTCCTCTGGCTACGGACAGGGCGATGTCCTGGGATTTTACATCAGCCTTCCAGAGGATACTGAGACAGCCAAATCCCTGCCTGACACCTACAAAGACAAGGTGAGGTGCGAGTTCACTGTTGGATTAAGCATTGGCAGGTGGAGAACTGGAAAACAAGTTGCTGTGGCCTCACTCGCACCCCTGTCCGTGCATCCTTCCCACCCTGCCTCTGGGTACCTCTGTGGTTCATAGGGGAGAGGTCCAAAGTGTTGGTCTCAAGAAAGCAAAATCCTCCTGGATGAGATTGCCCACATCTCCTTTCACCTTCCCCTCCTGGCTCTCTAACCTTTGAGCTGTAGGAATGGCTCCTCACAGGTACTCTGACACCAGGCACGCCTGTTCCTGAGCAGGGCAGGTGACAGGTAACAGTTTTTTGGACTTGTTTCTGATGTCGTTTGCTGCTATTTCAGGCTTTGATCAAATTCAAAAGCTACTTGTACTTCGAAGAGAAGGATTTTGTGGACAAAGCAGAGAAGAGCCTAAAGCAAGCCCCTGGAAGCCAGGTGAGTTGTTGCTGTCACTTCAGCATGTGCCTGGCTCGAATGAAAGGGAGCAGAGATTAATCTTGTCAGGGCTGCTGTGTCCTGACAGCCACCATCAGTGGGAAAACCCTTCGTTTTTCAGATCATATTCTTCAAGAATGGTGTCAGCCAAGGAGTTGCCTTTAAGGACATCTTTGAGGGGGTTTATTTTCCTGCTATTTCTTTGTACAAAGGCTGCACGGTAAGTGAGGGGTCTTTGAAAGAGAATTCCTAGATACATCAATTTCAGTAATGCACAAAGTGTGGGCACTCTGGGAGTGTGCCAAGTGAAAAGGAAAGATGGGAATTATTTTAGTGGCTCTGGAACAACGTTGCTGTTCATATGTGTAATGGGATTATCAAATTGCTGAAGGAACATCAGCAGTGTTTGTTCCTGTGGGCTTGCACAAGGTGTGGGTAGGCTCAGGAGTAGGAAGGGACAAGGACGGAGGACTAAAGAAATTTTCCTGGCTTTTTAGATGTAATGAAAATGCATGTTCCACAGGTTTCTATAAACTTTGGGCCGTATTTCAAGTATCCACCGAGAGACATCACTTACCATCCTGTAAGTAAAACTGAAGCTCCCCCCCCCCATTTGAGAGCCCCATTGTTTAAATCAAAGATGTTTTGGTGTGATTCATACCACACCTGTACCTGTCCTTCAGTCTCAGTGCCTGGATAGTGTAGCCAAAAGGATTGTGTTTAAAAATATGTAAGGACAGATATCTCAATAAATCATTAAATTTTAATTAAATAATAGGTGCTGTTATCTCGTTCCTCTTGACAGACTGTTGCCTGTGTTGGCCTCATTTGTCAGTAAGGGGGCTGAATTGTTGTTTAAGGAAACACTTGGAATTTCCCCCCCATACTACTGTTGTGAGGAGGGAAACAGCCCTGGGATGTGCGGTCACTCTTTGTCCAGGAGTGGAGCTAACTGTGCTTCCCTCTGCAGATGAGCGACATGGGCTGGGGGGCCGTGGTGGAGCACACGCTGGCCGATGTCCTGTACCACGTGGAGACAGAGGTGGATGGCAGGAGGAGCCCGCCCTGGGAGCCATAAACCCCCGACAGCGTGGAGTTACTGCAGAGCAACATCCATCTCTCTCTCAGTGATCAGCCAAGGACCCAACAGGCTGAGGCGGATGCAGCCCTGGCTGGCAGGTGTTTTGTGTGTGTTCACACCCCTCTCCCCTGCCACTGTGAGGCAGTTCTGGGGTGTTTTGTGCTAGTTTGGGGCCTCTCTTGGAGCCCCCCCAGTACCATTAGACTGTCACTCGCTGGAGAAGGGGGTGTTGAAGAACCTTCTCCTGGGCTGTGACAGGTCAGGGTGCAGCTGGACCTGCCAGGTGTAGGTACAGTGAGCCCTGAGCTCAGGTGTGTTTGGCTGATGGTGACCAACAGCTCCCAGCCAGGACGGCTCTGTCAGAACAAGGCGGCTGCATGTAAGACTGAAATTTGGGCTTCTGTCCAAACTGTATTTTTTTTCCCCACAGACTGGAAACCAGTTTAAAAATAAAGGCTTTAACTCTTCTTTTTATTCTTGTCTTGTAAATTGTTACAAGTGACATTTAAACTCAGAGTAGCTACACTTGGAGATCTTTTGAGCTGAAGATCTGTGCACAGGAGTTAATGGGGCCTCCTGCTAATAATCATCGTTGCAGAGCTTTGGGTGAATAAATAATTTGACACTTCTTATGTGTTCGTACAGGAAAAATAAATTAGAACTGTTTTGAGGGGGAGAGGAAACAAAATTGTTGGTTAAGTAAGTGCTGTGTTTGAATTTTGGGAGAGTAAAATTTGACATTCAGTCAGGCCTGTGTTTGCCTCACTGAGGATGTAACTTCCCAGTCATCTGTCTCCTTAATAACTAATTAGCCCAGACCTTTAACTGTAGACAGCACTAATTAAAGCTTTATTTATTCACTGAAAGTAATTAGGGAGGGTGGAGTTGGCTGACTGGGCCAGCATGTGCTCAGTTAAGCAACTGCAGGAATTAAATTTTTGTTCCTGCACTTACACAATGAGCTTCAACAAATAAACCTTTATATTTATTGATTGTAACTATGTATTAATTAGTGGAGTCTGCTATTAAAGGCCTTGGCTAATTGAAGCGAAAAGATTCCCTACTTTGCCCCTGAGCAAAGCCCTGCCCTGGGTGGTCAGCAGGTCGTGGTCAGCAGGTCACAGGCACTGGCCGGGCCAGGCGCTGCCGGAGGTGTTTGGCGAAGTCCACCTGTGTCTGGGACAGGACCTGGTTGATGATGGTCTTGGGCAGCCACCCCTGGAGAGGAGCAGACACGGCCTGTGAGCAGAATCTGCCTCCCCCACAGCCCCTGGCTCCCCCCAGACCCCTCCCAGCCCCAGGTACCTTGAGGTCGATGCTGAGCAGCCAGGTGAGCCGGGTCTGGGAGGGGCTGCCAGGCAGCGGGCGCAGGACCATGCAGGTGGGACCGTTCTCAGCCCTGGCATGGGAGAGAGGCCCAGCTCAGACCCAGCCTTGGACTTTCAGCCTCAAAAACTCACTTTGGGATTTGGGGTTCCCGCAGCAGCTCCTGCTGCCCACGCAAACCCAGCGACTCTGAGCCCACAGTAAAACCCTTCTGCCCTGTGGGGATCTCCCTCCCTGCACAGACTGAGCAGGAGTTACCTGATGAACCCCTCCTGCTCGGGCATCGCCCCGTAGGTCGTGGACATTCCGGCCAGGACACAGGTGGAGCCGCGTCTCTTGGAGCACCGGACGCTCACAAAGTCCCGGGGCCCAACAATGTTCCCGGGGGTCGCGGCCGCCTTCTCATGGGTGATCACCGTGTCCTTCCCAATCTTCTCCAGAATCTGCAGTTTAGAATTAGAACTTCCATTTGAAGTGTTTACTGCAAGCACAGCTGAAAGCTGCCTTTGGTTACCAGGTGTTCAGATACGGGGTCTGACAAAATCTTGGTGTTTACAGTGACAATAATTCCAAATACTTGCTCGCCCCCAGGTGCAGAACTGTTTGCAGTTCCTGGGTGAAAATCTGCTTCTCTGATTCCTTGTACCTTGGGGCTATTTCTTCTCCAGATCAGCCCCAATTTACAGCAGAACTGGCTGCTCCTTGCAGGAAAGTGCCTTTCCTGCAGAATTAGTCACACAGAAGCTGCTCCAGACTTGCCTCTGCTGCAGCAGCAACACAGACACTGCAAAACCCCTCTACATCTGCAGCAGGAAAATGGACAAAACACAGGCTGTGACAGGTCTGACACACATTTCCTACCCTGACTTCTTTGACGTTGGGGTTCCAGTCTCCCATCTGCTCCATGTTGTCCACCAGCTCTCTGTACACCGTGTCCAGAGGCTGGTCCACCACCACCTCCAGCCGGAACACCTTCCCCACGTCTGGCAGCACCTTGCTCAGCACTTTATCTCCGTTACCCTGGAGAGGGGATGGCAAAATTACCACCAGAGCTGCTCACAGGAGGGCTGCAGGGCAGCACCACAGGGCAGAGCACCCACCGCCACCGTCTCCGTCTTCCAGTCGTCCTGGTCCTCGAGGATTCTGAGGGATTTCTGCAGGGCTTCCTCTCCTTGCTTGATGTAAGACATTTCCATCTCGCTGAAGGGTTTCTCCTCCAGCCTTGAGCCTGCCAGCACCAGACAAAGGCAGGGTTGAGTGCAAGAACAGCGTTGTGCCAGATGAGCTTTATCTACACCAAATGCCCTTCTCTGTGCCCAGGGGCTGGGGATTAAACCTAGTTCCCACTCTGCCTTTGGTTCAGCAGAAGCACAGCCCACTGTCAAACAGATCTTTCCCCGGCCACTCTCTGGAGCCCCAGCCTGTGACGGTCTCCCCACAGCAGGAAGGAACAGCCCCCCTCAGGTGTCACTTACTGAGCAAGGAGCTTCTCCTGCGCACCTGGTGGATCCAGGTGCTGGGTCCTGGGCTGCGGCAGGCGAGTCTGCTCAGCTCCTGGCTGATGGCCACTGCAGCTTGTCGCCTCAGACCTGAGAAGAGAGAGAGAGAAGAGAGCGTGTCACCCACTGGCACCGCACTGCCGGGGCCTTGCCATGGGCTTTTCCCCAATTTAAACACACAACATGGAAAAGTCCCTTCTTGTCACCATCTCAGAGTCCCTACAGGGACAAAGAGCAGCCGGTTGCTGTTGCATTGCCCTGGCAGAGATTGTCCTAAACAATCCTGAGCTTGGCTCCAGCTCCAAGCCACACAGCAGTAAAAATACTGAGGAGCATCGTGCAGTTGCCCAGGAAAGAGCATGGAAATGGATCACAGAGGTACAAAACCCTCACAGCCAGAGGGAGCGTCACCCAGAGCTGGTCACAGGGACATGAGCCAGCCCCTCAGGCCCCAGCGACAGGTCTGGTGGCAAAAAGGGGTTGCAGGGACAGTAAATCACAAAACCCAACATAGTACAGAGTAGGGAGAGAATCCCCGAGGCCCAGCCGGACAGGGGCTGCCCCGGCCTGGAGCCGGACTCACCGGTCATGTTGCGCAGGTGGCGGTAGGAGATGGCGGCGCAGAGCTTGGACGTGGCTGGCAGCATCTCCACGCAGGGTCGGAGCCGTGGGCTGGGCGCTGGCTGCAGTGGAGGCTGTGGTGGTGGCTGCAGTGGTGGCCGCAGTGGTGGCTGCGGTGGTGGCTGCGGTGTGGCTGCGGTGGTGGCCGAGGTGGTGGCCGAGGTGTCTGTCCGTCTCTGCCGAGCGCTGCTCTGTCCCGGCCCCGCCGTGCACGGCCTTAAGTACGTGGGGCTGAAGGATTCTGCCCCGTCAGCCGGGAGATAAGAGCCGTCACGCCAGGCTGGGCCCCGCGGGCCAAGGCCAGACCCGGCTCCCCACGCATCTGCCGGGGCTGCGGGTCAGCGCCGTGCGCACGGGGCCGGGAGCGTGCTGGGACAGGGCAGCGGCGACAGCCCGGCCACGGTCCGGCCACCTGCAGCCCCGAGGGGCAGGAGGGAGGCAGAGCTCCCCTGACCAGTTCCTGCTGTGCCTTGCCAGGGACAGACCCCGCAGCACACGGAGCTGGGGCCCATAGCATGGATCATCAGCTGTGACAGAAAACAGATAATCACAGATCACACAACCACTGAGGATGGAAAAGACCTCCAAGGTCATCGAGTTCAACCTTTGATGGGTAAAAATGGATAGTAATGGATGGTAAGGGATAATGATGGATGAGACCATCTCACAGCACAACCATTGTGGAGTAACGAGCCAGGCTGAGCCTCTGCAAACACTGGACAAGAACCAGGACAGCCCATAGAATGCTGAATATTAAATACATTGAGCTGCTGAGCCTGGGACTGGAAGTGAGGGCAGCCCCAGGCAGCTCCCCTATTCCCCAGGCCCTGTTATCCTCCCCAGGGCTGGGAGCAGTGGGACACGGCGGAGCAGCGATAACGCTCAAGGCTGAAATGACATTTCTGGGATGAATTACGGCCCGGAGCCCAGCACTCCCAGGAACCCGTGAATTACAGCTGCTTCCTTTGACGTCAGCCCCTGCACCCTCCTGCAGGCAGCCTGACCTTCCTCCCCCCTATTTCAACAGCTTGGCCCAGGGGGAGGTCACCCCCTCACTGCGCCGGCAGCCGGCCCGGGGAGCCCTCTGTCTTCCCCTGCCTGTCCCCAGCTTTCCCGAGATGATTTGGGTCCCACCTGCCATCCAGAATGGTGCTGCTGCTCCCCAGGACGTTCCTCTCCATCGTCAGGGCTGCCATTCTCCACTGTGTGCCAGAAAACACCTCCTGCTCAGGTCAGCGATGTGGGATTAGATGGAGGTGCTGCAGGGACCGGGAGGAAGCCAGAAGCTGCAATGTCCCTTTCCAAAACTGGGAAACTTTACTGGGAAATCCTCTGCAGCTGAGCTCCCTCAAGTGTGTTTCCCAGGTCATGCCACAGCTCTCCCCATCTCCGGGCTTCACCCACCTGCTCCCACCTCCTCTCAGGTGGGGAGGGAAACCCAGGAGGGTTTGAAATCCCCAAGTCACAGCCAGGAGCATCCAGCCCAGAGCTCCAGCCAAGCACACACAGAGCACTGACAGCTCTGGGTGCTCAGGGACACCAGAGACACCCCAATATTGTGCACTGCCCCCAGCCCCCACAGCCCCCTGCCCTGCCAGCGAGAGGGACACAGCTCCAGGGACCGGAGAGCCCCGGCTGCGAGGCATCCAGGACTGTTATCCCAGATGGAGCAGCCGCTCCCAGCACAAGGCCTCAGCACAAGGACACACAGTTGTTTGTGAGAAGAACCAAAACACCCCATGCAGAGCTGCCCCTCTGGCTCCAGGCTGGGGGGGCTGGAGGGGCACGACCCCCCCATCAGTGCTGCTCAGGAGGGAGCACAGGCACAGGCACACTGTGCCACAGCACATGAGGAAGTGTTCCAGGTGACCAGTCCCCAGAGCAGGACACAGACCCCAAAAAGGCACCCAGAACCCTCAGGGGGATCTGGTTAACTGGGACACCCAGTTAACTGGGCCCCCACAGCCCCCTGAGACACCCCCCAGGCCCCTGCACAAAGTCACCACACAGCTCCATTTGCAGCTTTTCACCTAAAAAACAACAGGGCTTGAAGTACCAACATGCACAAATGTACAAAATGCACAAAACTGAAACGATGCCAAGCAAAGGCACTGGAAATTCACCAGGGCCTGAAGGCTGAGGGACCCAAGAATCCCGAGGCTTCCCTGAGCCCCCCACCCTGCCCAGCTGAGACACCTTCGAGAACATTCCCCTCTCCCAGCCCATTTCCCACGGCAGTGACGGGAGCAGGGGAGGCTCTGTCGGGGTGACCCTGTCCCTCCTGCTGCAGCACGGCTGGGGGGTGTCCCCCCATCCCAAGGCTGCCCCTGTTGCTATTTGGAGAGCGCAGACGAACCACAGCCCCCGGTGCCCACAGAGGTCACACACTGACGCCGTGAGAACGGGCTCAAGTGCAGCAAGAATAGGTCCCTGTCTTGACCCCCACCAGGTCCTTACACCCCCCAAAGCCCCGGGCTGGAGGGCTGGGACCCCACCACTGGGGCTGGGCAGCCCCTTGCCTCCCCCCAGCCACCACAGGCATTGCTGCCCTGCTCGCCCTTCACCCCAAAACACCCCCAAACAAACAGGGACAGCAAAAATACCCCCGAAGAGCCATCCCCTCCTGCCACAGATTTTCTAGCCACAGGAGCCAGCTCCATAAATGCTTTTTATTAAATTTTGTTAGAACAAGAAATTGTGTTTTCTTACTTAAACCGTTGCTACCCCCAAATCCACAACACCCACTCAACCCCAACGGGGCAGAAATATTTCTCCCCAAAGCAAGTGGTCCCTGGGCCAGTGAGAGGGGGCCAGTGCTGGCCACAGCAGCTGTCAGCTCTCCAGGACAGTTGTGCTCAGCCCCAGCAAGCAGAGCTGGGCTTGTCCTCTGTCCCCCAGCACAGACTCTTCCCCCAGAGAACTCCCCCACTGCCCAGGAGAGCGGCCTGAGGTTCCGCAGGGATTGTCCCTGCCAAGCTTTGTCCTTCCCTGCCCACACCCAGGAGGCTCCTGAAGCCTGGCATCTGCCCAAAGCCAGCCCCGATGCCAAGGACTCTCCTCCCTGTGGAAGTGCCAGGACACACCGGGGGCACAGAACTCTCCAACCTGACACACACGGCTGCAGCAGCTCCCCCCGAGCACCGAGGTGAGGAGGTGCAGGCTCCGTGGAGCCCCAGCTGCAGCAGCTCTTTATCAGCAGGTAATGAGTGGGTTCAGCTGCAGGGGAGTGGCACAGCCTGGCTGGGGGGTACGGGTAGTCTTTGTTGGGGTACAGGGGGTACCCAGGTTCTGCTCCCCAGCCCAGAGAGAAGGATCTTGCCACAGGCTCCAGCATTCCCTCAGAGTGAGCCAAGCCTGTGGCAGAACCAAGGGTCCCAGCTCTCCCTGCACAGCACACAGAGGGCACAAGAGGTGGCCTGAGGGGTGCTCATCCTGAGAGAGGGGAACTGTCGGGACCAGAATACCGGAAAACCATCGATGTCAGGATCAAGGATTTATTTACACGTCAAGGAAAACTCTCACCCAGAGTCATGTGAGGAGGAAAAAGCAAACAAACCCAAGGAGCAGTGATTTGCCTCCCAAACACTAACGCTTGCACTCCCAGTGCACTGGGCCCTCCTCGTCTCCTTCTTCACAAGGAGACTAAAGGCATGATTTGTGTACAGTTACCAGCACCACGGAAATACAATCTGAAAATAAAACCCGCCTTTCCAGGGAAATCTGTCCCTGCCCAGGCAGATCATGGAGCAGCCCTCGCTCCTTGCAGGAAAGGGGCAGCAGCTTCAGTACTCATCCAGCGTGTCCGCCCGCGGGACGGAGAGGCCCCGCTCCTTCAGCGCCTGCACCTTCAGCTTCTCCGACTCCTGCTTGGCCTGCTGCTCCACCCGCTGCTCCTCCAGGATCTCCTCGATGGACACCTGCTGCAGAGGTGTGTCACTCTCCTTCTCCAGGTCCTGCAGGAGAAACAACTGGTTCCGCTCTGCACAGCATCCCCGGACCGCAGGGCACCTGTCACAGCGGACAGGCAGACAAACCACAAACACCCCGGCTCAGGCCCAGACTGCAGCAGGAGCTGTGCACTTACAATTTCCCCCAGCAGCACCACATTCTCGCCCCTCACCACGAAGATGCCCCGAGGGATGTCCCCATACTTCTTGCCCACGTGGATGCGCTCCACAGTCTGGTGCAACACCAAGTTCGCTGCAGCAAAGAGAGAGAGACGGAAAACCAGCGATGTTCCAGTGTGAATTCGGGCTGAACAGTGTCCTGTCCCACCAGGCAGAGCCCTAGAGCAGGGACAGTGCTGGTCCCATCACTCGGTGGGTGCTCCGAGCCGGGTCACTGAAGGCGCCGACACTGTCCCCAGCTCTCTGCAGCTCAGCAGCTCCTGCCCCCAGCTCCCCCCGGGCAGGGCAGGCAGTGAGCTCAGACCCCCGCGCTGAGCCCACCCGAGCCCCCCGTGCCGACGCGAGCAGAGGAGAGGATGGCGATGTTGGCGCTGCAAGTTCTGGGCAAGGAGGATGAACATCACCGGGCTGTTTCTGCTCAAAAAGCGACGCCAGAGCATCAGCGCTGGATGCAATCGCGGGAGGGGAAGGTCCCAGGTGCGGGAGAAACCTCCGTGAAGCACCAAGTCCAGGAGGATGCGACACACGGGCAGATGTTTAACCCACAGCACGAATACACTCG
The DNA here is from genome assembly GCF_041296385.1 of Aphelocoma coerulescens. Lineage (NCBI taxonomy): Eukaryota > Metazoa > Chordata > Aves > Passeriformes > Corvidae > Aphelocoma > Aphelocoma coerulescens. The sequence continues at coordinate 4,660,788 of NC_091035.1, forward strand.
AAAAACACATCGCGGGTCCCTCCTCCTCCTCCCCCCCTGCCCAGCTGCCCGCAGGCCCCGGCGCGGCCGTACCGAACTGGTCGATGCTGCGCAGGTACCCGATGAGCGTCCGGCCGTCCCGCAGCAGCACCAGGTGCTTCTCTGCGGGGAGAGGAGAGCGGGGGGTCGGCCACGGCCCGCGGGGGCTCCGAGACCCCCGCCCGGGGCAGCAGCACGCGGGGCCGGAGCCCACGGGGGGCGGCTCCCTACGGGAAGAGGGGTCCGGGCGTCCCACGGGGAACCGCGGGGCAGGACCCAGGGGGAGCGGGAGCCCAGACCCCGCGGCGGGGCGGCACCGACACGGCACGGAGGGGACGGGCCGCTACTGGAGCAGCGGCCCGGCCGCACTCACTGTCGATGTCCTGGATGAGGCTGGCCGTGCCGGGCATGTAGTTCATGGTGCCGCCGCGCCCGCAGCGGAAGCGCCGCCATGCGCCGGTGCCGCCGCCGCCCCGGAACCGCCCGCGCCGGGCGGGGCCCACCCGCCGCTGCCCTTTTAAGCCGCGCCAGCCGTGCGCGCGGGGCCGCCGCCGATTGGCCGGCGCCGGCGGGGAGCGGCCGCCGATTGGGCGCCGAGCGGGCGGGGGCGGGGCCCTGGCGGCGGCCATGGAGCCCCGCGCGGCCGGGCCGGGCCCGCCTCGCCCCGCAGGGTCCCCGCGCCCGCCCGCGGCGGCCGCGCAGGTAACGGGGCCGCGCAGGGAACGGGGCCGCGCAGGGAACGCGGGCGGGCGGGCACGGCCCCGCGGGACGGGCGGGGACCGCTCAGCCTGGCCCTGCTCCGGTAACGGGCGCGCCAGCCCCGACCCCTGTCCGGAGCCTCCCACGCCCCCGCCGCGTTCTCCTGGCTCCGCTCGCGGACCGCCGCCCGCGGGGAAGCGCTGCCTGCGGAGCCGGCTCACGGGGACGTTTCTGGGGCACGTGTGTTAGTGCAGAGATCCCGGGAAAGCAGCGGTCCCGGAGCGGTTTGGTGAGCGGGAGGGCCACGGTCCCGCGGCTGGGCATTGCCGGATCCCTCACCGGTGGCGTTTGTCGCACCTGGGTCTCGGGCTACTCTTCAAATTCGGTGTGACGGGAGAGGCTCTGCCCTGCCAAAGCAGGGTCTGCTCTCCGGCCACGGCTGTGGTTGGGTTTATCCTCCGGGATGTCGGGGCTGATCCGGCTCTTCCGTGGATCCCGGCACACAGGTTGTACAGCCTGCGCTCCGTGAAGCAGCTCAGGGGCAAAATACTGCTTTGCCCGAAGCTACAGGGAGTCGTTCCCTGAGCTCCTGAAATCCTGTGCTTCATTATCCCCTCTGCAGTTAGGCGGAAACTCGCGTTCCGTACACTTTAATTATGGGATGGATCCAGGTAAATCCTCAGGCGGATCCTGGATGTGCAGACTTTCCATACACAGACGCACAGGACCTGCAGCTCAAGGAGCTGAACGCTGGCGGGCAGAGCTGGTCTGTTTGCGTCGTGTCTGTGTGAGAATGAGTGGGGAAATGAACTTTCTGGAGTGTTTCCCTTCCTCCGGTCGGTGATGCAGTGCTGGCATTGAATCCTGCAGGAGCTGCTCACTGTGAGGGGCTGCACAGCTCTCCCTGAGCCCAGCTCGGCTGAGCGAGACCTGGTTAAGCTCGGTGTTAGACCTGGTACAGCCAGGTTAGACCAGGAAGGCCTAAAACTGGGGCAGATCAGCTGAGAGCAAAGGAACCCCCTGGTTAAATGCTGCAGGAAGGGCCAGTCCTCATTCCCAGAGCAGCTCTGCCTGTGCCCATGTCCCATCACCTTCCCTGTGCTCTTCCCTTGTCCCCAGGCAATGGATTCTCCCTACGCCAACGGAGCCTACAGCCCCCCATACCCGCATTACGCCAGCCTGCCGCAGGCACGGGGCTTCTACTGCTCGGGGCCCCCGCGGAGCCCCTACCCCACGGAGCCCACGGGTCTCTACCGGCCCCCGTCACCCGCTCCCGCCTGGAGCTACGTCCCCCCGGAGTGTCCCAGCGAGGGCTCCGCGCTCCGCAGGCAGCAGGTCCCCGGCTACTCCCCGCCACAGGTAAGGGACACTCTCAGCCCCGGGTCGGAGCGTGCGGTTCCTGGGATGTTGGGTCTTGGGGCTGTGGCGGGGGCAAGCGGCGGGGCCTGCTCTGGTGGAGCTAGGGGATCCCTGTGGCTCTTGAGCATCTTGTCCTGCCTGGTCTTACTCTTACAAAAACTGGTGGTCACCCTGTTCTCTGGACACCCTGAGCTTTTGGGCTAGGAAAGCAGAAACTGGGCAGCCAGCCTGAGCTGCAGCCGCTTCACAGAATCCCAGAATTGCCGAGGTTGGAAAAGATCTCCAAGATCATCAAGTCCAACCTGTGATTGATCCCCACCTTGTCACCCAGACCAGAGCACTGAGTGCCACATCCAGTTGTTCCTTGGACACCTCCAGGGATGGGGACTCCATCACCTCCCTGGGCGTTATGTACCAATGCTTTACAACCCTTTCCATGGAGAAGTTCCTCCTGATGTCCAACCTGAACCTCCCCTGGCACAGCTTGAGGCCGTTTCCTCTTGTCCTGTCCCTGTTCCCTGGGAGCAGAGCCCGACCCCCCCGGCTGCCCCCTCCAGTTCCCAGGGTTGTCTGAGGGAGCAGTGCTGGGAGTGACCCCAGTTGTAATGCCTGTTCCCCCCCTGTCCTTGCAGACCCCGGGAATGCCGATCCCGCAGTATCCATACGGAGACAGCAGTGCAGGGGTCACGGGGCAGGGCCCTGTGCCACAGCCCAGAGCCCCGGAGGACGCCTGGGGCCCCCCCTCTGTCTATGGGGTGCAGCCGCGTTACGCCTGGCCCGCGGCCTCGGGGCACGGCAGCTTCTACGCCTCCGATTCACACCCGTCCTGGACCGGCAGCGGGGCTCCTTCCCACCCTCCCACCTGGGAGTCACAGGGACAGGTGAGGTCCTGTTTGCATACAGAAGACTAAAATCCATGGCTGCGATTCCATCAAGTACTGGAAGGACAAGATGCCCTGGGGCGGGTCTTGAAATGGGTCAGACAGGCTTTCTCTGGGTTGGATCAGGAATTAAGTGACTCTCCGCATTTTTGGTCCCCAGGCAGTAGCAGCCCTGATGGGGGGACTTGGGGATGGGGCTGCTGATCCTTGGGAGCAGCTCTGGAATGTGCTGCCTGTAGAGAAGGATCCTCTGGTCTATCCAAACAGGACCGTGCTGAAATCTGTTCAGCATCTCCCCTGTTCTTGGGTAAAGAATGCTCAGGGGCTCACACTCCTCCTCTGGACAGGTGCCCCTTGCTGGGGTGTTGTTTTCTAACAGCTGGGGACCAGAGCGCAGGTCCCTGTCCCCTGTTGGTGCAGGATGAGAGCACAAACCTCTGGGTTTAAGGGAAATGCACTTAGAGATGTTTTCTCCCTCTGACTGCAGGACTCTGTCTACGACAGATCAGAGCAAAGCCCAAACCAACACAGTTACTATTCTGATGTCAACCACCGGCACTCGGGGACAGTGAACGAGCACAGGATGGCCAAGCCCGCGCCGTCCCAGCCCCGGGTGCAGTACAGTGCCCAGCCCCAGCTCTATGACCTCGCTCCACGGAAGCCCGTGGCCGGGAGCCGGGAGCTGGGCTTCAAACCTGCTGAGCAGCCTTCCACAAATCCTGCAGCCATCCAGCCGGAGATTCAGAGGATCCTCCACGTGATGGGGGAGGCTGAACAGCTGGAGGAAGAGGTGGATGAATTTGTAGGGAAAAAGACAGATAAATCCTACCGGCTCCTGGAGGAGATGTTGACCAAGCTGCTGCTGGAGCTGGATTCCATTGAGACTGGGGGCCAGGACAGCGTCCGGCAGGCCAGGAAAGAGTCCGTCCACAGAATTCAGGCCATACTGGAAAAACTGGAAAGAAAGGGATTGTGAAAGCACATGAGCCACAACACACAGCCTGTTGTTGAGGTTCCAAAGAGTTTCAGTTCTCTTAAATCTCAGCTCTTTCTGCTACGCACTATTGACAATGGAATAGCAATAAGCCCTGAGTTAAATCAAATCAAACCCACCAAAAAGCCACCCCAGAAGCCCAGCCCTGACAAACAACTCAGCAAAGGACAAATTGAGAGAGGTTTGAAGCAGGAACAGTATTTAATGAAGATGTTGAAGAGGACTGGGCCAAGGATGGAGCCCTGTGGGGTTATGTACAGAGTTCCCCAGACTAGGCCCAATCTCTGGGTGCCTCCTACAGCCACAGTCAGTCTTTAAACACTTGTCAGATGTGCTGCAATGTGCAGCCATCAACCAAGACTCTGGGCTTGTCCTCACTGCCTGTGTTTTCAGCTTCAGCTCCCTTGCCATAAACCCCGTGTGTCCTCATGGGGGTTGTTTGGGTTTAGTGCACTCAAGGAGCAACACTGAAGTGCTGGAGGGAGGGACTGTGCTGGCACATCTCACGTCATGCTGTTCCTCTTCTGTGGTGCAGAGCCAGTGTGGGGTGTCCCTGTGGGCATGGGAACAGACTGGAAATCCCAGTTCTGCCACTGGAAAGGAGAAGTGCAAGTCGAGGAAAGAACAGATGCAGAATGCTTGGAAGTGATTTCCAGGTCACTTGGGTCAAAATCCCCTGTTCAACTCACTGCTATGTGTGACACTTAATAAAGCCTGACAAGTTTTAAATGTTATTTTGTAATTGAGAAGTCTCAAAGTCTCTTTTTTTCTTTAAAGAGAAGTGGTGGGGAAGGTTTTGTAACTCACACCAAAGTTCCAGCACGGCTGTGCAGTGCTGAGGTCAGGGGTGAATGGAACATCCGAGAAGGCTGGTTTGGGGTGCCAGGGTGCCCCGTTGCCTCCCAGGCAGTGCAGATGCTCCAGGAGCCTCTAGCTGTGGCTCTAGGGCCAGTGGCTGAGTTGTGGAAGGGGTCTGGAAGGGATTTAAGATGCTTGAGGCTGGGAGTGCCCTGACCATGCACTCTGTTCACTGGCAGCCAGTCGAGGCCCTGGAGGCACCCAGCAGATCCCACATTCCCAGACAGGGCTGTGGGCACAGGACTGACCTTTGGAGCTTGCTGGTTGTGTCCATGATCACATGTGGTCGGCCTGCACAGCTGGCCACATCCAGGGTGAGGCGGGAGGGAGCTGGATGTCCTGGGACAGGGAAAGGCTCAGCTGCTGTTTCATTTTGTGTTGGGCAGGAGGCAGCCAGGCCGAGCTACTCCATGCTTCCAGCCTGGAATCTCCCTCCTGGGCATCGCTGGCTGTACTGGGAGATCAAAGCAATTCACAGTATCCAGAGTGCTGCCCTGTCACTGTGCTGGTGAAGCAGTGGCCCAGCCCCTGAGTGCCACCTCTTCCCCGATCAGCTGAGCCCATCCAGGTAACACATTCCTGAACAATATTTCCTGTCCCTGCCTCCTTGGCAGAGGGTTATGTAAATCCCTAGAGAAAAGCACACGAGAGAACATGGAGAAGTGGGCTGAAATGTCAGGTTATCATTGCAGGGCGTGGGGATCTGAGCAGTTCTGTGGGACAGCGTGGCTGTGTGTGATGTTCTGGAATCACTGGGAGGGTTTTGTGTGTTTCCCCCAAAGCTGAGCCAAGCTGGCATCAGGGAGCAGGGCACACGTCCCACACCTCAGCCTGCAGGAAACTGCTGTAACCGCATCCCTACCTGCTGCCTCTGCCTCCTTCACACAGGACCAAAGTGGGTCATGGCTCAGCCGGATGATCCGAATGGAGACGTTCTGACACGGGCAGGAGCTGTGTCAGCACCGACTGCTGTGAGCTCTGCACAGACAAGGTTCGCAGGCATTTGCTCTCCAGCCGCAGACCTGGGGATTTTAGCACTCCTGACCCTTCAGTTTTCCTCACCAGCCCCTGCTGTGGCAGCAGTGAGCACTGGCAGAGCAGTTCCTGGCAACTGGTTTATCTTGCAGCATCCACCCACATCACAAACCCCAAATTAGAAAGTCTCTCTCTGTTTATCGCTGGACTCATCTCTACAGAAACCAAACTCTTACTCTGGGGTGGCCCATTGCTTCTCCAGCAGCGCTCGCCCTCAGCAGAGGGTTTCTCAATCGCCACAGAGGCTAAAGGGACTGAAAAACAAACATTAAATCAGCACCTCGTGGTTTCTGCTGCAATCACCCCATGCTCGAGTGTTTGTTCCTGCCGCAGGTAGGAGGCAGCTGGTACGAGGGTGGTGTTTCCCTGCACCCCAGTGCCCTGCATCCAGCTCGGGGCCACAATGACCCACCCGGGCTGCTGCCAGCGGCCAGGGGCAGGGAACACGGGCAGGGGTCATGGGCAGGGAACAGGGGCAGGGAACACGGGCAGGGGTCACAGGCAGGGAACACGGGCAGGGAACACGGGCAGGGGTCACGGGCAGGGAACAGGGGCAGGGATCATGGGCAGGGGTCACAGGCAGGGAACAGGGGAAGGGAACAGGGGCAGGGAACAGGGGCAGGGGTCATGGGCAGGGATCATGGGCAGGGAACACGGACAGGGATCATAGGCAAAGGTCATGGGCCCGGATCGCGGGCAGGAGCTGCAGGCAGGGGCAGCGATTGCGGGGCTGCAGGGCGGGGCTGAGGGCAAAGGTAGCGGACAGGGATCACGGGCAGGGGCAAGAGCTACAGGCAGGGACTGCGGGCAGGGACTGCGGGCAGGGATTGCGGGCAGGAATTGCGGGCACGGATTGCGGGCAGGAATTGCGGGCAGTCCCCGCTCCTCCCCGCGCTGACGGCAGGGGCGGGCCGCGGGCAGCACCGCCCCGGGCTGGGCGGGCGCCGGGGCCGGGGCCGGAGCGGGGCCTGCGCTGCAGCAGCCGCCGGGGCGGCGGGGCCGGAGCCGCTCGGGGCCGGAGCCGCTCGGGGCCGGAGCCGCTCGGGGCCGGGGCTGGGTCCCCGCGGCGCAGGGCGCGACCCGCGGAGCCCCCGGTGGCGGCGGAACCGGCGCTCCCGGGGTGGCCGCGCTCCCCCCCGCAGCGGCCCCATGGCGGCGCAGGAGCCGCCGCGGCCGCCCCCGGCCCCCGCCGAGCCCCCGGAGCCGGAGCCCGGCGGGCGGTACGAGGCCGTGGTGCCGCACTGGTTCTACTGCAAGGTCACGGACACGCGGGAGCGCTGGGTCCCGTTCAGCGCGCAGGACTCGGAGCGGCTGGAGGAGGCGCACGGCGCAGGTGGGGCGGGATGCGCCGGGGGGAGCGCGGGCAGAGCGCGGCCGCCGCGGGCGGGGGTCCCACGGCACCGCCGGCCCCCAGCTCCCACCGCCGCTGTTCGTCCGTCGCCCTTTGCTTTTACATCCCGCGTCCTCGCTCTTAAATCACCGTAGGGGATGGGCCTGGTGAGGGTGACGGGTGAGCATCAGGTGTGTGCTTGGGGGAAGCGCTGTCTGGGTACCAGGGAAAGAGTCCCCGGACACATCCATGGCTTCCACCTGGGATGCTAGATTCTCCCTCAAGGAATTTTAAATTGAGACTTTTTTTTTGGCCATGCACCTGCTCCCAATAACTGAGCTGTTTGGATGCATCAAATGGTCTGACCCCATTCAACTGATACTGCTCTAAATTATATATAATCATACTGCGAAGCATCCTCTGGTGAGGCGGGGAGAATGCCAGCAGGATGGCAGGAATTTCAGTGGGACATTCACCATAGCATGGGGCTGTGCATCCTATGGGAGCAAGGTTTGGGGGTCAGCTCCGAGCCCTGTGCTGAAGCCCTGGTGTGCCAAATGTCACCATCTGTGCCACCTGCTGCTGCCACAGGCAGAGCTCCGATTGCCCAAGGGTTGGCTCCCATCCTCCCTCGCCCAGGAAGTTTCGGATTAGAGGCTGCGCTGCCCATCCCCAGTGCTGCTGCCTGGCCCAGCCTGGCACGGGGTGCTGTGCCACCAGCCCAGCCCGCAGGCAGAACCAAAAGGCAGCGAAATTCACAGAATTTGAGGTCTGTGTTGGGATCTGTAGAGAGTTCTCTGTTTTGAAGAGGAATGGCTTAGCACAGGGACCCTGGTGCACCCCCACTGTTACACAATGCACTTCCCAGGGCCACAGATTCTCTTTTACCCTCCAGGTGAGGCAGGAAAAGGACATGTAAGCATGTGCCTGAAGTAGAGAGAAGGACAGTGTCGTGTAATGTTCTCATCTTACCTTCTGCCTCTGGGGGAAGTCTGACTTGGGGCATCTCGCCCAGGATACCCCGACACCGCTCCCTGAACTTGGGAGCAGGGGACATTGGCATCTGCTGCCGTGGCTCTGACCTGCTCCGCTGTGCTGCCCAAGGGAATGCTCCAGCCTCATGCCTCTGGGAACTTGCCATTCTCATGATTAATTGCAGGCCTTGGTTCCCACAGGGAAGGACCAGGATGACGTGGTTGTCCCGACGTCAGGAGGCAGGTACGACGTGCACCTGCGGACGCGGCAGCGCGTGGCCGTGTACTGGGAGGAGGAGGCGTCTGAAGTGCGTCGCTGCACCTGGTTTTACAAAGGAGACAAGGACAATAAGTTTATTCCCTACTCAGAGTCCTTCAGCGAGGAACTGGAGGTAAACACACCTTTCCTGTTGGTTTCCATCCCAGCTTCTCCTTGTCACACACTGTCTCTGATGTCCCAAACCCCATACAAGGCCACTGGCACCACAGTCAGGCCTGAGGACGTGAACTCCAAAGAGGCTTTGGCACGGCATTCCCGCGGCTGATTGATGTAACTGTGAGCACTGCCGTGGCCTCCCCTTCCCCTGCCCTCGTCCGGCCTCGGTGCATCCTTCCACGGCACCTTAAAGTGCCAGGCTTTCCTTTGGGAAGATGCAAATGTAGAGATATGTAGACAGATGTATAAAAATAGACATCTTTGCAATAATTCTATTCTGATGAACCAAAACCACAGTTCGAAGTTGATGGGGAAGTCTGATGCTGCTGCTGTCAAAGCGGCGAGTTCTTAAACACTCTCAGCAGGTGATCCTGGGATGATCCTGCTGCTCTTCCAGCTGATTTCTCTGCTTCTTTTACAAAGTGTTGATAAAAGATTCTGAAAACTGGGTGGGGAATGTCCCAGAAGGTTGAACATTCATGGGCATACTTCCAGCTGACTCACAGAGGGTGTTCTCTTCTGTAGGAAGCTTACATGATTGCCGTGACCCTGGATGAGTGGAAGAAGAAGCTGGAGTCCCCCAACAGAGAAGTCATTATCCTGCACAACCCAAAGGTGAGCAGGCCTGGTGATTTCTGTGGTGACCAGTGAGGACGTCCCCTTGGGTCTCTTTGTGCTGTTCCCTTCAAATGGGTTTGTCCCAATGGCATTGCACTCACTTGCCTGTACCAGAGGAGAGGGCAGTGGCTCTCTGTCTGCCCCCAGCTTCACATTTCTCTTCACCACCCCTTTGGGCAAAGGGCAGCACAGTCTGGTACCACCCCGTGTCAGCCGGCAGCTGCTGTAGCCAGAGCTGTCTCTGCTCTCGGGTCACTGACAGGCTCTCCTTGTTCCCAAGCTGATGGTTCACTACCATCCTGTCGCCAGCTCCGACGACTGGGTCTCCACCCCCACGGAACAAGGTCGGCCCCGGACTGTGAAGAGAGGAGTGGAGAACATCGCTGTCGAGATCCCCAGTGGTGAGCTTGCTTCTTCCTTCCACCCATCCAAAGCCCTGTGGAGTGTTTTCCAACCTGTTGACTCGGAAAGACTGGCAGAAGCTCCCATGATCCTTTAAGTGAAGTGCACGTCAAAACATTTTGTGCCAAAAGGATCCAAATGGTTTCAGAGACCTCCCCAGCCCCAGCGAGCTGCAGATCCAGGGGAGGGTGGTGAGCTTCCAGCTCCTGTACAGAGACAGAGCTGTTGGGAGCTCTGCAGTGCCTGAAACTACCCCCGAGGTCTCGATGTCTGTTTGCACAGGAGGAGAGTTTCTTTCCCTGGTAGGGACACAGCGGTTTATCACTTACCTACGTGCTGGTGGCTCTCTGGAGCACATGCTCTCCCCATCGATGCAGCCAAGTGTCAGCTCTGTCCCCTCCCAGCTGCCCTGAGGCCCCAGTCAGGCCTCAGGACTTGTCCCTGTGGGGAGGTCAGGCAGTTACTCCATTTTCCATGCGTGCCTGCCCTCAGGAAGGCACGTATGCAAACTAAGGTGTGTGGGAAGTACAGATCAAGCCCTGACTCCACCTGGGGCCTGCCTGGGAGGTGCAGCCCCGTGGGGCTGGGGTGGCTCGTCAGAGTGGGCTGGGCAGCTGGACTGAGACCTCCTGGCCCTGTGCTTCCCTGTGCTGAACGATCCCATGGCTGGGCAGGGGTGAACTGCTCGGAGCAGTGAGTGAGGGTGGTGGCAGAATGGGGACCAGCCACTGCACCTTCCTCTACTGTCCCATTGGTCCAGATCCATTCCAGGGCAGGTGGCTGAATTTAGCAGGCCCAAGAAACCCCACCACCCCTGAGGTGCAAATCCAGGCAGCAGTAAGGGTTTGCATGGGCTGAGGTGAGGGCGGGAGGCTCCAGTCCCGCACAGCGGTGCTCCCAGCAGGTCGATTCCCTGCCAGGCGCCGTCTCCGCAGCCCTGAGCCCCTCTCCCCTCCTCAGGAGAGCCTCTGCAGATCGACCACCTGGTGTTCGTGGTGCACGGGATTGGCCCCGCCTGCGACATCCGCTTCCGCAGCATCGTGCAGTGCGGTAGGTGCGAGAGCTGGGGGCCATGGGGTGCTGCGGCCAGGAGGAACCTCGTCCTGGGCGACGGGAAACGCCGGCACAGAGCATCAAACCATCCCCACGTGCTGGCCGGCTGCACGGCCAAACCTGCTGACTGTGGGGGGCGTGAATGGAACGCTCACTAACCCACCAAATCCCACCTTCTGAAAAGGTTTAGGCAACTGCTGTTCATCCCTTTTGCTTCACAACAGAGTTATTTTTTATAAATTTCTAAATGTGCCTTATCCTGACTGCCAGACTAAAGCCCTGCCCATGTGAAGGAGGCACAGATGGGGCAGTGAAATCCAGTAAACACACGTGGCAGGACTTGGAGCCTCCTCTGATCTCTAGTTTAAGATTCAGGGACTTAGGGGAGCAGCAGCAGCAGATTAAAGACCCCAGTGGGATTTCCCTCTAATGATCTTTCATGGTATTAAGTGTTGTTGGTGCCACGAGCTGGCCCCAGAGCCCGGTGGATCTCCATAAGAGCTCTTCTCTTTTCCAGTGAACGATTTCAGGAATGTCTCGCTAAGCATGCTGCAAGCGCACTTCAAGAAGGCCCAGGAGCAGCAGCAGGTTGGCCGGGTGGAGTTCCTGCCCGTGAACTGGCACAGCTCCCTCCACTCCACTGGCGTGGATGTGTAAGTGTCTGCAGGGATGGCAAGGTGCACAGGCAGCCTCTTCCCCTGGAAACTCCACTTTTTCTGTCTGAAAAGCAAAGGGAAAGCTGTGAGTTTTTAGGGTAGGGGTGAGCAGGCGAGACAGGGACCCCCAGAGCACTTCCCACTGCCATTCTGCAGCACACAGCAGGCGCCTGCTCCGATCAGCATCCAGAGAGCAGAGGCTTCTGCCTTTCCATGGCTGATCTGGGGAGGGGCCGTGGATGCCCAAGCCTTGCTAAAGGCCTCTGAGAACTGAGTACCCAGTTCCTGCACTGTAGCACTGCTCTGCAGTGCCCCAGGAAGGGCAGAAAGCAGGCCAGGCTCCTGGGGAAGAAAGGGCAGGCTCTTCATTCTTGGAATGTAAGAGCACAGGCTGTGCTTTGCCTTCGGTCTGGGCATAAGCCGGGGGTCTGGATTACAATGTACACCCTTGGGGACAGCATCAGTCCTGCTCTGAACTTCTGTTTTGCTTTAGAAACATGGTGGGGTTCCGTGGCTTCCTCAGCTGCAGCCCCCTCTCCCCTTTCCCCCGCAGTGACCTGGAGCGGATCACGCTGCCCAGCATCAACCGCCTGCGTCACTTCATCAATGACACCATCCTGGACGTGTTCTTCTACAACAGCTCCACCTATTGCCAGACCATCGTGGACACGGTGGCCTCGGAGATGAACCGCCTGCACCAGCTCTTCCTGCAGAGGAACCCGCAGTTCAAGGGCGGGGTGTCCATCGCGGGGCACAGCCTGGGTAAGGGCTCACCCGCGGCTCCTGCGAGTGCCAGGGGAGCAGGGAGGGAACAACCACAGAATGCTTTGGGTTGGAAGGGACACCTTCCACTAAGACCAGGTTGCTCCAAGCCCCGTCCCAACTTCCAGGGGTGTGGCAGCCACAGCTTTGCTGGGCAACCTGTGCCACTGCTTCACCACTGAGTAAAATAATTTCTTCCTGACATCTAATGTAGCCTGTCCTCTGTCAGTTTAAAGCCGTTGTCCCTTGTCCTGTCACTGTCTGCCTGTGAAAAAGTTCAGGGTGCAGCTCTTCCATCCCAAAAAGGAGGTGGCTTGGGCTCTTCCCCTCCGGCTGCTCATGCTCTGCCCATGCCTGGTTTCTAGGGTCACTCATTTTGTTTGATCTCCTGACAAACCAGAAGGCTGATCCTGAGGAGGACAAGCACTGTGCACAGGTAATGGAGGCCACTGACCTCACTCCTGCAGCTGTGTGGGGATGGGGGAGAGAACCCAATATGCACAGGAGCAAACTGGTGAGCAGAAAGCACAATCCCTTCTGGATCTGTTCACAGGGGTCCAGGACAACCTCAAGCACAGGGGGTATTGAGGAAGTAAAAGAAATCCTGAGGAAGCTGGAGCTGTCTGAGTATTGTGATGTTTTTGAGAAGGAGAAAATGGACAGGCAAGCACTGGTGAGAAGCTCCCCTGTTTTACTGGCTCTTGTGGCTCTTCTTTGCTTTTCTTCCCCACCATCTTCTGGTACTGAGTCACACGTGAAACATCTCTGAGGAGGATCAGTCCCATAGAACAGACACCTCATCACACCTTTGCTCCTGAACTAACACCAGCCTTGCTTATTTTCCAGTTCTTGTGCACAGAGACAAACCTTAAAGAAATGGGAATTCCCTTAGGGCCAAGAATGAAAATACTCCATTACCTCAGCTCCAAGACAGAGATGAAGGTTTGTTTTCTGCATGGCTTGTGCTCATCCCATCACATCTCATCCCATTCCATCCCTCTGACACAAGGACCCCTTTGTGCTGCTGCAGGATCAGAGCTCAGCAGCTCCCGGGCACAGCAAACGCGGAGCCGAGGCAGGGTCCCCATCCCAGCACGGGGAGGGCACAGAGGATGGCAGGAATTGCCAATACCGGGACGTTGGCTTAGGACAGGTAACAGCTGAGCTCTGGCTGCACCCACGAAACCCTCGTAACACCAGCACAGAGATTGTCTCATGAACAAGTCTGAACATCCCCCTCTCCCAGGTCTCGGCAAACTACCCCCAGCTGAACTACAAGCCCACCATCTTCTTTGCCTTTGGCTCTCCCATTGGGATGTTTCTCACAGTGCGAGGAGTGAAGCGCATCGACCCAAACTACAGCCTGCCCACCTGCAAAGGCTTCTTCAACATCTTCCACCCCGTAGGTATAAGAACCAGAGCTGTCCTGCGTGAGGCACGTGGAGCACGGGCCCTGCCACTGTCCCCCTCTTCTGTGCAGTTTGACCCCGTGGCGTACCGGATCGAGCCCATGATCGTCCCGGACCTGGAGTTCGAGCCGATGCTGCTGCCCCACCACAAGGGCAGGAAGAGGATGCACCTCGGTACGGCACAGGCAGCCCCCGTCCCCCGGCCTGGGGCCGCTGCTGCAGCCCCCAGCCCCACACCCACCCCCCTCCTGCCTTGCAGAACTGAAGGAAGGGCTGACACGCATGAGCGTGGACCTGAAGAACAACCTGCTGGGGTCACTGCGCGTGGCCTGGCAGTCCTTCACCCGCGCCCCGGTGCCGGCCCTGGAGGCAGGGAGCACCGAGGCCGAAGCAGAGGCAGAGGCTGGCACAGAGAAGCAGCCAGGTCAGTGGTGGGGGGCAGAGGGGAGCCAAGGATGCAGCCTTAGGAGCTGCCAATGAAGCAGCGTGCCTGGATTCCTGCAGCCACACTGCCCATCATTTGTGCCCAGCAAAGGGATCATCTTCAGGCTGTGGATGCATCTGGCTCTCCCCAAATGCTGTGGCCTTTTAGCATCTGATGAAGGGATTTTCTGGGGGGGGGTCTCAGCACACCACAGCACGTTTTAAGACTGTCCCCCTGCTCTGGCTGTCCCTTGCACTGCTGTTTCCGAGCACTTCAGCTGCCTCTTCCCTGTGTGAGCTGCAGAGGTGTGAAAGGAGGGCCTGGCCCTGCTGTTGTACTGTCATGGCTGCTGGTGCCCTGTGCCTGAACCACGCTGCTCTTCCTCTCTCCAGACACAAAGCCAGAGGAGCCCCCCACAGCAGTGAAGGAAGAGACCCCTCTCATCAACGTGGGGAGGCTGAATGGAGGGAACCGCATTGACTACGTGCTGCAGGAGAAGCCAATAGAGAGCTTCAACGAATACTTGTTTGCGCTCCAGGGGCATCTCTGCTATTGGTAAGTGTCTGTGTAATGCTCAGGGCTTCAAAATTCACATGTGGTGGAAGCAGAATGGCATCAGTTTCAAAGCCAGTGTAGTAAGAAAAGCCGTAAGTGATCAAGGGAACAAGATCTCCTGTCTGTGACACAGAGGCTGGGCAGGGACAGAGGAAGGAGACCTGTGGTTCTCCTTGCCTTGTGCTGCCTGCATCTGCAGAGCACTGCATCTACTCCAGCCATCACAGATGTGCTGATAGAGTGCAGGGAAGCCTTCCCTTTTGATGCCCATGTCCTCCTCCTCCAGGGAGTCAGAAGACACCGTTCTGCTGGTTCTGAAGGAGATCTACCAGACACAAGGCATCACACTGGATCAACCTTTACCAGGAAGCCAGTGACCAACCTGTGCTATTCTGGCTGTAAGTCACCTTTGCCTAAACCCCTTCTGGATTTCCTAGGATACCTCAGAGGAGATCTGGTTTGTTTGAGGGAGTAATATCCATTAGCTAAGGCAGGGAGCTTTTGCCAGCCTTTTTCTTTGGCTTGTCAGCACCTCTGGTTTCTTTCCTCTTCCCCGGACACGATCAGGCATGAGGAGAGAACCAAGGAGGGTCCAGGAGGCTGTGCTGGGTGGATTCTGGCTGCCTCACTGCAGGTGTTCCTGTGTTCTCCTTTTGCATTCTTAGATCCAGTTCCACTGAGTACTCACCCAGAAAGTCCAGATCTCTTCTCTGCCTTCCTCTCTCCTCTGCTGCCGTGTCCTGCATGCTGCTTCCCAAGTACTTGCTGCTACCTGGAGATAAGGATGGATTTTTCTCCATTTTGGGTAGGGCTAGGGGGGAAACTGTCAAGGGAAAACCACTTCTGCTCAAACACACACAACACCTGTACAGTGACTCCTGTGGCAAACGTGTACTTTTAACCCTCCACCCTGCGAGTCCCCACCCCAGCTCCTCCAGCACTGCAGCAGATGAGCTGTCCAGGCTCAGAACCCGCCGAGGTCCTGACCCTGCCCCTGGCTCGGTGAGGACACTCCCAGCCTGGGACCTTGAGGAGAAAAAGCCTTAAACACAGAGTGTGAAAGAGCTACAGCAGCCTTGGAGCAAGGGAGATTGCTGACTGCTGACACAAACACCCACGCCAGCACTGCAGGCCTGGGAGGAGAAGCCCAGGGCACAGGCTGCTGCTGAGCCAGCAGGGTCTGTCCACCAGCCACCTTCGTGTCCCTGCACTGCTGCTGCATGTTTGTGCAGCCCTGGGCCGTGCCAGGCAGGGCTGCCCCATAAAGCACCTCGTGAGAGCGGCATGTTCGTGCTCCTTCCTGCTCTGGTGTGTTGGTAGTGACGTCTCAGCACCCCCGCCCAGCCCACGCTGGCAGACCAAGGGCCTCCCCACAGCACTGACCAAGCCAGTGCCCGGCTGTACCTGCTCCGAGGAAAGCTTCACCTCCAGCTCCAGCCAGCCTGGGGACCAGGAGCTGCTCCTGGCAGTGTCAGGGCAGCGTGAGCCCTCTGTGCCCTGCAGGGGCACGGAGCAGCGCCGCCGTCCCGCAGGGCTCTCAGGCGGTGACGGAGATCTCGCGCCTGCTGCACTCCAGTCCTTGTTTTTAGCTTTAAATATACAAAATGCAGCCAGCAAAGGTGGAGCCCAGATCCAGTAGGGTCTGGACACTGCAGGAATGACACCAGCTCTGTAGGCAGCTCAGTCTGCAGCTGCCTTGGAGCTCTGTTCTGAGGGGGACAGGGCTAGAGAGCCTCTGTGATCCTTCCCTGGCCACCAAAGTCCCCAGGCTGGCTCAGTGCCTGGGCTGGGGCTCCAGTGCTGTGTGAGGTGTTGCTGTGCAGCCTTTGGAAGAGCCAAACCACTTTCCTTCCCGCTGACTTTTACCCTGCATGGGGTAAGGAGCCTTTTTCCCCCAGAGCCTGTTGGTTTGTTTTTCCTCCACTGTCTGTTATTTGCACTATTGGAAGGGTTTTGTTTGCAGCCTCCATCCCTCCTTCCCTCACAAGGAACAGAAGCTGTTCTTTACCTGACTGCAGGAACAGCCAAGCTGCTCAGTTGGCACCTGAACTACTGCTGGCTAAAGTCTCCTACGGGAGTAGGAGAAGGGACAGTTTTAACATGGGACACTAACGATCAGCTTTTTAAGTTATGCACTTTGTTAAAAAAAAAAGAAGTTAAATACATTTTAAATGTTATTTAATGTCTTTTCCAGTAAAAGCCAAAATAAATAAGTAGATGACTGTGGTGTGTGCATGTCTGGGGGGAGAGGGAAGGGCTGGAGAATTCCATGAGCAGTTTTAGGGGAAAGTGAAGCTATTTCTGTAATTCTGTTGAAGCTGCAGAGCCATTGAGGGTCCCAACTGCAGCTGATGGGCTCGTGTTTCATTACTGACACACCTGCCTTGCTCTGCTGCAGCCTCACCTGTGCTGTTTGCATGTACACACACCCGATGAAACTACCCCTGTCTGTGAAGGGACCAGTGACAAACAGCTGCTCACAGAGCTCCTGCCAGCCCTGGATCTCAGCAGCACTCTGCCCTTCCTTGTCTGAGAGACAGACCATGGGCAGGGAAACGAGCACCTGTGCAGGATGCTCTCACAGAGGTGCAGGGATGCTCTCAGACACCATTTCATTTTCTGCTGTCATCTCCTTAAAACTATACTAAAGCTGCAAGGAAAGATAAAAAATGAGCACCCACCAGAAACCCCTTCAGACACCTGAGGAAATGGCTTATAAAGCAACAACCCAAGCCTTGAAGTAAAGTTTTAGTACCACAGCTCAGTACAAAAATGAAACTTCTTTATTTAGGAAATTAGAAAAAACTTAAAGCTGGCAGGTCCTGCACTTCATTTCTCAGGAGAAGGGCTGGGACAGCTCAGCTGGATTGCAGGGAGGTGACCAATGGTGCTTCCTGGACTGGACACAAGAATTCCCACAGATTGGGCACACTGGGTTGTCACATTTTCCCAGCTCTTGTTCAGGGCCTTCGTACCACAATTGTCTTTCTGCCCTGAGTGCCTCCCTCGCCTCACAGTGGGACTGAAGAGGGGGCCTACAAAATCCAATTAACCGAAGCAACACAAGGGCCTGGGCAGGAAACTCACCGGCTCTGCAGGGAACACCTGCCCAGGGGTTCATCCTCATCAGAGCCACTTCTCCTGAGCAGCCTCCCCGAAGGCATCCAGGGGCCAGGCAGGACAGAGCCCATCTCTATATGTTCAGGTGGAAGCTGGGAGCTGGAGGCTTCTCCTCATGCGCCGGCAGCGGTTTGGGCTTGGACAGAGATGGTTTGTGGCACGTGGGGTCTGCCAGGGGAGGGTAGTACTGCCTGTAGCACAGGTACGCGAGCGCCAAGCCCATGGCTGAGCCAACCAACACATCTGCGGTGAGAACAGAGGGAACTTAACGGCCCTTCACCCTCGCAAGCCTCGTGATGGAATTCCCCAGCAGCAGCAGCAGCCTTTCTGCTGAATCCATAACCTGACTTGGCTGTAAACCCAAGCTTGGCAGGTATTTCAGAAAGGCATCAGCTCCCTGCAGGTGGCACCAAAATTGCCACTGGAGGAGTAAAAAAAAAAAAAAACAAAAAACCCAAAAAACCCAAATTGCTGTTGGGGGCTCTGAACCTCTGTGGCACCACAGCCCTCCCTGCCTGGAGTGCCCGCTCAGGGCACCTGCTGAGCCCCGTCCAGGCGCACTGGCAGACGCCGACCCACCTTCCCAGTGGTGCTTGTAGTCGCATGTGCGGGACACGGCGATGAGGGTGGCCAGGAAGAGAGGGAGGAGGAAGGCACAGAAGCGCAGGGCTCGGCCCCCCCGGCCTGGGAGGAAGGTCTGCAGCTTCCCCGCCAGGTAGAAGGCTGAGAACGCAAGACCAGCGAAGGCAACTGGAAGAGAATAGAACAGCGTTGGCTCAGAACAGCTCCAGGCTTTGCAGCCAGACCCTCACCCTCTGCTGTGGAAGGGCTGTGAGGTGTCTGTCCTGTCCCTGGGAGCCGAGGGAAGTACCAGCTGAGAGTGAGGGATCATCTGGGAGTGATGGATCCTAGGAGCTGGTACCTGGCACACATCCCTCCTCCCGGCGTTACAGACAGCACTGGACCACATTTCTCACCCCACTGCTTTGCAGAGGGAAACCTGAGTCCCCCGACCAGGTCAACAAATGCAGCCAAAGCTGTGGGGTGCGGGAAAGCAAATCCAAGCTCCCTCCCCCGCCATGGGTCCTGCTCCCCACAGCTTGCTGATCAGGGCTGCAGCAGGAAGAAGACGTGGAAAACTCACAGGAAGCGTGTCCGCTGGGGAAGCTTTTCCGCCCCTCTGTCACTCTGCGGGCGTCCCCTGTGCACACCAGCTCTGCGTTGGCTTGGCCGTCCGGGAAGCAGCGGTAAAAGAAGTCGGGCCGTGGCCTGGGACAGGGAAGTGAAGCTCAGGGCCCCCAGGCGTGGGCACGCCCAGCACCCGCGGAGCAGCACGGAGCTGCCCTTGCCAATGTGATTCTCTGCAGTGTGGGCCTAAATGAGCCCATCTGAATGATGGGCAGAGACAGCAGCTCCCCAGTGTTTTTTCTAATACTGAATTGTCTTTACAGCTAGAAAAAACCACATTCTTTCCAGGCTGGGCACGTCCAAGTTCAGCTCCTGGCCCTGATGTGGCTATTGCAGACCTGCCTCCCCTGCCCTCCCCGCACGGCGCAGTTGGGAACCAGCCAGTCCTCACCTCCCCACAACGAGCTTCAGGGCATTTGTAAAAACCCCATTCAAGGCAAGAGCAAGGCTGGCAGCTGGGAGAGAGCAGAAGGGTCACATCAGCATCGTCCCCACCTGAAAGTGCAGCACATTCAGGCATGGGCAGGGCTCAAGCTGCCTTTCTCTGGGACAAGGAGGAGCTCACCAAGGCAGGCTTCCCGCGTGTCCTCGCGGTCAGCGCTCATGAACAGCCTCGCCAGGATGATGAGCAATAAGGGAGACAGAAATGCGATGAACTGCACAAAACACGGAGAATTTTAGGTGTCAGTGAAGGAGGTTTAAGTTCTCACCAGAACACAGCAGCAGTTACTCCAGAACTCCAAGTACACTTCCCTTCCCCAAAGCCAAGCAGCGATCTGTCCTCTCCAACCACTGCAGTTCCAACAGAACACAATCCCCACCAGCTGGATTTGCAGCAGGCCCTGATCAGCCCAGCACATCCTCCGGCTCTCAGACTGCTCTTCTGGTACAGAGTGCTGCTCTGGCTGGTTATTGGGGGTGTCCCCAGCCACGGCACCTCAGCTCTCCCCTCCCTGCAAGCCCCAGCATTAGCACTCTGTCAGCAGCACCCGCGCCTGTCAGCAAAACCATAGGAGCTGCTGATTCAGAGCAACCAGTTATCATCATCCCCATCTCAGCCCTGGGGGATTTCACCCTGGGACATCCACGCCACGGCTCCCATGGAGTCTGGCACATGAACTCTGAACTCTGGCACGTGTCCTGCTTTACACTGTCTGTTCCAAATGCTATCCCGAGGTTTTGTCCTTAATGTTTAGTGGCCACCTCTTGCAGAAAATCCCACCTGCCATTTGCTAACTCAAGAGCCACAGCCCCTCACCTCACACCTGTGACAGAGGAAGCCAATCCCTCTGGCACACTGCTGTCTCCTGGAAATCCAACACAGAGTTAGTCACTCTTCTAACCAAGCCTGAAGCCCTTGGGAAAACATTTGACAATAAAATCGTAATAAATCTCTGCTAAAAATAGCTGCTTGCAAGGAAAACATTCCCTGATAGAGAGAGCTATGCTATCTTCCATGTGCCTGGTAACTTAGACGTGGAATGGATTATGGACAACAGTGCAAAGTCCCCACTAGTTTATGAACTTCAAATCCCAAAGGCAACCCTGCATGGTAAAGCCTCAAAATATGACAAAAATCACTGTAAGTTTGGCCTAGTTGGTACTAATCTCACAGGATGGGAACCACTGGGGACCATCAAGTCCAACCCCTCTGCTCAGGGTCCTCAGAGCACATCACCCAGGATTGTGTCCAGATGGATTTTGAGTATCTCCAGGTAAGGAGAACTCCCACTGTCTGGGCAGCCCGTGTCAGTGCTCAATCACCCACACAGGAAAGTTGAGGTGGAAATCCCCATGTTCCAGCTTGTGCCTCTTGCCCCATTGAGCAGAGCCTGGCTCCATCCTCACAGCCCCTCCCTTCAGCTGTTTATCCACATGGATATGATATCCAGCACTTTCAGCAACGTGCACCAGGAGCTGCAGGTATTGCAGTGCAAGCCTTTAGCCAGCAGCTCTGCTTTAAAAGAAGAGCTTGTAATTTGAGAATAAGTCAAAGTAAATGCGGGAAACACTGGCACGGGCTGCCCAGAGAAGCTGTGGATGCCCCATCCCTGGAACTGTTCACAGCCGGGTTGCGCAGGGCTTGGTCTGGTGGAAGGGGGGCGGGCATCCCCCATAGTGGGAGGGACGAAACGATCTTTTAAGGTGCCTTCCGACCCAAAGCCCTCCACGAACCCACTGAACTTACAAACATGAGCACTGTAGGAACATGGTCCACTTCAACGTAGGGGTTTTTGTAGAGCCACATCTCCTCGGGCTGCACCACGCGCTGGAAGGGCGGCAGGAACTCCATGATCCTGGAACAACAAGACAAGCGAATGAGCCCCGGGGCGGGGGCGGGGAGGGCGGCGGGCGGGGGGCCCGCACCCACCCGAAGGTGGCGAGGAGCAGCGCCCGCAGCGCGCTCTCGGTCGCCAGCTCCGCTCGCCGCATGGCCACTGCCCGCCCGCGGAGCCGCCGGGGCGGGGCGAGCGCAGCCTCCGAGCCCGGCCCGGAGGAGGGACCCGCAGCCGGAGTCCCGTTATCCCCCCGCCCCGCCCCGAGACGGAACTGACTCATCTCATCATTGGAACATTCAGAACGATTTATTGAAGTCAACCTCAAGCAAAAATTTCAGATCAGTGGAATGTCATTAAAAACCTTTCCAAAGGAATCCTCACGGAAAAGCAAAAAAAAAAAAGAAAAAAAAGAAAAAACCCCAAAAAAACCAAACCAAAACAAAACAAAAACCAAAAACAAAAAAAAAAAACCCCAAAACCCCACCAAAAAAAAAAAACAAAAACCAAAAAAACAAAAAACCAAACAAAATCCCCCAAACAAACAAACCAAAACAAAAAAACCCCACATCTGAATTCCAGAGTATTTGTAAAATAAAATTAAAAAAAAAGGCAACATCTCAGTAAATAGAATGTACAAAAATTATATGTTCTACCATCACACACAGTCAGTAAGAAGCTAAAATATTACAGGCAAGTCTCAATACGCTCTACCTAGAGGACAGGAGCTATCTATGTACAGGGAACCAGCTTTACAGGCTTCACACTATGCAAGAGGACAGAGGCCAACACAAACCCCCCAAAATATTGGATATCTCAAAGTCTATGCGGCAACATCAAGTCATGATACAGTAATGCCCCGTGGAATCAGACACTCCTCGTTAGTGTCAGGGCTGCGTCAGCGTCCAAAAACTCTTCGATACCGACTTCGGTGAATATCGATGCTTTGCTATTAAAGACTCGAGTGATTTCGTTAAAATAACATTTCACAGAATCTACAAAGTTTGTTACAGATAAACAAAGTCTACAGAAATAACGACTCTACAAAGGTCCATCTTACAGAGCACGTGGGGATGGAGACGGATCCGCGGGGATCTGTGTTGTGCAACATCACTCGTGTGGAGACAAACGGGCTGGGGTCCTCACAGCACCCCGAATGCAAACCCCCAACCCCCCCAAGCCCCCGGCTCAAACGGGACATGATTCCCCCCGGGGGCTGCGGCAACGCCGTTGGCTTGTTGGAAAAGGAAAAGTGACACCAGAAATGAGATACAGATCCACCTGGGAATAGGGAGCGTAGGGGTTCATCCAGTCTGTTTGTGACCCAAAAGCGAGAGAGAACTGCAAGGTACGGGGCTCCCACAGACCCCACACAGCTGGGATCTCCAGAGGGACCCCAGGCAGCCACCTGCCCCTGGAGTTGGCAGTGGCACAGGGAGGGCACAGCCCTGGGGAACAGGGAGTGGTGAATGGCTTTGGCAAATTCATACATGTTTTCCCTTTTTTATTCACATTAATCACAGAAATCCCCTACACAAAGCACAGTTCCAGCTCCCTACCTCCCACTCTGGAGCAGCAAGACCCCTCCCAGGGGAACACAGACCTGAGCTGCTCACTCAGAAATACATTATCACAGGGAACAGCTTTTCTTTTCTTCCTGTTTTGCCTTTTGTTTCTTTCTCCTTTTTCCCCTCAGAACAACACTGGGACTACATCCAACGTGTAGGAGTGTATCATAAGTGCAAATGTTTTTGCTACACAAAGAGAAATGGTGGGGAAAACTGATGGGAATGGGAAGCAAAGGGACAGCATTGCTCCAAGGTCGCCGTCTCCCACGCGACACCTGGTGAACACACACCTCCGAGACGGCTGCTTCCAAACCCTCCCGTTTGCCATGGATCCACTGTACAGCGGGAGCAGGAAGGAACTTGGGGGAAGTCAAGGACATTTTCAATGCAGTATACAAAAAATTATGTATAAATAAAAAAGCTGTAAAAGGAACCGCAGAGCTTCAAGTACATTAAACCCTGAATTCAATGAGGCAGAGGTTTCCATGTTAAAGTGACTTCTCCGTACCAGCATCGGACACCCCCATCCCACCCTCCCCCCTCCCCGCCCACATAATTCTGTAAAGTTTCAATATATACAGATTTTATGCTCATTGATAATTATGTCTAGTAATTGTGTCTTTCCCATTCTATCCTGAAATTAAGATAAAAGAAGGGAGAAGGGTTTTTTTAGAAGAAAGGCCAAAAATCCACATTCCGGCCCTATTACTCCATTTGAACTGATTCTTCAAGACCATGTGGTGACCAGAGAAGGTGATTTGCCCACAGAATCTCCTTCCTGAGCTGCAAACGCCTTCAACAGTCTCTGGACAGGACAAGTCTATACAATAACCTGACAGCTACAGCAGCTAATGCTTGCACCATGTGTTCAGGAATGGTGGAACCAGCCTCCGTACCACTGGAATCACAGAATCATGGAATTCTTGCTTCTAGACTCATCTGGCCACGGGCTGCAGGATGCCTGCACTGTGCTCAGGTGCAGCTGCAGAGGAAAAGTTCCAGTAAACCACAAACCCTGTTCCCTGGGCAGGCCAGCTCAGGCACTGCCCAGGTGCCAGAACTGGAGGCAGCAGGTCACCAGAAGTGTGGGGCCACCCCAAAAATTTAACACAAAAAGGGAAAATGTGCTGGTGTGTTCCCATGAAGGAACAACAATGTGCTGGGACAGCACACTGCAGTTCTCCACCAAAATCACCAGTTCTGTGGATTTCCTCTAGGTCTCAGCATGAAATGACCAAACTATCCAAGATTCCTTGTTTTGGAGCCCACACAAATCAATTCAGCAGCTGCCTCCTGCCCTGCTGAAGCCAATCCGTCAGAACAGCTGGGGAATCTTTTCCTTACAAAGGAACTGCACTAAGAAACTACATTCTGGTTACTCAGTTTACAAAGACATGATTAAAATGTGCATTTTAACATCTGAGTCTGGCACTCAGAACAGCCCCTCCAGCCACCAAGATCCTCCGAACCAGCTTTTCCTCATCTAACAATGTTAAAGCTTTTTGAAAGATTCACCTTCTCTTCAGTTCAGAGTTTTGTTCACAAACTGAACGACCTCACAAACCGCCTCCTGTTTTCCCTTCTGAGTCCAAGCCCAGCTATTGGCTGCTATGAATCATTTTTTGGTGGAAAAAAAGCATCTCTAAGAAGTTTGAACACAAAGTGAACCAAGACATCGAGTGGCACAGGAGGAGCAGCAGCCTCCATCACAGCACTTGAGAAGTTTTAAGCCTTCTGTGCCCTCCCTGTGTCCTGTGCCCTGGCACAGCACTGTGGCATGGCCCAGGTGGCCACCGACAGCCGTGGCTCCCATCCAATGCTCCCAAGGTGTCCTGGTGTTGCCACACCACGTCCCTCTGCTCAGCAGGTCACCATGGACACGGAACCAAAGGAGCAGGCCGGTGCACTCACACAGCAGCACGATATCAACAACATATCTGATATATATATATATATATATATATATATGAAATATATCAGCTGATATCTGCAATATCAGAATGCTTTGACTTCCCAAGAGAAAATCACTGAACATTATCCAGCCTAATAAATCATATAAAGTGAACACCTCAGGCCCTACAGATGTGGTAGCAAGAGCTGTGTCTGGAATTTCTGAGAAGGTTAAACATCCTCAATAAGAGCTTAAAAAGAGACATTTCTCACACAAAACCTTAAGAAAAATAAAATCCTTTTTGTAATTTTTTTTTCTTTAAAAATACCAAAATCCAGCAGTGCTTTCCAGCAGGGTTAGTGTCGGACCCTCACTGGAGCATGGCCCACAGCAGGAAGTGCTTTAGGGATCCCAAGAGCTGCTGCCCCAGCACTGCCCCAACACCTGTGGGTTCTGTCACCCCAGGGAGGTGTGGGCAGGTGCTCTGGGCCGAGTCCATGGCACAGCAGCTGTAGTGTATCTATCACTCTATCATTGCACACACACAAAAACCTCCCCCTGTACATAAATTTGAGGATGAGAAGGACACCAGGCAGAGGCAAGACACACTCTAAATTCCACATAGACCTTTTGAGCCTATTTTCTTGATCTGAGAAGTCTCCGTGTTCCCGTAGGTTTGTGTAAGCAGTTTTACAGAGACAAGGTTCTTAATTCTTCAATTCAGCCAGATGCCAGCAACACTTGATTGTTTTCAGTACCCACGAGCAAAGGCTGGCAGGGAGTAGCTATTATCAGCACACAAGTCAGAAGTACTCGCTGTACCAGAGCAGGGGGGGACACACAGTGCTTGGTGAGATCGTGGGCTGGGGGGGAAGAGTCACCAAAACTAGCTCCAGCCTGGGGACACCAGTGCCCCATGGCTCCTTGCACAAAAGAATGGAGGAAGATAGGTTTTCTAAAGAAAGTCTGGAGCAAGAGCCAACCTAAGCCACTTTGAAAGTCTCACTGAAGGAGTCTGTCTCTCTGATTAACAAAGGAAATCCAAGAGAGAACCATCTCCTGAGGCTTCAGCTGGCTGCTGGGATATGGCCCCTTACCCAGACACAAAATACCCTGTTCATTGAGGAAGTGCTGAGATGTTCCTCAGCTCCATTGACAATGAAGATTAAAGTCAGAAGATCTCTCTCAACAAAAAAATCTTAACATCCCATCAAAACCAACACGCACATGGGTCAGGTCCCTCATGTGCCCAAGTCTCCCTGAAGCCAAGGGGAGCCTGAGGAGGCAGGACTGAAGAATCACACTCAGTAACTGCCACCAAACCAACACAGATGTGGCAGATGACCTCACTGGCAGGACTGACTTCAGCTCTGACTGAGGCTGGGAGCCTCACCTGCCTGGGAAGGGCTTCCAGAATAGGTGGGATAAAGAAACGACCACTGTGCAATTAAACTCTGAATTTCCACCTGTGTGCAAACACCGAAGACAACTCTGGAGCAAGGAACCACCATTTCTTCCCCACTACCAGACCTTGTGCTACGAGCACTCCCCAGAAGTCACACACCTGATTTCTCACAGGAAAAGCTTCACAAAAATATTTGTAAGTAAACATGAGAGACAACCTACCTTCTCCAATGCCTTTAACAATAAGTACTGGAACAGAGGCATTTCAGAGTCGCCTGGTCTGACACCCACACCTGTCTGTTTGGCATCTCAGTGTTACAGAGGAGAGAAGCTTTGCTCTTTCCATAAACTAGACACAAAAGTTACGTTGGCTTCGCTGTTTTGTTTTTAAAGACACGTTGACTGATCAAAGCCAGATCTTCAACACCCTTTCAAAATTAAATAAATAAATATGTGGCTATGCTATGCTTTCTACACTCAAAGAACATTATTTTAAACAGAATATTCTTTTCACTGTCAAAAGGTTTACGGTTTTCTTCAAAGGCCAAGATGTTCCTGGTTTCCAACAGTAAGAGCTGCTGTAGCACATTCAAGGGTAAAAGAAAGACCAAACAATAAAAACCAAACACCACCGCCTGGTCCTTCTCGCTCGGGTCAATGGTCCCGTTCCAGCTCACACGCGACAGCTCCGAGGACAAAGCCGAGTGTGGCATCACAATCTCTCTGAGTTCATCGCCTGCTGCCCCTCTTCTCCCCTCCCGCGTTTGTTTTTAACCAAATTCACTCCTTTGCCTCTTCCACAGCATTCTGTGCTTCCAATTTGCACTTGATCTTGCTCCAGTACTCGGGTGCCACGGGAGATTTGGGGTCGTGTGCGGAGCAGCAGAGGCGGCTGTCCAGCGCCGACGGCACCAGGGCTCCCTTCTCGTGATCCTTACAGAAGGAATGGGGGCAAAACTCACAGAAGGAAACGGCAGGATTGCTACAGATGTCGCACTGATGCCATGGACATTCCCACTTTCCTGAGGATGGGAGGAGAGAGAGAAAGGAAGCTGGAATTAGTGCACTTCGGAGACAGCACCAGCCTTTAACCCTCGCTCCGTGCTGGAATTGCTCAGATGAATGCAAAGAAAGTTCAGAAAAATCAGCCCTTACTTCTGCTTCTCATGTACAAGAATCTGACTGAACACAGTTCTATTTTGCATTTTTTTAGGCCTCTCTTGGCCCAGAATATTACTGCACGCAAAATCAGAGCCTAAAATGGTCAGATCTACCCCTTTGGGCATCAAGGCACTGAATGTCCTAGCAAGACTGAGTTTGTTTCCCACCTTTTCCTGATTTGTGAGCATCTCACATTGCCCTGGACACTGTGCTCCTCAGAGGGTACCTCCAAAGGAAGCTTCAGGTCAGCCCTACACATTCTGCTGGCTTTGCCAGTTTGAACTGTCATCTGACTTGTGCTAGGATACCAAGATGATGCTCATGTTTCAATCAAAATAAGAGGAAGTTTGATTCAAGGAGAGGAACAAGAACAACATTAAAAAGTATGACAAAGCCTCTGCCCACTGGTTCTGTTTAGCAACAGCCACATGATGTACTGCTAAAAATGAGTGGTATTGCAAAAGCAAATTTGGTGCACTTAGTGCAAA
This sequence comes from Aphelocoma coerulescens, assembly GCF_041296385.1. Lineage (NCBI taxonomy): Eukaryota > Metazoa > Chordata > Aves > Passeriformes > Corvidae > Aphelocoma > Aphelocoma coerulescens. The sequence goes on from NC_091035.1 coordinate 4,688,347, forward strand.
TGAACATTGCATTTAATGCATTTATTGTAAATGAACACTGTATTCTATGTACATGCATGCTGCATTTCAGCTCCAACGCTATCTTGCAGCAGGAAGGAAAAGTTAAGCAGGAGGAGCCATGTGACTGCTCTTACCAAAAGGTGGTTGAGTCAGGTTAAGGCATAGGAGGTGGTATGCTTTGGGACAGTCCTTCTTATCACACATGACCAGCTCTCCCCCATCTCCACACTGGAAACAGTTATCTTCATGCATCTGCTTCTGTTCTGTTTTTATTTTCCGTTTCTTCTGCTTTAATTTTGCATTTTTCACTTTCTCTTCATTTGCTGTTGCAAATGCTGTCTAAGAAGGAGAAAATCACAACACAGAGTCACTTATAAACCCCTGGCACTAAAATCAATTTTGGGCTATTATTTGCATGAACTTTTCTTAAATGAGATCCATTTAAAATAGTTTTTAAGCTCTAAAAGCCAGAAATGCTCATTCAGGTGTTTCCCACCAAATACAACTATTACTGCAGGCCTGGTTCCTACGGTATAGCACCGTGTCCTGCAGCCATAGGGAGGAGGAGGAGGAGAAGATCCAGCAGGCAGGAGTTATGCAGCAAGATTGATTTATTTAATTATTTTACAAACTCTTTTATAGACTTTTTTCTTCATAGTCTAATTGGACAAGGGACCAGCCACCCCTTGGGGGTGATTGGCTAAAATCCTAAAACATCCATTGTCAAAATATTTTTCCACTATACCATAAACAAGACTTTTCAAGGTTGCAGGTGTCTTGGTTGTTTACATTCCCTGCTACCTCTTCTGTGAGAGAGAAAAGGCTCTCACGGACTTAGAAAATAACAAGAAAATCCTCACTAATGGCATTTTTGTATCTACATACAACAGCATGGCAGGGCACACTTATCAAATCTTTTAGAGACTTCCAAGGGTAAAAGGTATTTAGATAGGATAAAGAGGGAAATAAATCAAACCCCTCTTTGCCCTACAAAATTTCTGGATTTGGGAGGAGAAGCTTCAGTTTCATCCATGTACCTTCGGACGCACACCCAGGAAGCCGCTGCAGTTTTCTGCTCCGCAGTGACACTCAGTCCTGCCATTGCCCAGGCAATCCAGATTGTAATTGAACGTTAACTCCATTCCTAAAATTTAAAGAAAAACAATTCACCCAGATGGACACTGAGGGAAGACAGGCCTGTGACAATGACACCTCACCAGCACTTGTTACCATAAGACCCCTGCTAAAACTGGAACCTTAAATATCATCTCCACTCCAGTGAATGACAAAGTTCCTAAACACTTCACTGGTATTAATAACTTCAAAGAAAAAAAAAACGTGATTCCAAGAGAGGAACTTGGCCATTGCATGACAAAAGCAAACATGCCAAATAGTGCCATCCTTTTACCTGCAGGAATGTCACAAAGAGCAAACAGTCCAACTCTAATGTCACCATTCACTGTCCACTTCTGTGTTTCACAGTTTGGATTACAACTATGGTTCATAAAACGAGAGTAGTTCCCCTTTGGGCCAGCATCTATTATTCGGTCCTTCAAGGAAAAAGACAAAGATGTGTTTAGTACTTACAAAGTAAAGAGGTTTCCTGGTGATGAGTGACATTTGCTATCAAACAGGACATAATATTCACCTTGGTTACAGTTAGCATATAAAAATTGGTGACACTGTTCTCGTGAGCACGTTTGATCCGCAGCCGGCACTCCTCCTCGTCAATCAGCTCCCCAACATATTCATTCACAAATTCACCCTGCAAAGGAAAGGAGAACAAGTGTAAGGAATCTATGCATGTTAATCATGATGATAAAGGGAAGCAGCACAGAAAAAAGCATTTCTTATAAAAAAGGCTCTAATCATCACAAAAAGTGTTACACTTTACTGGTCTAGTAGGCACAATGTGAATACATGCACCACGTACTTGCTGTCCAAGCAATAAACCCACGCAGAATAAAGGCAGCCCTGTTCCTGCATTCATTACACAAGACAGCTGTCAGGTCTGTAAAACCCTTTCAATTTTCCTGCTTTCTTTCAAAGAGGACAAGGTGACAATTTTAAATTTAATAAAATTAATGGCCAAACCCCATGTTTAAAAGCAGTCCTCCAGGCCAGCAGTGTTTTCTAAGGAAAACCAGAAGAGCTGGGACGTGACCGACACCTCGATACAGGAGTCACCAATGCATTCATTGGGCATTGCTCTGAGCAGCCAGGCAGCTGCTGACGGGTTAAAACACAATTCATTCACTGGAGGTACAGAGTGCAATGTTTTCACCTAGACCCACCCTGATGGCTGTCACAGCCTTGTCCTGGGTCCCTCTACCTTTTTAATGCTCCTTTTGGTCCTGAGGCCCCACCCGCGGCGCTCCGTTTTGATGATCTCGGCGTCGGGGTAGAGCCTCTTGGTGAAGCACTGGTTCTGGCAGCGCTCCCCGGCTGGGCACACCTGGGGGTGGCACTCGTACTGCAGCATCCTGTTGAGGCACTCCGACTCCAGCCCGCACGGGTTCTCGTCCGACGGCTTGCAGTTACACCGGGGAATCTCGGACAGGTCGGCCACCTGGATCTGAACCTTCCCGATAACCTTGTTGGACTGGGGAACGAAGGGGGAGAACAAAGGATGAAGACAATGCACTGGGAACACAGAGTCAACAACTCATGTGAAAAGGCAAAACCAAAAAATATTATTTTATCCTGTGTTTTACCGTACTATACAATAGAACAAGAGATTCGTGAAAAGAACAGCAAAATGATTTGCATGAATTTCTTTAAGCTTCCATTGTTGAAAACCTTGGTGTAAGTACATAACTTACAATCACAGAACAGCTTGGGTTGGAAGGGACCTTAAAGACCATCCAGTCCCAACCCCTTCCATGGGCAGGGACACCTTCCACTAGACCAGGTTGCTCCAATCCCCATCCAACCCATCCTTGAACACTGCCAGGGACTGGGCAGTCACACCTTCTCTAGGCATCCTTACTCATGCACAGGGCAACTTCCTCATACATAGAATGAAAATAAAAAAGAAAGAGGCCAACTCACTTTAATGTGTTTATAGGGTGGAGGTTTCCTTGAATTCCTTTCAATTTCCAATGCCTCTTTGCTTTCTCTTTGTGCTTTCAGTTCCTGGAAACGCTTTGCTGCTTCTTCAAGTGCTGTGCAAAGAATTCAGAACAGAAAGCAATCAGCCCCAGCTGCTGCTAATCAAACATGTACATGTATATGTATCTATTTAAATTTATTTTTCTTAAGGCTAGGAACAGAACTCTATTATCAAACAGACAAGCTAAAAATCAGTTATTGCAATTTATCATGAATTTATCATCAGGTACTTTCAGCAGGTACCAAGATACTGAACAATGATCCCATGCAGCAGAGCCCAATCTTAACATTTCCCCCGTTTGTGGAAGCACTGAACTGGCCCACAACAACACACAATGAGTAGGCACTTAAACACATTTTTATCTGCAGTCAAGGGATCAACACAATGCTTGGAGTTCACGTGAACACAGAACACTAGTCACATAATATTCCCATGCAGGTTAAGTGGTGATGGAGACACAAACACGTGGAATTTTTGTCATAAACCACTATAAACTTTGTTTGATTTTACCTTTCTTGAAGGTCTTGTTAATACTAGTTTGCCCCTCAGCAAAGCTTTTATCTCCTTCAACATAAGGGAAAACTCTGCCCTGGTGTACCCAATAGTAGTCATGTGAACCAAAGAAAAATACTGGGAAGTCCCCGATATCATGTTTGAGGCCCTGTATGTTGAGAGGCACAGACCTGGGATTGCAGATCTCTGCTGGCCACCACCTGCAGAGTAGGAGAAAAAAGAAGAATATAAGTTCCCTAAACCAGAGCTTCCCAGTTTCCCTAATGGGATTGAGAAATAAAAGCAAGTTTTCCATTCTTAAGGAAATGAATTCCTTTCTCACGCAGCCGAGGCTCCCGCTGGCAATACCTGGGAAGGTCCATGTAAAACATGAGCAAAGTTCCCACTCCAAATTTTGGAAAAGCCTTCTAAGAATATCCGTGGCCTGAGAGTGGGTTTCTAGGATCACCTGTGAACACCTGTATTGCTGCAGCTGACTAAAGCAAACACCAGCAAGGACAGCTGGGCTCTGAGCCAGCCCCTCCTTTCCCACCTTGTGATCACCCTCTGCAGAGCAAAGGTGTGTGCAATCCAGAGCCCAGCACTGCCTGGGAAAAGCAGGAGTGCTGCATTTCAAGGGTGACATCCGTGCCTGACACCAAGCAGAGGAATTATTGTATTTCTAACTCTTGTTCATGATGATTGAGCTGCTTTATCTTCCTGCAGTTCCAGAGTACATGAAAACACCCAAAGCATTAAAACCCCCAAAAGGTGAACTTGCCTGTAATTCCCAAGCTTGACCCAAACGATCTGCTTGTACCGCAGCTTCTTGCCAGCTTTACAGTCATTGCAATTCCAGCATCCCTCAGGCATTTCTATGCTGAGACACTCGGGGTGGAAGGAAGCTGGGCAGGACTCACAGCACAACAGTTTGCCACCTTGAAACAAAGAAGCCCGCCTTGGTTTGTAGAAGCCAGGATTTGCTCCCCCCGTGCACAGCAATCAACATTCATTTTAAATCACCCACTCGAGATTCCCACTGCCCCACAGAAAAATGGCAAAAGAAAGGGATCAAGTCAAACTTAACAATGTTGGTTAAAAAGGACTGTGCAGTGCTTAATCTAAGTTGGGACTCTTAACTGCATCAGACAAAAAAGCAGCTGAGGACTTAAACACGAGGTGAGTTGGCAGGAGCAGCACCATTCCCGAGGGAAGCACTGCAGCTGGGAACAGTGCTGCCAGCTTTTAGTTCTTTGGTGATGGCCAAAGCAACCACAAAACTCCGCAGTTTTAAAGAATCCTTTTTCAATCAACATTGCTCTGACTGAATCCCCAGCAATCATTAGCGAGCACCAACCCCACAGCCTATAGGTTGATCAATACTTTTCTGCTGCAAGGACAGGAAAAAGAATTGTAGTGTGTTTATTCCACAAAAAGTTTACCAGGATAAGCCCAGTACATAAAGCAGAATGAGACACACATGAGTTGTCCCTATCCCGAAAATTCCTGGTGCACAGAGGGAACCTCAGCACTGGGGTTCGCATGAATTTATGAAGTTTACACTTATTTGGGCAAAAGTTGTTTTGGTTGGCTCACATTTTGGACAATCTATTACACGTGGAGAGCCACAGCACGGCTCTAAGCCACCCTCAGCAAAGCAGCTCATATAAGAGGACTTGATACATTACACATACTGTAATATGTTATACATGTAGGTATATAAAATATATATATACATTCTTATATGTGTGTGTATATATATATATATATTTAAAAATTAACAAGATTTTGTGTCCCAGATGGAAAATCTGGGAGAGACTTGAGAGTATTCAAACCAATTTTCAATCACAGTATCAAAAGAAGTGTGAATAATCACTTTCAAACCTTTATCAGAAAATCTTGTCCACCTATAGACTTCCCAAAATATCATTGCATTAATTGATCGTTGCATGTTACAATGAGCATTCCTTAAACAATCCAGTTGCATGACCAACACTGTATTTCCTCTGCTAAAACCAGTAAAATACAGTCATATGGATCCTCCAGAGCTTCCCAAACCCATAATGAAATTTTAAAGTATTTTTTGCAAATGTAATTTCAGAGGAAATACAGACAAATTACTGAAACATTATCCAAGATGAGAAAATGCCAAGAGATGCAAAAATCAAACAAAATCAAACACAAAACTGTCAATGCTAAGCAAGAAAAAACCCAACATTGCTCTCGGGATGCATTAGGCAGATATGGCTCAAGCTAAGCACAGGGCTCAAAATAATTCTTGTTTTCAGGAATTACAGGACTACTGCAAGCCATCGATGTCACAACGCTCAAAGCGACCTAACTTGGGCTGGGCAATGGGGCACCGGCTCTGAACGCTCCTGGGGAACCAAATTTCTGTGGGGAATGAAATATTACATCTGAGCATTGCACACAGACAGCAGGAATCACCCTGGGAGGGATCTGGAGAGGCTCAGCCCCCCTCAGCAGCAGGAAGTGACCCCTGTCCGGAGCTGCGGGGTCCCTGCGGGCTCAGAGCCCGGCTGTGGCAAGGACCCATCCCGACGGGAGGGGATGGGGATGGGGCACTGCTGTCTCGGTGGTGGAGGTGGGACACGAGGCCCAGGGACTAGTGGGGGCACACACAGGCCAAACCTCACTGCCTTCCCCCTCTGGCCCTCTCCAGAAGGACATGGCACCCACCCTCGTCCAGCCCCAAACGCCCTCCCTTCTCTCAGGATCCGCACAAGATCCGAAGCAGCACATCCCCCTCTGCTTCCAATCAGTTTAAGAAGTGGTTTTACATCATCCAGGTAAATACTGAACTGCAACAATATCGAGATCCATCTGCTTCCTCTTCACATTGCTGTGCAAACAGCTCCCTGAACCTGGAACAGCCCAGGCCAGGTAGAGAGTGACCAAATCTCTTCCAAGGAGAATTTAGTGACAGCAATTATTTTAAGCCCTTTTATATTAAAAAAAAAAAAATTGCCAACAACACGAACACAGGCTCACAATAACCATGAGTGAAGGTCACTGAAAGCAGTCAGTGTGGGGACAAGCAGACATTTCTCCGTTGATTCAGAGAGAAAAAATAGAAAAAGCGAAAGTAAATTAAAGAGAAAGAAACTATTTTGGTTACCTTTCTCACATTTCTTTTTGGAAGCTGACGAAGGAGGAGGAATCATAGGTAATTTCATCAACTCAGCACGATTTGACTCATTCAGTAGGTAGTGGGACTTATAGGCATAGGAACTGAACAGGGGGTCTGAATGGTCCTGCACTACCAGCCCTATACGAAACAAACAGAAAGAGATGAGTTGCAATGAAACTACCCATGATTCCGTGAAGGAAAAATCAAATAAACCCAATGAACACCTCTAATGCGTTATGTGGGAATGAAAAAAGGATAAAATGAAGAAAAAGGAAAGTCTGACAAAGTTTCTGTGCTAACAAAGAGGTTGTGCTGGAGAGACTCAAACTTATCTAGAACATCTTGCAATGAAATAAGCTGCTTCTAAGTGGAATTTCAATTGGCTTTTTACCCTTCATTTGTGCATTTATAGACAAGCACAAGAAAAGCAAAAAAGTTTGAATCAGTGGGATCCCCTCTCCTTCCCACAGGGCAAAAGGAATCTCCTCTGCAGACCCGGGGTGACGGTCACAGCAGCAGGGTCGTGCTCTGAGCTGGGGCTACAGACAGAACAGACGCTGGGAATGAGAACTCACCGTCCCACTCACTACAAATCTGCCCCTGAGATCTTGCCTACAGAAGTGTTTTGCCTCTGTAGTTGTGCTGGAAAGCAAGGAGGGGTCAGTGTTCTGCAAGGCACCAAGGGGGAAGCACAGATGCAGGTTCTGCCCTAGGCTGTGGTGGCAAAGCTCCCCCACTCAGCCCTCCCAGGGCTGCTCCAGAACAGTCCAGAACTCTGTTCCCTACGTAACTCCATTCCAAACCAGGCCTTCACAGTTCTCTGTCCTGCACCAAGAAGAGCTTTTCCTCATTACTCCAAAGAGCCAGGCAGCCCAGGTGAGAGCCCAGAGCTGCGGAGCAGAAGCGCTTGGCCAGTAACTCATGGGAAGAGCAGAGCAACTAAGCCCCAAAGAAACAGGAAAGATGAGCTACCAAGAGAGCCCCCAGTTCTCTCCCTGAGGGACACCGCTGAGGGCTGTAGAGAAGCCCTTGGATGGTGCTAAAACACTGCTGTAAGAAGACTGGGGTCAGCCCATCTGGACACATATCCCTGGGAGGATTCCTAGAACAAGGGAACCTACACATGGAATCAGGTGAACTGGCTGACTGGAGGGTACTGCAGGGTGGTGAACAAGAAGCCTTTAAACATCTCATATTTCAAGTACCTCACTGTAAGCAAGTTTGTATATTTTGTAGATTGTCTCTCATCTACATTTCTCACTTCAGTAACTGCATCTAAGTACGAAGTCTCTGCTTCTGATAGCGACTAACACTAATTAAATAACCATTCTCATAGAAGTGCCCAAGGATTTCTAAAGCATTCAGTTCCCCATTTCTTTCTGAGCAGGTGCTCAGTGCTCCAGCCCCAGGCACTGTCCTCAACACTCTGGCTCCCGATTCCTGCCAGGCCTGGCAGAAACAAGGCCCACAAGAATGTTCTAGATGAACAAGTCCAGAGTTGCTCCAAGACACAGAGAATTCAAGCAGTGGCAGTGGTTTGTAACTGTTCAAGTTCTCCTAATTAAGATCTGGGCAATACACAGGACAGGGAATTCCATCTGCCAGGGCTCAAGAGGTTATTTAGATTGCCAGGAGAAAATACAGACTTGTGCAGTTTCATCTCTGATGGAGCCAGATTCGGGTATAAAGAGAATTACTAAAGAAATGTAAAATGGAAAAAAAAAAAAGCATGAAAATTTCCTTCTGCATTTCTTGCCATTCTGAGATCTGTAATTATTACTCCGCTCTTGCCAAGTCAAGGCAAACTAAACTTCCACCTGAATGAACACAAGTGAAAACAAAACTTCAGGATCCAGTTCACTTTCATTTCCCTGTTAGTGACTCTCAGAACTGCTGAAGAGAACACATCCAGTATAAACTGCTGGGATTCTGTAGAAGCTACGTATTAATGTTATTCCAACGCCTAAGAATAACAGTACTTTTGAATCTTGAGACCAAAGCAGCTGCTGCACCGACATTTTTTTAAGCTGCTCTCTGGCAGAACCCTGGTGACTGAAGAGCCATAAAAGTAACAAGTGGGGGAAAAAAAAGTTAAAAAGAAAAAAAAGAGAACTTTGACGTATGGAAAAGCCCAGCATGAAACCTGCTCATACAGTACTGCTAAAGGTTTTCTTTCAAAGTTCTCAAATGTGATGGCAGTTATAAACTGAGTTTTTCTAGTTCATGAATAAATCCCACCTTTTAGCCTTAAAACTTAAACAGTTTTAAGTTTGTAGTAGTGGAAGAATCCCCATATAAGTCTGCTTAATACAGTGATTAATAACACAGCAGCCATTCTCAGCATGCAAAGGCTGGAATTGGGGGATTGGGATCTGTTTTTCCCTACTGGCAGAACGAGCCAGCCTGAGTGCCTATTGCTGCTTCTGGCTATTAAATGCTATGGACCAACACAGCAAGCGGAATCTCATGAGGACTGCTGACCAAAATAAAATAAAATAAAATAAAATAAAATAAAATAAAATTAAATTAAATTAAATTAAATTAAATTAAATTAGATAAAAAATCCCAGGCAGCATTTAATCCCAGCAAGCCCTAAGGGAGGAGTTCCTCATGAAACACTATTTTTATCACTAAACTGCACAAGTGACAACAGAACTATAAAACAGGAGAAAAACCAAGTGTCTCACCTCTTGCACAAACGAAACAAAAGCCTACATTTACAGCAGATGAGGAGTGAGTCCTTTTGGAATGGTTACTACAGATGAGGATGTGGGATGACACAAACAAGCTTCCTGCAGCGATGCAGCCGTCTCCCGAGTGATAGGCAACGGGGCAGCGCAGACATCTCGCCATGCGACCTGCTCAACAGAACACAGCGAAAGGCACACGTCACCCAGGGGCACAGCATCATTTGGGTTGGAAAAGACCTCCAAGACCATCAAGGACAACCAATGCTCGGGTCAGGATAGGGCACACTTCCCCAGAGGCAAAGGCAAGGCTGGGTCTATCCCAATGGCAGTACTGGGTTAAGAAAAGAAACACCTACATCTTTTTTCTAAGGAAAGTTTCACAAATATTACCCCTTAACTTTCACTTTAAAATTGTTAAGAAAAATTTCCATTCTACAGTCTATTTGTTTGGTTTAAACATTTTGGTTCATTTCTAAAAGAGAACTTCATTTCTTTTTCCTTGGAAAAAAAATTGTTCACAAGGCCACTACAAACTACCTTTAAAACCTGGCCTTGTACTATGACCCCTTGGCTTCCACTAAACCCAGCACCAAGAGCTGACCAGGTGTGTGGATCCAGGCACACTCCACAGTGTCAGGGTGCCAGCTGCTGCCCACCCATGAGATATTTCAGTTGACGACCTCACTGAAGAGGAAACCCTCGTTCCTTGCTGCGTACTGTGTTACAGAGAGTGGAACTGGATGAATTGTTACTGTGATGATGCAGCTGAGCCTCCTCTCTGCTCAGAGCAGCTGCCCTCACCTTTGCTGGCTTTATGCATGTCCTTGTCCATGGAGCAGGCAGTGCAGCAGTGCTGCGGGCAGCGGAAGCCCCGGGACTCGAACAGGGCCGTGGCAAACTTGCGCACACAGGCCTCGTGGTAGAACTTCCCGCAGGTGCTGACGGAGCAGCGCTTCACATCTTTGCCAGGGAGCTTGCAGGAAAAGCACGTGTGCTCTCCTTGTAAAAGAAGGAATAAGAAATCCTGATCGTAAAAGCCAACTCTGAGATACAGATACTGTCCAAACAAATTCTGAAGCCAACAGACTGTGAGCAATGCACGATCCTTCCCATCCAACAGGCACGCTGGTTACTGTCATCCACAATAACACTGGAGCTGTTGCTCACATAAAAATCTCTTATTCCAAGTAAAACCCTAAGAAGTTCATTACTTTTTTTCTTATGAGGCACTTGCTAAATGGAAAATAAGAATTTAGTCTCAGAGGTTAAAAAAGTAGTGGAATGACCCCAACTTACTCACAAACTCTTGGAAAGCACCACCTTGGTTTGCTCTGACCAGAATGTGGCTCCTGAGCAAAGGGGGAAATCCCTCCCAGTTTTCCAGGCACAGGAACACACTCACCATTCTTACACTCGGTGCAGATGAACTTTTCCTCAGGCATGGCCTTCAGGCCGAGACACTCCAGGTGGAACACGCTGCAGCACTCGCCCTCGCAGGCCAGCAGCGACTCGCCAGTGCTCTCGCAGATCTGCAACAGGCAGAGGGCTCAGCAGGGAACAGGGTACCCCAAAATGCCAGTGACTGCCAGGTGGTTACAAGAGGAACTGCCTGGAATTGCTTCAGAATTAGGGTAAGGCAGGAGAACTGAACCTGGCAAGTCTCTGGGCTGAGGACAACCCCAGCACTCCCCGCACTCTGCTCTGGGGTACCAGTGTGAGCCAGGACAGAGCCAGGAACGGCACTACAGCATCCACCTGCACTCCTCCATTTCTCAGGGAACAAGCTGCTCTTGCTCTTCAGGTCCTTTACTACCGACCAGGAAACTGGCCAGAAGATTCCAGGATTCTTTTTTTTTTTCCAAAATACTGAAAAATTCTCACTCTGCCCTATCCCGATCAACCATCTGGAATCTTCAAATGGAGCAGAAAATGGCATTTATTTTTCTACTGATGCTGGCAGGTATAGATTAGACACCACTTCCAGCTGCTGAGCTTTCTGGCCTGCAGGAGGGCTTAGGAATCATTTAACATGAATTATTTCCAGAGCATAAAAACTCCTAAAAGACTGGGTATTTCATCTGAGAGGTCAAATTAAGAGAACTAACAGAAACAGGGGATAGATATTTAGTATCCATCCCTTCCAGGTATCACCAGTTACCTGACAAACAGTGTCTTTTTTACTTGTTCCAGTTCCTCTCCTGGACAGGCTGGAGTCCACCGACTGCACATCCGAGGCATCGGCGTCGGCAGTGGCTGAGGGGCTGTCTGAACGCTTCCCAAAACTGCCCTACAAACAGGAAAAATCCATGGCACTCAAACCAGACAATTCCAAAGGACAACCACACTGGGAAAAGTATTTCTGTCACTGTTGATCAAAAGACCATTTATTAGGTCAAGAGACACAAAGGTTCTCCTGGAAAGGTGCTGAACTTCACTGGGATGACACAAGTGCTGCCTTCTTGATATATTTCACCTGTACAAGCCAAACACCATAAGGAGCTCTCTTACTTTTCCAGACACTCCTTGGAGTTACATCAGATACAGCAGCATTTCCCAATTCTCCAAAAATTTCAAACCTTCCACAGAGCAAACCATGATCTAAACCAATGCTTTGCCAGACAAAGTAGCAGGAAAATTTGTAAGTAAACATTGTATTTGCATAACAAACCCATGGAGGGGATTAGAAGGAAAAAGACTGGACTTGATGTTTTCAGACAATAAAAGACTCAAAATGTGTAGAAAAGCGTTCACGTATTTAGCAATAATCAACTGAAAAGCATCTTGTACACTGACAGTTTAATCAGGTCCCTGTGAGAACCAACACACCTTTACCTGTAAATCATTGAGTCCTCTGGAATCAGAGTCAGACGTGTCCCTGTAGGCTGAGCTGGTCAGTTCCATGTCCGTGGAGGCACGACTTCTCTTCTTTAAGGGTTTACAGGAGTCTGAAATCTCACTGGCACCTTAACACAACATGCTAAAATTAGCTTTAATATATGTTCTCAACTTTTTGCTTAAAATTAATAGAGGAAAGAAAGATGAGAGCCTGGATTACATTATCCGCCTTAATTTTCAGTTTGCAGTTTTGTTACTAGTCGAATTCTCCCTGAAACTCATTAACTGAAAACCAGCTTAGGCAGAGCTTTTGACAAACTCCTTAACATGGCAACACAGTGCAGGAAGGTAATAAATTGTCTCTAAGGGAGGATAAGTCCTTAGGAGATTTCCTCGTCATCATCCATCTTTAACTTTGGCTAAGCAGAGACTTTTAAGAAATGCCCAGAAGGACTTAGCTGCTTACAGCATACGAACAAACACCATCCTTGCCTCAGCAATGCACAAGGACCAGAACCCCAAACACAGCCTGTCCCCAGGCAAGTCCAGCTCAACCCCACAGAGCATCAACACTGTGGCTCACATGGAACAAAGCTGCTGCCCAAGGGTGATGAGCCACCAAGTTCAGTTGAGTTCATTTTCACCTGTCACTCACCTTTCTGCAACCCCGTCTTCACTGCTGCCAGTGGAACCGTTTCAACCTGTTTGAAAGGAAAATCCACAGTTAACACCAGAGGAAAGTTTCTCCCTAGTACCAAAAAGCAAACAGGTCAGTTCAAGGGGTTAGAATTCGGGCGGGAGCTGCCATCCCCTCCTCAGCCCGAGCCTCCGCGTCCCGCTGGCTTCACTCCTGCCTACGCTGGTGCCCGGAGCCGTGGCAGCCACGGGGCACCAGCCGGGTCCTTGCACTCTCTCCCTGTGGGCACGAAGGTGACGGGAGCGCTGTATCCGTGTCCAGCAGGCAGGAGCGGGGGCCTTTGGGCAGCCACCCCTGATGCTGTGTAAACCCCACACCTGTGTGAGCACACGTTCCCCTGGGCAGGGGTGACACTGGGCTAGTGAGACACAGTGCGGGGCCACTCGGGTGCTCCGAGCAGCATTCCCTGGAGCTCCTGGAGCCCTTCCTCCCCGTCTAGAGCTCTGCACGGGCCCCCCCGGGTGCCGTGGTGCAGGGCTCTACACAGCTGGAACTCGAGGGCACAGGCACTTCAGCAGACAAAGGTACAAGCTTACAATCTTGCAAAAGCACTTCCAGTCCTGGACCCTATGGAGAAGTTTAGGAACTGTTCTGCCAACATACATGGAAGATGTGGGAATTTGGTGACAGGATAATATTTACAGAAGAAAGCTGTTGCCTAACATCCTGTTTTTAAGGTTAAGAATTACAAGTTATTTCTTTGCAATGTGGTTACATATGCATGGAGAAACACATTTAGTAAATATTTAAGGATTATTCTATAATTTTTTTAAAAAATATTTTATTTTGTTGTACAATAGGTAAAAACATACAGTAGAAGGATTTGTATAGGATACATTTTGTAATACAAATATAAAATCTAAACAATCACTTTTATTTCTCCACTAGTCACTGTAACAGTAGCATCAACATTTTGTTTTTCCCATTAATTGTACTCGTTCCAGTTATAATTTTATACCAAGTTGTTGCAGACTAACTGGGGAATCAAGAAAACTTGACTTTGGGTAACAAATATTGTTGCATAATTGTAAGAAGTTAGTAAGATTTTTTTTTTAAAATATAACTTAATACATTCAAGGTTTTGAGCATTACAGTGCCCCTGGGTTTCACTTTTGTCAGATACTTCTCCTGAGAAAAGCACTTTAATTAATGTCCATAGACTGAGTCAGCCAGGTAAGAGAAGCACATGAAGCTACCTGGCATCCATGAAGTTCATCTTGTTGGTTCTTATACCTTTGTTAAATTAAGAAACCTTTACAAACATAAAATAACTCTTTTGAACAGGGGAGGCTGCAACACCTCATGCCAAGAGGCTCCACGGACCACATCGGGTGTCACACACCCAACATTTAAAATGCTTTAAAGTTTCAGCAAGAAACCTGCCTCGAGCTGGAGCACCCCTCTGCTGCACAGCAGTGCAGAAATGCTGCAGCATCAAAGGAAAAATAAGGAAAAAACACCCAGAAAAAGCAACTGGGTTCACTTTCAGTCTCTGAAGTGAAGGAAGTGCAAAACAAAGCGCAAAGGGCAAAGAATAAATTAAAGAGATAAAAATATTTTTTCCCCTTCCCATATAAATCTTCATCCTGACTGTCCCTCTTTAAAAATTCTCATTGGGAAAAGCTAAACTATGAAACATTTATATAAAATTCTCAGCTTTCAGACAGAGGCCCTTGAAGGAAAAATCAACCATGCAAGGAGAAGAACCAACAACTTTGACAAACTTGTTAAAAGTGTATGCAGGTTTTAATATTTCTGTCCATCCACTGCACTCTGCTACTCATATCCATGCAGAAATTTCTTATCATTAATTTTTTTTTAAGCAACAACATTTGTCTATCTGACATCCAGATTAAAGGAATGCCCTGTACACGTTAGAACTATTTCAGGAAAAAATGGTATATCCCAGAACTGTTTTGCTGATGTCTGCCAACATGAAAGTCTGACTATTCATCTTTAAGTGAAATCATCCTTGAAGTCCATTTTCAGAAGTGGTCAAATTAATCACTCTAACTTCATTTGAAAAACAAAACCTCAACACAAACCAGCAGCTAAATCAAGAGCCAAAGGAAGGAACCTGGTGGCAATTCCATCCAAGAGAAATCACTGAAACAAACCCATTTTGCTCAGAACAGAAATCTCAAAGGAAACATGGCAGGTTCATTAGGAGTCATCCATCACTGCGTTCCCACTTCCATAGCCTGACTGATACTGAGAAGATGCCAGTAGCAGAGTCACAGCAATGGCATTGACAGGGGGATTTCATGGAGGATAGTCCAAACCGAAACCCGATGGGGAAAAATGGAGAAAAATAAAAAGGCACCAATATAAGCCACAACATTTATGAATACGATATATTTTAACTCTCTACATGGAGGAAGCCAACCTGCTCCTTTTTGATCTTCTTCTTTGGCACAACTTCGGTGGATTTCTCAGACTCAGAGCGGGTTCGAATCGATCTTCTCTGTTGCTTCTTTTCTACAGAACCTGAAGAAGGAAAAAGGTTTCCATTACATGATTCCTTGTATTTCTGAGGAACACCAAGATGTGCAACACCAAACCAACAGGTAAAGGAATGAAACCAAGACTTTGTCCTCTTTTGAATGTTTTATTTTTAAATTCAGTTCCAAGCTATTGACCAGCTGGTGCTGTGGCTGCAGACACACATTCTGATTCCAGAGACAGATCAGCTTCAGAAAACAGACACCAGGAACAGAGTGGAACAAAAGGCTGGAACTCAGCTTAGGGCAAACAGATTTCCACAATCCATAATACACCTCTCAGGCACAGTCTTCACTTGGGTAATTTTGAACCAAACAGTCCATCTTTGGTGTTTTGGGAAGGTAGCCACAACCAACTCCTTGAACAAAAACAAACTAGAAATTTCGGATGCAAAGCACAGCTTCAGGATCTCCCCCAAAACGCCAGTTCTGAGCCCCCCTCTGTGGGGTGACGGCCTCTGTCACACAACTACAGCCAGCCCCCCGCTGCACCACCTGCAGCCACACCAGACCTCAATGCTCACCTGAAGGTTTCAAGGTGAAGAAAAACCTCAGTGCAAACAGAAGCATCGACCACGATGTGTTATCGTCATTAATGAATGTGAAAAGCAAGTTTTTAAAGTATTACCATACAAAACAAACTCAGATTAATGAAGGATATTGTGACATTTCAACAGAAGAAGAGGGAGCTACTGGGTTTTTGGCAACTAAGGCTGGCAAAATCGAAAGACCTTTCTGTGCTCCAGCACCTCCCAAACAGGCATATCGAGAACCATGGACACGATACTCAACACCATGGGCAGCTGTTGGAACAAGCACACACTCAGAGCTGACAGGAAGCTGGCATCCAAGGATTTACAAACACCTGCTGGGAAGCATTGTTCTGGGTTTTCAGTCTGGGAGGTTTCACCTAAGAAGACACAACTGTGAAATACTTTGTTTTCTTCCAAGCAAAACTGCAAACATTTGGGAGCTGACTGTGCCAGCCAGATGTACTGTTAGGAGCTGTAAACCTGCCTGGTCTTGTCAGGAGATCACGTATCTAGAGACACACACAGGCTTGAACCAGACTGAAAGACAGCCTTGCAAAGGACTTTGGAGAAAAAAATTAAAATTCCTCTTGATCCATTGGATGAGCATTTTTCCCATGGCTGCATGGCTCAGGAGTATCTCAGTAACTGAACTATCCAGCTGGAAAACTTATCATGTTACAATAATTGGATTTCTGAGGGGAAAAAATCGTTGTTCTTCAAGGGAAAAAACTTTTACAGAGTATTAATTAATGAATAATAGCAGTTAGTTATTAATAATTTAGAAGTTAATGACTCAGGTCAACATCCAACATGTCCATCCACATGTAACTTCTGGTTCCAATAGGCCCCATCCCTCGAGGGACTCCCACAGCTGCAGTGGGTCTCCACATCAGAGCTGGGCAACATCTTTTGTCACTTTGCTGTGTGACCAAAATCCCCTGAAGCAGCTTCAGGTAAATTTGAGCAGATGTGACCAACAGTTACTTTAACCAAGAATGGATTTTCTCCTTGTGCTGCCCTGCTGAAGGAAATAAGATCAAGCCCTGGATCAGAGAACTCCAAAACTGGAGTGCCTAATGTTGGCCGATGGCAACATTGATCACTGCAACGGGCAGTTCTCCTCTTCCCGCTCTCCAAGGATCCAGTCATCACCTTCACAATGCTCCTATCCTATCTTCAGGCATATTTTCATCCAAAGTTTCAGGACAGATGTTGGACCAGCCCTCCACCTTGCTGGAGATAAGTCCTAGTTCAGTGTCTGCAGACCAGAGGCACCAGGGATTCTCAGGGCTGCTCTTGCAGTAGCAGATTTCAAATGGAATTATCTTCCCGGCATTATTGAATTCTGTGAATCTAACTGCAGGTTATCAATAAGGACTCCCAGACTCAGCCTGGGAAATACTTTACCGTAAAGGGATTCTGAAGTTCCGGTGACCTTACATTTGAAAAAAGGACTTGGCAGTTATGTACCACAAGAGGGGACCAATAACTGGACTTTGGAAATGGCTTTGAGAGTGACTGTTTGGAGCGTGCACTGCAGGAAAGCTCAGGCACTTACAGGGTGTTAGCAGGTGGAGTGTTACGTATCCAAAAAGCCTAAGAAAACGAAAAAAGAGAGGCTCAGAATTCTCACCCCCTACGTCCTGAGGAGCCATAGGGAAGCTGAAGCCTTGAGACCCCAGGTGAGAGAAGCAGAACAGCGATGGCCTCTCCTGCTGCAAGGCAATTCAAGTATCCACAGCAACCACAGCGGGAAAGAACCACCACTGTCAACAGCAGGGGAAACCTCATTCACACCAGGAAATCTGGAGTACCTGGCCTGTGTGCTGCAGTCCCAAACACGCTCCATAAACCAGCGTATCAAATAACCCTGCCTAAACACTGCACACGGACAGAACCTGAAATGCGTTTGCAGAGGACTCATGGATGCTGACCACTGAGATTTCTGACTCTGGTTCTCATTCATTTCACGTTTGGAAAGGGAGAAATAATCAAACGGATGGATAGTTAAAGCAGAAGTGATGCCTGGCAACATTATGAGATTCAAATAGCTCATTCAAGGTTTTCCCATTTCAGGCCCAGGTTCCATTATTTGCTTCAGTGGTTCTTTTCCCTCAGACCTGATACTTCAAAACTCACTCCTTTATGATGTGGCCCCTGAGACGGCTTCAGAAGGCAAGCACCACCTCCCTGGGTTGATGAAGTTAGTTGAAGCAGTTTTTTTAAAATCCCTGCTCTTTAACAGGCCATGCAAGAACGCAACAACAAAGCCTAGGGAGTTTCCATCCTGAATCAGACATTCCCTACTGAAATGTGCCACTTCCTGACTCTTTTCCTTTCATGACAGTTCTTGTATTTTACATTTGGGGCCAAAAGCCATGGCAATACCTTGCTAACACACATCCACTGTGTCGTCTTCTAAACCAACTTGCTGTCTGCTCTGCACAGGACATCACCCCTTGAGTATGTTGGCTCAGGCTGTAAGTTGCAGAGGCCAAACCACCAATCCCACCCCACAGCCATGCTGTGTATGTTGGCTCAGCATGTGTAACATTAGCCATGCTCACTATAATTATTATGTAAACAGAAAGATGTTAATAATAATTTTAAAGTAATGAGAAAATGCTGGGTTTGGTATTTGAATTTTCATGCTGAGGGCTCAGGTTCAGACCAGGAGTGCAGTTTCCCTACCTGCTGCCCCAGAAGTTGTCTCAGGAGAGGACACATTTTGCACCACTGCTTTTTCACTTCTCTGAGCTGATGAAGAATTAAGTTTCTCTTGTCCTTTGATGCTTATTTCTGTTTTGTTACCAACTCCCTTAAAAAGAAAAAAGGAAAAGATTGTCTTCCCCTGATATAAATGTGTGTTGCTACCAGGTAATAAACCTGCCCCTGAATCTCAGAACAGAAACAATCAGTGCTCTCCAACCCAACACATAAACAGGATTAATCTACTATGGAGTTACTTCCCTGCAGAACTTTCCACCCCTCTCGATCTCCCCTTACACACAAGGAAAAAACAATTCCAGTGACTTTTCTAAACATTACCTTCTCTATAGGGCTTAGGATGAAATAAATACTCTCCAGGTAGAGAGGCAGAAGAAGGAGGCAGAGAAATAGTCCTAAGCCTTTTCCTTACACTGACTGTGGGAAGCTGCTGTGCACCTGAAGGAAGCTCAGAGGCAGAACTCAATTTAAAAGTCTGTTACACAAAATGTAGTTATTACTTTTTAGTACATTATTAACAATTTTGTCATCTGTTTCCCACAAAACCACTGATTTTATCACGAATTTTTGGATTATTTCAACTAGGAAGCTGAAGTTAAAACAGCTTTAATATTTTTAATGTGCTACAAAC
Organism: Aphelocoma coerulescens; assembly: GCF_041296385.1. Taxonomy (NCBI): domain Eukaryota; kingdom Metazoa; phylum Chordata; class Aves; order Passeriformes; family Corvidae; genus Aphelocoma; species Aphelocoma coerulescens. The sequence continues at coordinate 4,707,716 of NC_091035.1, forward strand.
AAAAATATGGCCACCTGCAGGGAGCTGCTTTGCCACCAGCAAAACAGCTACTGCCAGAGCTGCACTGAAAGTGGGGTTCAGTGCACTGAAAGGTTCTGTTGTCACATCTGTCTGTTAATCTCCCCAATGAAAGGAACATGGATGGTGTGAAAGCTTGGTGGACACAGTTCAAGCACCCCAGTAAGGCAGGCTTGGGATAACTCAAGAGCAAAAGAGGGGTCACTGTGCCAAGCACGTACCTTGGTGGAATAAACAAACTGATCGATGAGTTTTCCATCCCCAGCAGCATTCTGAAGGGCAAAAACCTGTTCAATTTTAACAACTGGAGACATGTTACACTTTTGCAGATCCAAGTTGTGCATGGTTATTGAAGCTGGTAGGGACTTCCTAGCTGCAGCTGTTTTCCATGCGATTTTCACGGGCGGTGCCTCCTCCTCCTCCACGCTGGACTGCCTCCGCTGGCCCTGCCTCCGCGCCTCAGCGCTGGAAGGTGACGCCGCCGCCGCCCCGCTGGCGTGTTCCGGCTGCGTGTTCGGCACCGGCTTCGGCCGGCGGTTCTTCTTGGCCTCCGATTTGGAAGCAGCAGTCTTTTTGGCTTTGGCCAAAGCCTCCTCTGGCTCTTGGTCTACGTAAATGAAGGTGTACTGTTCTATCCTCTCTTCCCGGGTCATTTTCAGCGCCTTCTCGGCGTGGGCAATGCCAATGTCCCACTGGGCTCGCTCCCTCTGCGGCCGGGGCTTGCGAATCTTAAGGGACAAAGACAAGCAGTTGAAGACACTGAAGATTTTGCCACTACAGCACTTCAAACACAATCCTGAGGGTCTCTACATCTCTCAGGCAGCAGATTGAAGTCTGCTCTCCATTTACAGGGTATTTTTGACACAATGTGGACACTGAATTCCCTGCCAGCAAGATGCAGCCAGTCCTTCTCAGGGTAAAGCCCTGCAGAGTTCCAGACCAGCCCCAGAGCATCTCCCTTACAGAGATGATCCCCCCAGTGCCCCTGTACCTTCTGTTTTTCAGAGTGGTTGCTGGCTTGCTTGGCTGCCTCAGCCAGTAACTGCTCATACTGTTTGTGCCCTTGGTACTCCCGAACGCGCTTCTCGTGCACCCAGGCCCGCTCCGGCTGGTTGCTGAAGAACTGGACGTGGTATTCCCGGGCACCTGAAAGGGAGAACACCAGTCAGCAGTTGTATCAACACTGCTCTGCCTGTTCAGCTTACGCTTTCCTCCTCCCCAACGCTCCATTCCTGCAAGTGGAGGTACCTGGCTCAAGTGCAGAAATACAACAGGCCAGATCCAGAACAGTTTAAGATGGAAGCTCAGTACACCCTGCCCACACTGAACACTCTCACACTGACTTGAGAAAAGCAGAAACGCCTGTGCACAAGCCCATTCCCACAGTCCCACCTGCAGAGGTCATGTACCAGGTAGTAGTTCTGTGCGAGTCAGGACTGTCCTGTTCAGCACATACACAGCAGAATTCACCCCACAAAGGCAGTTCAGAACTAAGATATTTTTAATAAAGGAACATCTACAGACACCTGACACTCTCGCAAAGAGCTTCCTCCCTCACCTCTTGTATTAATTTTGGTATGCACGTCAAGCTGTGGATCACACGACACCATGCAAGGCCACCACGGGTACGTCCCCACCTTGGACCAAACGAGATCCCCAACCTGGAACTTGACGTCGTGGGTGACCTGCGTTGGAAGGGACGGCAAGAGCTGCTGGACCTGCAAAGGAAACACCAGATTAAAGCCACAGGAGAGGATTTAGAGCACTTGGAGATGACACACCATCCACAGGGACTTGTTGTTGTTCTCTCAGATATCCCTGAGGTTTGATAATCCAAGATGAGAAAAACATTTCTTAGAAACATGACAGAAAGGAGCTGCACACAGCTGGGATTTACGTAACAACATCACTGACAAACCAAGATGCAAAAGAGCAACTGCCACCCCCTCCAAAACGATTCTGCTTCCTAAGTTGATTAGAAATAATGCTTTTAGGACAAAATAAAGCAATAAATCCAGTACAATAAGAGATGCATTGATGCAGTAATGATTAGTAAGAGTTTAAAAGAAATGACAACCGATTTATCAGACAAATTAAAAGAAGCAATGGAAGAAACAGTCCAAAAATTGTAACATTCTGTATGTTCCAAAAAAGTGGTAATTGGTGTATGTACTAACCGGGGCTTCCTCCAGCACTGCATCTTCTCTTGGTCTCTCAGAGAGTGTGCTAAGCCTCTCGTTTGGTCTCTAGGAAATGGGTAACAATGAAGAGAAAAAAGGAAAACAAACACAAACAAGGTAAGGGGACAGTAAAACAACAGAAGATAATAGTGAAACCAGGCAGAAAAAAATAATTCACAGAGAAAGGCAACCAAGAACCCAGAAAACAGGAATATGACTGCTCCTTGTACTCAATTAACATAGTAACATCACAATAAAGAAATACCTGGTTTCCCCTATGCTATTTACATTACGATCACACCTGACTATAACTACGTTCTCCTGTAACAGGTGACAGAAGAACATACATTTAGAAACAGTGAATCCAAATAACTTTCCACCTAAAATAATACACAATTTCCAAAAACCAGAGAACCCCATGTGAGGCTATCCATAGTAATGCGGTGAGTCTCACTGTACACCAGTTATCTGCAAGAACAGCAGTACATAAATCATGTTAAATATACAACATGATCATTGTAAAATCGATGTTAAATTGCGCAGAGTTGACAAATACATTTGGAGGATCAAACATGTCTGGAACACAGAGCAGAATCAGCCCCAACCAGAAGCTGACACTGACGTGGGGTGGCCATGCCAGACAGCGTGAGGGGACGGGCTGAGATAAGGGTTGGCTGGGAACTATCTCAGGAGACAGATCCCACACACTTGCTTTTCCTGCAGCAGAGAAGTCGGAAGTCAAAGGACTCAAAGGGCAGCAAAAGGAGCCGTCAGACACAAGCAGTGAGAAATGAATAATGCAGACAATCCCCATTATTTGCAGGCCACTCTAAGCACAGACCCCACATCAGTCCATGCTGTGTGCTCCAGAGAGCTGGGGACACAAGGAAAGGGACAGAGCAGCTCAGGTCAGGGGTGGCATGGCCCAGTGTCTCATTTGGAGCTGTGTACATAACCACCATTTAAGACTGATCACATTCCTATCTGCTGTGCAGAAATCCTTCCTCCCTGTACTGCAGGAAGCACAGCACTGATTCCTGCCTTTCCTTCCCTACAGGGAGTCAGTGAAACCTCCCCTCTGCCAGAAGAGTCAAGCTGAGTTCACACACTGCAAACTCCCAGTTCCTCACAGAACATAACTACCGAGCAGAGAGGCTGATTCTTAAAACAAGGATTCAGAGCTTGACGTTCATCCGTGTATTCACAACATTTCACCTTCAAATCAGGCTCTCCAGTATGGGCATACCCTCATAGTCAGTGGATTCCCACTGAGATTACAGTGTCAGAACAAGGAACAAATAGCAGATCATCCGACTTGCCACAGCCTTGTTGAGTGTAAAACTATAAAACAAGCATAGTTGTACAAAAAGTTGTTTGTTCCTATGAAGATGATCCCAAGTCACAAGTCTCACACCATTAACACCGAAGATGACAAAAGTGTACACGATGAACATACATAAAGATGAAATTGTGCAGAGGAAGGCAAAGCGATGGGAGGATGGACCTGAGACTGCCCTGGCAAACTCATACCAAAAACCACCAGCACAAAATCCTGTTCCTGTCAGAGCAGGCAGGGTCAACAGGGCTGGGTAACACGAAACATTAATTGCAACACCACCTTTAGAAAGGGAAATGGAAGCAACAAGGAGGACAACAGCAAGACCAAGATTTCTGGTGAACTCTGGATGATACATACGACTAGGAACTTGGAATTCAAGATGCAAGGTTTTAGTTCAGTCTGTGAGAGACAGAAGATTCCACTCTCACAGTAAGCAGGTAACAGAGCCAGAGGGACAGGCAGAGCTGAAGCTCCAGGAGCAGAACAGGAGTCACTGGTAAGAGGGGAAACAAACTGACAGCCTGATGTGGGGGTGATGGGGTCTGGAGAAGAGGCCAGAAAGTTGGTACAGTGCAAGGGAGACACTGCTCAGGGAGTGCCAGCAGGACACAGCAGCTCCTACAGCCACCTCACAGGGGCTCCAACAGCACCTCCATGGGGCACAGAACCCACTCTACTAGATCAGAGCTGATCCCTGCAGGACAGCATCTTCTTCCTGAAAGCACCAAGGGCTTTCACAGACTTTACAAGAAGCCCAGCTACATTCTGTAACAGCCCAGCCCAGCCTGCACTGGGCAATTTCTGTCCTGGACAGATACAGCAACTTCCCCATTCCTGGCACTTACCAGCCTCTCTGCCACCCTTTCTCTGAACTGGGAGAGGCAGAAACCAGCACCACAGAGGCGGCAGGAACAAGCATGAGAAAAGGAAACAGAAGTACTGGAGTGGCTTATGAAACTGAAAGAAAAAGAATGAGGGGGCAGCAACGTAATCTGGGTCTTTGCTTCCCGGAATCCCAGTTAACACCACCTGATGTACATCCTCTGGATATGGACAATATCGTACAAAATCTGACATAAATGGGAACAGACAGCAATACTAAATCTTTCCAAAATGTGCTGTGTCAGCTGGTACTTCTCATTCCCCTGCTGATTTAGAATACTCATTTTTCCTGGTTCTACCTATGCTACACAGCTCCTGGGTTATGTAAATCACAATATTTTAAATATCCTTCAAAGATCAATTAAATATTTCACTGCTGAATATCCCAAGTAACCTGACCTTCCACTCGACAATCTAGCACTATTTTGAGAGGCAATTTTAGGAACGTGTGAGCTTTTACCCAGAAGTTCCATCTTCAACACTGGCCGGAGCGCAGCAAACTCTAAACATGCTATAACACTAACTAATATTTAAAAAACAGTAATAAATAAGACCTTTTCTAGAATTTATTTTTCATATGAGCCTTTTAACCAGCATTGTGTTGCCCTACAGACACAGCTCCTGGCAACCTCATCCTGAGGCTGTGACAAGTAACTAAAGCCTGGTGACTCAGAGTGCACACAGCCAGAACAAGGACAAACCCTGCTGGACAAGCTCTCCATCAACAATACCAGGTGTACAGATGGCTGAAATTACCATTCCACTTACATTTTGCTCCTCTGGTTCTAATTTTGGAATTTTGTGCGACTTGCGCTCTTCCGACCGGGAAGAGTCATGCTTGCTACTTTTTTTCCTTTTCTCTTTCCTCCCTTCATGTTTTGCCTTAGCATACTCCCTCGCTTGGACTTCATTCAACAGGTCCCCACACAGGGAGGACTCAAACAATTCCCTGCCGTTCTGGATAGTTTTGGTTATTTTGAGTTTGATCTCTGGTGAGCCAGTCTTCTTTGGAATCCCCACTTGTGGAGCTGAAGGTGGTGGTGGAGGTGGCGGCTGGGGAGGGGAAGGTTTTTCCAGAACTTCATGCGGCCTCGCGTTAGAGTTCTCCATTTGGTAATACTCTGGGGGACTGAAGTTCCTGACTGTTCCAAAGCCATTGGCCGATCCATTGGGATACTGAGCGTACGTCTGGTATTTGGCTTGGGGTTCGTACATGCTGATGGCCGGGGGATACCCGTTGGTGAGGGGGGGCAGCTCCTCTGCCGTGGGCGTGGGGTACTGGAAGCCTTGCTGCAGCGCGGCCTCGTACGGCGTCCGGCCCCCATCCTCAGCAATGTCACTGCTGCCATCAAAGGCCTCCTCTTGGCGGATGTTGGCGGAGTCAATGAGTTGAGGTGGTTGCTGAATTGTGTTTCCCATGATCCCTTGCATGAAAGAGAAAGAGAAATCCATTGTTCTGCTCCAGCATCCTTAGCTTTCCCTTTTTCTCATAGGGCCTAGAGGCAGGGGAAGGGAAATAAGAAGTCAGTGTAAATTAAAAAACAGTAATTAAGCAAATTAAACAGTTGAGGAAAAAAGGGATCTCAAGACCAATTTCCCCCTCTCTATTCAGCAGCCACCCTCGCATGGATTTAGAGAGGACTGGTGTTACTGAGCCTTTACAAAGGGCTACTGAAGTGTCTTTCATATGGCAAATGTCTTCCTTTCCAAGACATTTCAAAAAATATCAGAAGCACCTACAAGTGCTTAAGAACTATAAGCCCTAGTCATGCAAGAGGAAGGGTTACTCCAACCCCAAACAGCGGGACAGCATTTCACCCTGCAGCATATAAGAGATACCAAGTTCTCCTGACACAGTCACTGTAAACTGCATGACCCAGCAACACCACAGAAGAACAAACAACAGAGAAACCTCTCCTCCTCCCTCCCTACCTTCTTGCCAAAATTCAAGACATGAGCAGCCCTTAGGAGAGCAGGGCCCTGAGCCATGGGATGCTCTGAACAACAGCACAATGAAAGCAAGTGGGTCATTCCACCTTGGCCACTGAGAAACCAGTGCCCTGCAGCGGCCTCAGAGGGGACTTCCCAACCTCTACCCTCGCCTGAGAAGCAGAGTACAGTTGACATGCACTGACTCTCAGCAGCTGTGTGAGGAGGGTCATTCTCCTGCCCCTCACACCTTATTCAAATATTAAGCACTGCATGGGTCTGAGTCTCAGCACCAACAGACCCCCAAACCCTGAGGTTACTCACTGAATGAGATTCCAGCTGAGCACTGGCATACACACCTTCAGCTTTCCAGTGCATATTAAAACACCAAAACCAGACTAAATCAGAGTTAGACTTCCAAAACTGAACAGCAGGCTCAGAGAAGGCTTTGGCATTCACGTAAGCAGCTCAATGGTCAACAAGAAGCAACACACAGTGACCTGACCTGCAGGTAAGAAACACCAGTTTGCTTCCCACAAGGTTAGTTCAGCCCTTTCAAAGCAAACACGGCCCCATGGTATTTGTTCTGCCTGTGTGGGCACGCAGGCGGGTTACTGTGCCCTTTTGGTCCGGGTTTGAAATGACATTAATGCATCCCACAGACACTTCTTCGAATAGGAACCTCAGTTAAACCCTGCCCACATGAAATTCTCACCCTCCCAAAGCAATGCTTCTCAATACCTTAGCTAAGAGCTTTCCTAACACTGAGAACTTCCCTCCTCCAAGACCGCAAAAAGTAACCAAAGTTCCAACAGGAACAAGAACTTGATCGGATTTGTGCTGGATGTTTGGGGTGATGCTTTTGGATGACCTTCACACTCAGATTAAATTGATGTTTGTCTTATTTTCACCGCTCTGTGAGATCGACTCAGGCACGTTTGTCACCATAATTAAGCAATTCAGGGCAGTAACAGCACAAGGCTCTGCAGCAGAATTTTCTCATTGCAGGAACTTTCAAACCTCAGGGCCATGAAACCGTCCCTTCCTCCACAGCTCTGCACATCAGCCAGCAAACCAACACACCTGCCACTGTGGGGGCACAGATCTGAGGAGCAGCACGTGGGATTGCACAGCAAGATCAGAAACCCCAAACCACCCCTGTTCTGGGAAGAGGAAGTGGGACTGTTTGTACTATTTACCACCAAATTGTTACTTAGCATCTGCCAAACTCAAGAGCAAACAGCAGATTCTCACACTAGGCTGGGCTTTATTTTTACTAAAACCAGGTTCAATTTTCTTTTTCTTCTGAATACTTGAAAAGAACTCTTGGGAAGCTGTGGCAGCACTTCAGGAACATCCACAGCTGGAAGGGCACAGTCCCAGCTGCCGATGCAGCTCCCGCAGGCTCTGCAGTGGTGGCTGCCATTGTGCTTTGTTTTGTAACATGCCAGAAGTGTGGATTAATGAACTTCAAAGCACTGCATTTACACTGGATTTAGGAGCTACCAGTGAAAGAATAGTTATGAGTTCTTTCTTTTTAATTAGTTCTGGAGCTCACCTGTGTCACTCAGCCAGGGTGCCAGCCTGTTCTGCACAGCTGGGACACCCCATCCCAAATTCGTGCCTCAGTAATTCTGTGCAGGCTGAGAACCAGGGTCAGGGCTCCACAGAACTGCTCTCAGCAGCCCCAAAGCACTGAGGCTGTTCTCTGTTCTCCCACAGCACTGACATCACTGCCAGCTCCTTCCTGCCCAGTCTCTCACTGTCATCACTGTTAACACACCCAGACTTTCCCACCCTCCTCCTTGCCCAAAATTCTGCATCAGTGGATCAGTCCCCAGATGCTACCCAGTGAAGTGGCATCTGGGCAGGCTTACAGTGAGAGAACAGGCCCTGCAGTGACCCACAGTAACAGAACACAACGAGGAATCCTAAGCACACAGGAATCTCAACATCCAAGCCTAACGAAGGAGCACTTTGTGTATGTCCCTGAAGAACACCCCACTGTCACCGAAGAGAGCCGTCCCTGCCACACAGCAACACCACCCAAACCACAGGGCAACAGGATTTCCAGCTGATCTTGCAGAAAAGTATTCCAGAATGAGTTCTTCTCACTATGCTAGTGATTACTCTATTAACCCACCCTGTCAGCCTCCCATGAGCACAATTTTAATTCCAAGCATGACCCAGAACAGATCCTGCACAACACTGTGATACAGTGATACAACACTGGCGATCAACAGATAAAGAAACAGTTTCACCATTTCAAGGTTTATAGGAAACGGGCACTTCACAGGCTGCAAACAACTTGAAATCAGCACTTTCAAAAGTGCAAGTGAATTTCCTAATGAGAGAAAGAGTTTCCTCTTTAAAAGTGAGTGTCCACCATTCTGTTCTAGTCCTTTCCCAGGGTAGACAGGGACACAGGGCCATTTAAAAACACTGGGACTCTACACACCTTCAGCAAATATTTTCCTGTTGTCCATGGGAGAGTTACAATTCAAAGTACCAGAGGAAAAGGTAAATGAAAAAATACAAGCCATACAGAAAAAGGCAGGTCAGCATAGTAGAGCTCTTTCTTAAGTGAACACTGTTTCAGTTCCCATCCCAAGCTTCTCAGCTCAACTGAGCATAACTCAAAAAATCAGTTCCACTCCAAGAGTGAGTGCTCAGTGAGGGCAAGGTTTTGCACAGATTATGGATCCTCCAGGTTCACGTTTTCACCAACAACTGCAGTTATCTAAAGCCAGTTTTAGCATGAGTATTTTTCAACTTTGCTCTCAGAAAACAAGACTTAAAGTTCTCAAATCTTGCTTCCATGCTGCATTAGACTAAATAACAACTGACCTCAGATTCTCACACAATTCCAATCCCATGTGATCACAGCTTTTCTTCTTCCGAACCACGGAGTTCTGTAGGTTTGGCTGAGGCTGGCTGTGGCCACAGCAGGGAGAGATACAGGAGCTACTGATAAAAGTCTAGCATACAAATATTTCAAACAGAAGTTTCACAAAACCTTTTTCCACCTTTTTCTGTTGACAATCCCCACATGGGGTTAGCACAGTCAGAGGTAAGGTGTTTTATGGATGGAAAGTGTTTGCTGTGAGACAGGACCTGGCCTGCTGGCTCCCTAAGGGAGCTGGAAGCACTGCTGTGAGTCAGCCGTGTGTGCTCAGAATGGTGTCACTGCCTTGTCAGCCTGAGCTGGGCTTTCTATCAACAGGCTCAAAAGCAGAAGTTCCAGGACATCTTTATGTACAAATACCAACCCAGTTCCTGTCCACACAGACCTAAATCAGAGATTCAAAGCTCTGCTCACATCCTACCAACCCCTCCTTACCCCACAGATGTTTACTGCCATTTTCTGTGCTGTTTCGTTCCGAAGTATCCAACCTGCACTGGTGCTGGTCCCCTCAAGTATCCAACCAATGCAGCAACTGCTCTCAGTAGCTCCTCACTGCTGCAGGTGTTAGACAGACAGACAGAGCTGCCTGGCTGGACAGGCCAGGTGTCTGAAGTGATGCAATCATTCCTGACCTCTCAAAACCTTAAGCCTGCAGTTCACACACACACTCCTGCATCTCACTCCTCTCCAGAGCTGAGCACACCCACAGCTTCTAGTCACGTTAACCATCACCCAGAGGGACACCTTTTTCACCTGCAACATCATCCAGGCAGATCAGAACTGTACGAACTGCAGACAGAAATAAAACAATTGTTTCTACTAATCCCTGCATTCAGTCTGCGCAATCTGCTTTGTCCCGTTCTTCTCTTCGTGTCCTTAACAAAAAATCCCCCAGGCAAAGCTCTGTTTGCACACGTTAAGACAACTCCAAATTTTCACCTGCACGTGAGTCTTTAACAGGAAACCCAGCCTGTGGATTTTCCTGACTCCAGCTGGACTGAGCTGTTCCTCCTGGCAGACAGCAGTGGTGAATCAGAGGCCTCTTGACAAACTTTAAAGCATGAGGTGAGGCTGCTTCCCTGTGCACCTTTGCAAAGGTGTTTTGTGTTTGGTTTCTGAATGCCAGAAAAAACAGTCACGTCTCTAACTGGGTTTGATAAGGGCATTTGGAAGAAGTTTCCCACGGTGCTGTGGAAAGAAACAACTTGGACAGCAGAGAAAAGGGGTTTGTCTGAAAAAGGAGCTCAGAAACTCATTTGGTTAGAGAGCCACAGGATTCAAATAGGAAACATGGAGCAAAATCTTTGGATCTTCAGGAAAAGTCATGGGCTGGTCCCAACATGAAGCCAGAAGTCAGATCTCTGGCAATACCAAACACAGTAACGTCGTGACAGGCAGTCACGTATCACAACCAGGGCAAGAACCACAACGTGTGTCACACGAACCACCTCAAGCTCAGGCAAAGTCGCGAAACTGGAAAATGCAAAATATGTTTGTATTAAACAAAACATACAGCCTTTGACCACCATCCTCCACTTTTACCCTGTGCCTTCATAAAGCACGTGCTCAGCTTTTGGAACAAAATCTTTTCAAGCAGTTCATAAAAATAATTAATTAAAAAAAATATATAAAAATCTAACTACCAAAGCATTCACTGTGCATCTCTGCAAAAGGTCACTGAAAGACCTAAACAGTCATCAAAACACGCTACAATTTTTCCTTCAACTGTAACTACTGGCTACTTAATATTGCCCTTTGGGCTAGTTAGTATCTACAGAACAATGTTATCGTTAAGTCTTTTAACAACAAATTGCACTGAAACGACGGAGTGTATTGACAGCGAAATGAAAGCACTGCAAGACCACAACAAAGTGCAGCACAACGCAACAGTACCGCAAAAAAATAACGTCGGAGCAACAACAAACCCTTCGCTGATGCGCAGCTCTTCCCGCGCGCAATAAAAGCCTTTTCCTCGGGCTGGGGAGGCCGCGGCACGGTGACACCGACGGCTCCGCTCGGGTGAAACCCCGAGTTACTCGCCCGCAGCAGGTCGGGGCTCGGCCCCGGTGAGAGCCGAGGGGCCGGAGCGGGGAGCGCGGAGCCGGCCGGGGGTCCCGCGTCTCGGCGCCGAGCGCGGCCGAACCCGCGGTCTGCCCTGCCCAGAGTGTGCCCGGCCCGGCCCGGCCGGCCCGGTGCCGCCGCAGCTCCCGCAGCAACATGGCGGCCGCGGCCCCTCCACCCCGGGGCCGCCGCGGCCCCGCGCTCACCTTCAGTCAGTTCCATTCTCACGGCCCCGCCGCGTCCGCCCGGCCCCGCGCAGACAAAGGCGGCGGCGGCGGGGGCGGCGCGGGGCCTCCACCTCCTCCTCCCGCAGCACCAGCAAGGCCGCGACGGAGCCCCGGCCTCGATTTCCGCGCCCCCGCCGCTGGCGCCGGCTCCGCCCCGGGGAGGCCGCCCGCCCCCAGCGCCCGCCGCGGCCGAGGGAGGCGCTGGCGGGGCCCGGCGGGCCCGGCGGGTCGGCGGCCGAGGGAGGCGCTGGCGGCGGCGGCGCTGGAGCGGCTGTGCCGGTGCGGCCCCGCCGAGCGCCTCCGCCTCCGCCCGCCCCCCGCCGCCGCCGCCGCACTGCGCAGCCGCGCGCGCACGCGCCGCCATCACCCATTGGCCGCTCGGGCGGTGCCCGCCGCGAGGCACCACGGGAGATGTAGTTCGGTCGGGGGCGGCGTTGGGGTGACCCCCAAGGGGACCCGGGCGGAAGAGAGGACTGGGCCGGGTCCGCGTCCACTGCTGGGCTCCTCGGACAAGAGAGACAAGAGGATGGTCTGGGAGTAGCTGGAGTAAAGGAAATCTAAAAAGTGGTTCTGCTCCTCACTTTAGGGACCTTACTAAAGGCCCTTGCACAGCACAGAACATCCATAGATCAGTCTCCTCGGGAACAGGACTGTCTCCCCTCATTCTCACAGGAAAAACTGTTTTAGAGACATAATCTAAACGTGTTTAAATCCAAGTTTTGTACTGGGAGCTCTGGCAGCAGACTCAGGAGCTCTGTCCTTTTATTCACCCATCTTACCCCATTTTATGTTCTATTTTTAAAAATACTGTTTGGGCATCCATTAGCCAAAGAGTTCCAGACCCTTTTTTCACTGGGGCAACAAAATGTTTTTTTCCCCCCTAGTCTCTCAAAACCAGGTAGTATTTCATGGAATTTCAGAATCGCTCGGGTTGGAAGGGACCTTAAAATGATTTCAAGGGATCAAGTCACCTGTCACCTGCTGAGAACGTTTCTCCGGCTGTCAATGTGTTCCATCCGCTCCTCAGACACACAGGACTGGGGTGTTTGTCTCACACGTCAGGGCTTGGATCGCCCCTCTGACACCTCATTCCATGCAAAGCTGTTCCCAGAACACAGAGGAGTTTCTGCTCTGCTGTGTCCCGTCACACACAGAGCCGCCCACAGGAGCTCTGTGCTATATGTGGGTACTGTAGGGAGAGAGACTATTGACCTGGGCCTGCAGCGACAGGACAATGGGGAACGGCTTCCACTGCCAGAGCAATCTTGGGAAAAACTCTTCCCTGTGAGGGTGGGGAGGCCCTGGCACAGGCCGCTCAGGGAGGCTGTGGCTGCCCCATCCCTGGAAGTGTCCAAAGCCAGGCTGGACGGGGACAGCGGAAGGTGTCCCTGCCCATGGGTGCGCTTTAAAGCCCCGCGGCGGGGAGCGGTGGGAGCGGTGGGTGCGGCCCGTGCGGCCCCGCTGCGGCTCCCCCGAGGCCTCACGGCCCCCAGGGCCGCTCCCGAGCGCCTCCCACCCGCATGACGTCATGCGCAACGCCCCCGTCTCGCGATGGCGTCACGCACCGGCCCGTGACGTCACCGCCTGCGCGCCGCCACCGTTCTCGCACCCAATCAGAGGCTTTTCCCGAGGGCTCCTCGGGTCAAGCCCCGCCCCACTCTGCTCCCATTGGGCGGACGTTCAGCAGGACCGGGATTCTGACTTCTGATTGGCTGATGTCGAGGCGGTGCGGCGCGGCCCGAAGGCGTCACGGCGCAGATACCACAGAGCGGCGGCGGGTCAGAGCGGCGCGCGCGGGGCACGACGGGACGGGTGGGAGGGGCGGGAGGAGTGCGGCCGCCGGCCAGCGGAATCGGATCCGGGACCGGGATCGGGATCACGGTCAGGGGATTGGGGCGACCGGGACAGGGATCGAGATCACGGAGACTGGGCCGAGCACAGGGAGCGGAGAAGGGCAGCGCAGCCCGGCCAGCTCAGCCGAGGACCCGTGGGAGCCCCCGGCCCGGCACCGGGTCGGGGATGGGTCCGGCCGGGCCCCGGCCGCCCTCGGCGCCCCCCGGAGCCGCCGCCGCCCCCCGCCGCTGCCGGGGGTGAGGTGCCGGCGGCCCCGCTCCGCAGCGCCATGGCTGCCCGCGGCTGCAGCGCGCTCCTGGCCGCGGCCAGGGCCAGGTACGGCCGCAGCCCCCGCGCCTGCTCCGCCTGCGGGTGGGGAGGAACCTCTCGGGGTTCGTTTCGGCTCGGTTTACCCCGTTCCTTGGCAAAAGGGCTTCCGGGAGACGCTGCGGAGGCTTGGGTGGTTCTCCCCCAGGAGATGAGTTACTGGCACGGGAGAAGTTCTCAGTATTTCACCCGTTGCTGAAGGATCAGAATCTCAGCCACAAAATCAATTTCCCGAGGTTGATTTGGTGCTGAGAGCGTCCATTTGGGTGCGATGCCTCGGTACTTTGGCCTCGCTGCGCTGTTCTTACTGACACAACTCTCCAGTTTCAGAGGCTCCCATCTCCTGGCGCACGCCAGCCCTCTGTACTCTCCAGCCCCTGCTCTTGTCCAGCTGGTGGATTCCCAGTTAACCTGGACTTCAAGAGACTCCAAAAGCCATCCCTGGCCACGCCGTGCCTGCCTGGGCGCTGCCCTGCCTCGCTCACCTGCCCACACCTTGCACACTTCCACCTGCCCACGGCAGCAGCTCCCAGGTGCATCCCCGCCCCACCGAAATCCTGGAACCCAGGGAGCTAAAATTCTGACAAAACAGATCGCAGAGGCTCCTGCAGGAAAAAAGTCCTTGCGACAAAAAGTTGTGGATGAGCTGAAGCATTACTACGATGGATTCCACCTGCTCTGGATTGACACCAAGGTGGCTGCCAGGATGGTGTGGAGGCTGCTCCACGGGCAGGTGCTCACCAGGAGGGAGAGGCGAAGGGTAAGTGCCACCACACATGGATAAAGTGATGCAGTAAGAGGCTTAACCCCTTCTTTGGACACATTTTGTGTGTCTGGCTGGGTGATAATCTCTGGGTAATCGCCGCTGTGCTCTTCTCCATACAGTTGCTGAGAACTTGTGCAGATCTCTTCCGGCTGGTTCCCTTCCTGGTGTTTGTCATTGTCCCCTTCATGGAGTTTCTCTTACCTGTGTTCCTGAAGCTCTTCCCTGAAATGCTGCCCTCGACGTTTGAGACGGAGTCAAAAAAGGTTTGTGTCCTGTCTGAGGTTGTGGAGTGTCCACAGCTCCTCAGAACATCTGTGCAGAGCTGTTGTGTTCCCTGTCTGCTGCTGGAAGTGAGGATCAGCCTCACCCAATGCGTGAGGCATTCCCAGCCTATTCCTGAGCTGAGTGGGAGAGTTGGAAGGTTGTGCTATGGACAGGGATCGGAAGGAATGTGCACAGCAATTCCATTTCCTGCATTATATTTTCTAATTTATAATTTTGTATTTCCCAAATGAAGGAAGAAAAGCAGAAGAAGAAGTTAAATGCAAAGCTGGAGTTAGCCAAGTTCCTGCGGGAGACCATTGTAGAGATGGCCAAAAGGAACAAAGCAGACACAGGACAAGGGAAACAATTCTCCTCTTACCTGCACGAGGTAGGATGGGCCGTGCTGGGGATGGCAGCCATGGCAGCGACACACCTTTAGTGCTGCTGGTTTGGGCAGAGAACACGGGATTTGTACCAGGATTGTGCAGACGTTTGACAGCACAGAGCTGCCCTGTCAGGTGCTGTTCCCCAGGTGCCTCCCTGCTGACCCTGCTGTCAGAGCTGCGCTCACAGGAATTCCCATCCTGCAAGGGTGCAAGTTTCACCCTGTGAAACTTCCAGTGGCCACTCAGTAACGGTTTCCGTTTGACTTTTACCTGCATCGTCCCGTTTCCATCAGGGACAGGAATTCCAGTGTGAGGAAGGGGAAGGGGGTGAGCGATTCCCAAGCAGTGATCCTGCTCAGGTTTGGGTTTGTCCCTTTGTTTAGATCCGTCACAGCGGCCACCGGCCCAGCACGCAGGAGATCGTCCGCTTCTCCAAGCTCTTCGAGGACGAGCTGACCCTGGAGCACCTGGAGCGGCCGCAGTTGGTGGCTCTGTGCAAGCTGCTGGAGCTGCAGCCCCTCGGCACCAACAACCTGCTCCGCTTCCAGCTGCTGCTCCGGCTGCGCAGCATCAAGGCCGATGACGAGGTGAGTCTGAAACAGCACAGAGGAATTGCTTGGTGCTTGCAGGTTCTGCACGAGGCTTGTGTCCCTGCCCACAAACCCTCCACAGGGCAGGAGTTTAATACTGATGGGAGTCAGATCCTCCCCATGAGAGATTCCAGAGGAAAATGGAATGAGAGTTCATCTCCCTGTGCCTTTGCGGTCTTTGGGGAGCTGTAACGAAGGTGGCACTGCAGATATTGGCACTAGAACATTTCATTTTGGAGTCATGCTAACGTATAAAAAAGGGATGTTTCAATATGCAATGGGGTTATTTGGAAAATGGAACCAGATTTATATGTGCAGAGTGGAGGGACAACACGTAATGGCCATAAGTTGCAGCAAGGGGAATTTCAACTTGGTAAGAAAAAAATTAAAATCAGTGAGTGGATAAACAGTGAATAAACAGTGGAAGAGGTTGTCTGGAGGCTGTGAAATCCCCATCCCTAAAGAGGCTCAAAGCACAAATGGAAAATTGAATTTTGAACAGGAGATTGGACTGGGGACCTGCAGAAGTCTGTTCAGGTGCAGCAGGGCCTTGGCTACTCTGTGCCTGCATGGGAACGTTGCTGTTCTTTCCAGATGATTGCCAAGGAAGGGGTCAGTGGCCTGAGTGTGTCGGAGCTGCAGAGCGCCTGCAGGGCCAGAGGCATGCGGTCACTGGGGCTCTCTGAGGAGCAGCTGAAGGAGCAGCTCGGGCAGGTGAGTGTGCCCCAGCCTGGGCTGGTGTGGCCAGGTTCCTCGGAGGACAGCTTCCAGGCAGTGGTCAGGTGCAGCAGGCACAGCTTCCTCAGAATTCATGCACAAGTTTCAAGCTGGATCCTCACCTGCAGAGCTGAGGTCTAAGGCATGAAGGGTCCAGATTATGTCCCAGACCAAAGAGAAAACCAAAATAGAATCAGGGCCAGCTAGAAGCAAGGTGAAGTGGGGTGTATTCCAAACTCCTCAGACCCATTTCTTCTCATTTTGGTAAATTAAAACTGTATTAGCCAAACTCAAGATTGCTTTAAGGCCAAAGAGTGTTGTATTAATAAATACCCACTTAGAGCCAGTATGAAATAACTTTCCCTTCTGTTCTCTTCCAACAGTGGCTGGATCTGCATTTAAAGGAGAACGTTCCTTCTTCTCTCCTCCTGCTTTCCCGTGCCTTGTACTTAATAGACATAAAGCCCCAATCTGTTCCCATTCCACAGAACAAGGTGAGTTGTTTGAATAAAACTTCTAGGTTAATAGCTCAACCATTATACGTTATAAAAACGAATGACTGTGACAGGAATCTTGTTTTTTTGATCCTACAAGTGGACTGAAGTTATGACTCTGTGTTCTTCTGCAGACAAGTGAAGCTGCTGGAGTGATGACATGCGTGCTTGAAGGTCAGGAGACCCTCCTGGATCCCGCCCCTGTTGTACAGGGAAGAAAGGTTAGAAATAGCAGTCTGCAAGCAGGAAAACATGTGCTGAAATCGTTGGGAATTGAGTGTGACCAAACCTTTCCAAAGCTAGACAAAACCAGTGTTTGACACCATGGCACAGAGCACGAGCAGTGTCTGTTCTTGCACTGTGTAGATGTTTCCCCCCAAGAGCCTCACAGTTGCATGTTCTGACTGAAGAGGCAAAGGAAGGGAACAGGGATCTGCTGTGGCACAACTGGTCCTGTTGCTGAAACAGCTGGTTCTTCAGTACCATGGTACTGGCATGGTACTTGTGAGCCAAGGAGAACTCACAAGCTGAATTGCTTCAGACCTCAGCCCAGGTACATTTAGCTCAGAGAAGCCAGCTAAAGAGGACTTGTTTTTAGCCCTGCTACTGAATTTGGGCTCAGTTGTCCAGGACAAAATGAGCCACAGTTATCTAGAGTAAGAAAGCAAGAGCATATGGTTCTCAGCATCACACTGCAGTGAATTCCTTAGATTAGTCCCAGCTGATAAAAGCAGCAGCAGGAATCAAAGAATATTGTATCAACTGCCAGAAATATTTCCACATAGTTAAATTGTGCTGGGGAAACAATGGAAATGCCAGCACAGCTTTCACAGAGTGAGCAGGGAACAGCCTGACTCAGAAGGGAGAAGGGGCTGTGGGGTTTTGCCCTTTCTGAGAGGGTTCTGTGACTTACAGCTGCTTTTTCCTTAAAGAATGAAGAATTTGTGTCCCAGCCAACAGAGAAATTGCCATTCTCCGAAGCGTCAGTGAAGCCTCCCCCACGAGAGGTGAGCTTGTCGGAGTTCTTACACTTCACAAAAGGGATTGTTCTTCACACAACTTAGAGCCAAACTGGAAGTTTGTAGTACAGGACACTGTGAACACTGAGTTCAGGGAACAGCTGGAGAAACTGGATGAGAACTGCACTGAGGGCTTTTCAATACAGAAATACCACACATGACATGGGAAGGCACCTTCAGAAAAGATTCTGAATTTCAAGAGACATTTGTACTGCCTAAAATCTGCCCTTTTCTCTTGCCCCTAGACCAAAATGGAAGCGTCCCAGAGCAGCAAGGCCGGTGCCAACGGAGCCTAACCTGGAGCCAGCACTGGGAGGGAGCAGTTTCCATCTCCACACCTCCTGCAAATGGAACAGGGATTTCCCAGGAGGCTGCTCTACACAACAAGGCAGTAGCCCTCAGGGGCCTCTCTGTCCCAAGCTTGTTAGCAACTAGGCCACTGCTGTCTGGATGGCCCCAGCTTCTCTTGCACTGGATCCTTGCCCTGCTACTTTTAACTTATGGTGTAAATACGTTAATAACGGTGCTGCTGTCTGTGCTGTTCCTGAGCAGCTGTTTGTGCTTAGCAAAGGCAGCTTTTCATGTCAGAATGGCCTGTGCACAGAACAAGCTGGGCTGGCAGTCCAGCAAAGTCTGTTCTACAGTGTGAAATCCTCTGCAGGAACATCCCCACACACCCAGGGCCAGCAGCTTGTCCTGAGTGTCACAGCTCAGGCTCTTGGTCCTGATTAGGGTGGTTTAACCAGTGACCAGCCCACAACGACCCATGTGGCCACAGTTTTACTGAGGAGGGCAGCCACAGGGAAGGAAGGAGGGAGCAGCACTTGGTGCTGTGGTGGAACTGATCAGAAGGACTTTAGACCTTGCTGGGCAGGAGTGGAGCAGTGACAGGAGCAGCCTCCACCTGTGAGTGTTTGCTTCCCCAGTGAGTGCTGTGCAGGGGCCACACACTGTGACAGAATCAGACTTGCACTTTGAGGATCCCTCTGGGTCACGTGAGGGAGCAACCTGGGACCTGCACACCTTTCCTAGGTGTGGAGATTTGGTTAATCCTTACCATGCTCAGAATACACACCAAGTGTTCTCCGTACTTGGCAAAGCGACTCCTCACACGCTCCAGTGATGACTCAGTTTTTGCCAGATTCTCAGAGGATACTGAAAAGCTGTTTTTAGCATTTGTTAAATTTTTTACTCTGTCCTATGTAAATGCTCAGAAATTACTCACATTATGGATTTTAAATATGTATATTTATACTTACTGTAAAATTAGATTTGGTGCTAAGTAGGAATGGAATCTCTCTTCCAGAGGTCAGACGGCCTTTAGAACAACCCGACTGAAAGCCAGTTCTCCAAGGTCAGGTGTGAGCAGCACTTTATACCTGAGGCCTCAGGCGCCTACAGCACCACAGAGCCAGCTGTCAGGTGTCCTGTGTCCTCATCTCTGTACCTGAACCTCTCCTTGTTCATCCAGCCCATCCGCAGTGCCGGATCTGTGTTTAATAAATGGGAGCAAACGTTATTTCAATAAAACAACAACACCGTTGCTGCTGTGGAGTCACTGCTGCCTCTTGGCGCGATGATGAGGGAAGGCGTCTCCTCCTGCCTGGTGTTCCAGTCTGTGACTGCTCCTACTCCCAAAACCGGCGGAGGGAGAGGAGGAGGCTGGCGGGTGTCCTGGGCGGGATGAAGGCAGAGCCAGCCTGTGCCGGCTGCCGAGGGAGCAGCACATTCCTCTGCTGAGAGGTTTCACAGATGGAGAGTGAAGAGGGGCTGGCGGGGAGCCTGGGCATCACCTGGGCACCGCCCTTCCATGGGCGAGCTCTGGGTGGGCTCTGGTGCCTCCGACGTCCCCGTCCTCCAGCCATGCACCACCATGGCCACGTCACCCTGGTATGTGTGAGGGCTCAGGCCGTGTCCATTTGCTTCCTGTGCTTTCAATTTAGAAAGATCTGGAAGCTGGGACTCGCTTTTCCTTGGATTTCCCGCAGTGACCACCCGCCCCAACCCCGGGTTCAGCCTGAGGAGCACAGGCTGTGGCAAAGCCTCCCTCCTCCCTGGGGAGCCGGGCCCTGGAGCAGGCAGAGGGGGATGAACCCGAGGCGACCCCGGGCCGCTTACACACCTCTGAACAAACCCATTTTCGGATCAAAAATCGCTTCCTCCCCCAGCCCTCGCGGGTCACTGCTGCTGCGGGGCTCTCGGGGGGTCGTGCCCGAGCCTCACCTCTGCCTGGCACGTCGGGACCCCAGGCACCTCCCCAGGACCGCTGTACCCTGCAGGCACACAGAGGGGAGAGGCAGCAATCCTGCTTCATGACCTTCCGAGCGAGGGGAGGAAACGACCCCCGTGGAGCCCCATAAATCACGGGATTCTGTTCTGCAGCATTGGGCAAATGAAACGCTGCGGAGATCCAAGGCCGTGTGTGCTTTGGCGTGGGGAGAGCTTTTCCAGCCACGCCGGTGCCAAACACCTTCCAGTCTCCCCTCAGCCTGGAGAACCAGCTCCTCTGCTGTTTATCCTTCCCCCGGGCACCCTCACGCTATCGCTGCTCCAGCCTGGAGCCGGGGTTGTGGCGCCCGTGTCCGTCCCCCCGCGCCGGGGCCGGGCAGCGCCGGGGCCGGGAGTCGGGGATTTCTGCTGGATGCTGGTCGGGACCGTCTCCTGTGCCAGCGCCAGCCCCGGGCTTTGCGTCAGCCTCTTCCCCAGAAAGCTGCTGGGGAAAGATGCCCCGGTCAGCACTTTTGGAGGAGATTAGTATTCAGAGGGAAAAGCAGTGATTTAGTGCGGCCCAAGCACAACAAAGGCTGGGATTTACAGCTCCCGGATCCCAGCGCCACATTCCTGCAGCCCTTCTGCCTCTGCTATAAACGTGTAACAAAGGAGACGGAGCTTTATCCCGGCCGAAAGTAATGTAGGACAAGGGCTGCATTGTCAAACCTTGCATGGAGGGGGATGGGGTGCAGGTGGCAACGTCCCCGAGGTGTCCCCAGGGATGGTCCCATCCCAATGCCCGACACACTGCCCATCCTGCTTGTCCTCATGGTGCCCACATGATGCAGGGCAGGGCCCACGACAGCAAGGGTTTGGGGGAGCCACGTGCCCCGGCTGCAGCTGCACACATCTGGCTCTGGCTCTGCTCAGCTGTGGGTGGCCAGGGCGGGCTGGAGCTGGATGCTGGGGTCCCACTGACCCCACAGCTGGGTGGGACATGGGGGATGGAGGGCGGCTGAGGGGGCTAGGGGCAGCCATGGCCCCCAGGCTGGGGGGGATCGCTCCCCACGCATCTGCTGAGCCATGCTCCGAGCTGTGGGACTCTGTGCCAAGGTGGAATGGCACAGGAGGTTCCTGCCACGGCTGGCACCGGGACAAAGCCCAGCTCAGTGCTGGCAGAGCAGCCATGTCCTGGGCTGGGGCCAACAGATTGTCCCAGCCCTGCACAGTCCGAGGGCTTTAAAAGGAGAGAACGAGGAAGGAGAGGAGCAGAGAAGACAAAGGATGCTGTGAGAGCCAAACGTAGTCTAGGCCAAGCACTCGGCAGCCACGGATGCCCAACATGCCCCACCCACTCAGGGGGCTCCTGAGGGCAGCACCTTTAGATCCTCCATTGCTTTGGAGCCATTTCCCGAGGGATCCTATCCCCATCCCCATCCCCCTCCTAAGCGGAGACCCTGGTGCCGGGCAGTGCTGGAGGGGCTGCAGGCACCCCCTGGGCAGGGGCCCAGCTGGGGGGTGCTTTGGTCCTGCAGGTCCCCCACAGCCCTGAGTGGGGCCTGTGGGGTGCTAAGGCCAGTTTTGGGGTATGCCCATCTCCCGGATTTCCCCCACGGAGAGGACGCCTTACCGGGAAGAGTAGAGAGGAGCTGAATCTTCCTGCTGGGGTCCCGCATTCAGGCAGCCCTGTCCCATCAACATCCACGGTTTCTGCTGGGTGCCAGCCAGGGCAGCACCCCGGGGACCCTCCATGCCTGTGTCCCCACGTCCCCATGGAATGCAGTGGGCACTCGGCTGCACGTGCCCCTTCCCCAGCCCGGCAGTGAGCACCAGCAGCTCTGCTGCAGCTGCTCTGCTTATTATCATATTTAATTGCCCTCCTGGTAACCCCAGGAAATGAGCAGGAGACGGTGAGAGCTGCAGTTTGGGATGATGTAAACACGAACTCCAGCTCTCCCCGCGCCTCGCCAAGCCGGTCCCGGAGAGAGCAGTGATTTATGGAGCCCCCCAGCCCCGCTCCCCCCGCCTGGGCTGTGAGTTTAATCCAGGGCTGCAAATTCAACATAAATCACTTGATTAAAAGCTCTACTTAATTTAAAGGGGGTGAGGGATGGGCAGAGTGCAGCTGATCGATTTAATTTACACCGGGAAATAGCAACAAGCAGATGCATTTAAAAAGGCCGGGGAGGCCGGTGATGCTGCAGCTGCTTCAGCTGCCTCAGCTTAACCATTTAAGGGCTCTGGAGGGGCTGGCAGCCCCTCTCACCCCCCCCCCCCCTCCCTCCAGGCACGGTCAGCCACCTCCCACACCACTGCCCAGGCCCCGTGGGTGCAGGGTACTAAAACGTATTTACGGGGAATACTGGAGCCCTGAAAAACAGAATTCCCACAGAACCAGCTGCCACCCTGGCTGCTCCCTGAGCGTCATCTTCCCAAACTGCTGCTTGGATGAGCTTGAGCACCCAGAGCCCTGACAGCCCCATCCCCATTGCCCCTCCAGGGACGGGCCGTGGGTGGCGAAGTCGCGGTTAAAGTCTTTAATAATTACAAGAATTCCAGATTCATTACAGAAGAGTTTACAACAAATAATATTTCTCCATACAAAGGCAAAATAAACTTTTCAAGTAACAGCGGCCTGGCTCCAGCGTCGCGACGCTCCAGTGGCAGGGAGGGAGGAGTTACAGGTGGCCCCTGTCCCGGCCAGGGAAGTGCCCCGTCCGTGCAGGTGGAGCAGAACTCAGGCAGTGGGACAGCCCGGGGAGCACGGACGGGCAGAGCTGGGATGAGGCTGCTCCCCCGGTAAGGCACTGGCAGACATCGCCCGGGGAGCGGGGGCTGCACGGGGGGCGCGTCCCCCGGCCGGGGCACAGCGGGGCTGGACCGAGCCGGGCCGGACCGAGCCGGGCTGGAGGCACGCGGCACCGCCCCGCAGCCCAGCGGGACCCGCGGCCCCCTGCTCCTCCCCAAAGGCAGATGATGGCCGGGCAGGGGCGGCAGCCCTCTCCCCCAGGGCACCGTCCCCATCCCGCAGCGGTGCCCCATGCCCGCACATCAACGTGGTGCCACGGGCACTGGCCGGCCCCAGCCCTGCCGGAGCCCCGGGAGGGAGCGGAGGGGACGCGGGGCCAGGGCAAGGCCAGGCACGTAATGACAACGGATTCCCAAAAGGCATCGACACATTATTATTATTGTTTAATACAACCCCATATAAAACTGAAGCAGCAGCAGCAATTTTTATCGAGGGACCTAAACTGAAATAGGTTTAGAACATAATTTAAAAAAATAAAAACAGCAAAAATAGCAAAATATATGAATTTTTTTTTTATAGCAACTGATATCTACCAGCCACTAGTACCTTCCTACCAAACTGGTATATCTCTGGTAACAACCCTTTTTAAAAAGACATGTAAATATATATTCATATTTATACATATTTTTCGTTATGTACACGGGACTCTGGGTTTAGCACAGGTGGGTTTGGGTGCCTCTGAGCAGTGCTGGGTGCTGCACCCGCTGTGGCTCCTGCCCCGGCTGTGCTGGGCATGGCTCAGCAAAGCCCACTGGCACTGGCACCACGGGGCTGCAGGACCAGCCCTGGAGCATCCCGGGCAGAGAGGGAGCCCCACACCAGCGAGGCTCTGGGCACACTGAGGCTCCGGGCACACTGAGGCTCCTGGCACACCAGTGAGGCTCCCGGCACACCAGGGCACCCAACACACCAAGGCTCCCAGCACGCCAAGACTCCCAGCATGCCAGTGAGGCTCCTGGCACACCAAGGCTCCTGGCACACCAGGGCTCCCAGCACACCAAGGCTTCTGGCACACCAGTGAGGCTCCTG
Organism: Aphelocoma coerulescens; assembly: GCF_041296385.1. Lineage (NCBI taxonomy): Eukaryota > Metazoa > Chordata > Aves > Passeriformes > Corvidae > Aphelocoma > Aphelocoma coerulescens. Next base: position 4,731,702 of record NC_091035.1, read on the forward strand.
GCACACCAGGGCTCCCAGCACACCACGGCTCCTCCGTCGTGCAGCCGCAGGAACCGGGTGCTGCTCCCAGCTTATCAAGTTCTCCAAGTTGCAGACCAGCCTGGCTCTCTGTGCCCTACCAGGATGTGCCATCCTGGGATGCCCAGCTGGCTCTTTGGCCGTGCACTGCCCATGGGAGAGGATTTCAGCTCAACCAAGTGGGAATACTCAAGCACAGAATTCATGGAAAAGAGGTTTAAAAACAGAAGGAGGAAATGCCATAAAAACACTGGAGCCGAACCCTTTGGGCTGGGGAGAGCTGACACGAGGTGGCAGGAGAAGCTGGCAGGAGGTGGGTGGTTTTGGTTATGTGAGATGCTACGGATGTCTCTGAACCCTTTCTGCAACAGCTCAGCATGACCAGGCTGTGCAGGCAGCGTCCACGGGCATGGCACAGTGTGGCACAGCATGGCACGGCACCCCGGGCAGTGCCACCCTCAGTGTCGCTTCAGTCCACCGTTGCTGTGCTGAGGGGGGAACTTGGGAAGGCACGGCTCATCCGGGAGCGGGTCATGGGAAAAAACAGAGTCCTCTCCTGAGGAGCAGGTGGAGCTGCGGGTGTCTGGAAAGCCGGGAGAATACTGATCCAGCGGCATGGAGAGGTCCAGGTACTCCTGAGAGGGACAAACCCCAAGGGTGGGCTCAGGAGGGGACTGGGCAGCCCCCAAGGAGCACCTCCCCCAGGTGCCACCTCTCCTACCTGGTTGGAGGTCATGGCCACGATCCGGTCCAGGTCCTCCACCAGCTGCTTGAAGGTGGGTCTCTGGGAAGGGACGGCGTGCCAGCAATCCCTCATCATCATGTACCTGCGAGGGCAGGGGGAGGCAGGGGCTCAGCCCAGGGCAAGCGGCTGGGGACCCCCACCTGTGGGAGCAGAGGAGCACCGGGAATGCGGCCCCGTGCTCAGGCTGGGACCCACGGCCAATGAAGATGCTGCTCCAGGGATTTAGGGTAATCCCCTGGGTGGAAGGAAGGGAAACTCTCCTGCCTGCCCTCATGACCTAGGGCTGTTTGGGGAGGAGGATGGACACAGTCTGGGCTGATCCCTGTGCTGGGGTCACTCTGGGATTCCCTCCTGTCAAGGGTTAGTGGAGGGAGATGCTGATTATTGCAAATCTGATGGACTGATGGTTTTGCAGGGCTGGGAACTGCTGGGACTGTAACTCCAAACATCTGCCCATCACCCTCCATGCCCCAGCCCATGATCTGGGCCAGGCAATGGCACTCAGAGACTTCAAGCCCCTCTTCCCCATCCTAGCACTGCACTCACAGCTCGTTGGTGCAGTTGCTGGGCTTGTCCATCCTGTGACCTTCCTTCAGCAGCTTGAAGAGCTCCTCAACGGGCACGCCAGGGTACGGTGACCCACCCAGCGTGAAAATCTCCCACAGCAGCACCCCGAAGGACCACCTGGGAACACAGGGAAGATGCTGGGGCACTGGCTCCAGGGGGCTGACACCCCGCTGGGCCCCAATTTGGGTACGGTTAGAGCTTGGTTTGCTGGGAGGAACAACCATCCATGGCTTCAATTGACTTTGCAGGATAAATGAGTCCCAGCACCAAATACAATTTGGATTCAGAATGTTTGGTTGGCTGACACCAATTGTAATTTCATTAAATCAAGACCAATCCCATCCGTGCATCTCCCCAGCAGGCACTACTCACACATCACTCTGGTGGGTGTAGATTCGGTCGAAGAGAGCCTCGGGAGCCATCCACTTCACTGGCAGGCGACCCTGAGACACAAAACCCCACATTGGCTCCGTGCCACCAGGCTGTGAGGGAGCCTGGGGCGGGGGTAAGCCCTGCATGCATGTGGCACTCCCAGCACAGACTGGAGCATCCCTGGCATCCCCACCCCACAAAGCCCCTCGCACACCACTCACATTTGTCGTCTTCTTGTAGTAATCGATGTGGTGGATGTCACGGGCCAGCCCAAAGTCAGCGATCTTCATCACGTTGTCCTCCGTCACCAGGACGTTCCTGGCTGCCAGGTCCCTGTGGATGCACTGACCGAGCACAGGACCGTCAGCTGGTCCCCAAGCCACTGCACGGTTCCCCACGACGGGATGGGTGGGGTGGGGAGGGAAGGGTGCATCCCCCAGGCCCAGCTGCCCCATCCCACCACAGCCTCCTGGGAGCTCCTCACCTTCTTGGAGGCCAGGTACTCCATGCCCCGTGCCACCTGGTAGGCACAGGAGACCAGGTCCTTGAAGGAGAGCTGCTCCTCGGGGACGCGGGTGGGGTTGTAGCAGTACTCCATGCCCGGGGGCCGCCGCGCCTGCAGGTACTCCCGTAGGTTGCCCTTGCTGGCATATTCCACGATCACGTAGAGGGGTCCTGAGGGGACGCTGTGATGAGAGGCTGGAGCACAGAGTCGGGTGCCAGGCCAGCCCCTCCCAGCGGACAGCGGCTGGAGGAGTGGCAGAGGGGACACCTCCTCCCCGCTCATGCATCCTCACCATCCTGTGTGCAGGCTCCCAGCAGGTTGATGATGTTCTTGTGCTTGCCAATCATCTTCATCATCTCCATCTCAGAGATGAGGTCAGACAAGTCCTTCTCCGTGGCGTCGGCTGAAGTGGAGAAGGCAGCAGTTAGGGGGTGCCAGGCTGGGTTGCAGACCCTGGGCCCCAGCCAGGGCTGTGGCATCATGCCAGGACCACCCTTCTCACTGCCACTTACACTTGAGCATCTTCACCGCCACCTTGGTCACACGGTTGGGCTTGTCCTTGTCAAGGCCGATGGCTTCTGCCAGCACCACCTGCCCGAAGCACCCTTCTCCCAAAGGCTTGCCCAGGATCAGCCTGGTGGGAGAAGACCCCGACGCAGGGGCAGCAGGTTGGTCCCAGCACCAGCACCGCCATCCTCACCCAGCTCCCACTGGGGCAGGGCTGGACCTCACCTGTCCCGGGGCAGCTCCCAGCGCGGGTCCTCGGGGAGCTCGTACTCGGAGACGCCGGCCAGCATGGGGGTGCCGCTGGAGGAGAGGCGCGAGGGCCGCACCAGCATCACGCCCGAGTTCATGGATGAGCTGGAGTCGGCCGACACCTGCGGGGGGACCGTGGGTTACCTTCACGCAGTGCCCGGGCCCGCGGCCGGCTGCCCCCGAGGGGGGAGATGGTGATGGGAGCCCTCGCACCCGCCCCTGCCCGCAGGCCCCTGCCCACCCTGCCCCTGTGCTCGTCAGTGCTGCTCCCCTCGGTGGAATTTTTAATGACTCTCCACCATGCTGTAGCCCAAAGTGCACAGCCTGGGAGCTCTCCCATCTCCTCAGTGGGTTCCACGCTCTGCTCAAACCTTAAACTGTTGTAAATCCTCCTGGTTCTCCTCATGAGCCCCGTCAAGGGGGGATGAGGGGGAGCTGTGCAGCCCCCCCCCCCATCACTGTGTTGCCATCGGAGGCACAGCCTGGGCAGTCCCCATCCCACGCCACGCCCTAGTGGGCACGGGGTGCAGTGGGTGGCATGTGCAGCAGGGTGAGACGGTCCCAGGTCATCCCATTCCTCCTCCCCCACATCCCCTGGGAAGGGCTGGGCTCCAGGAGGGGCAGTAGGTGCAAACAAACCCCCTCTCTACTTTCTGTTACCTGTCTGCGCAGGGGGATGCTCTTGGCCAGCTTGTGCACGGCCAGCTGGCTGTTGAAGTCTGTCTTCTTGGTGGTGCTCTTCAGCTTGTAGATGATGATGGTCACCACCATGCAGGAGATGAGGAAGGCCCCGATGCAGTAGATGATGATCTCCAGGTAGAAGGGAGATGTCATCATGGTTGGGGTGTCTTCAATAGCTGGGTCGGCGTGAACAGGGTGTTTGTTAGCACCCACCAGCCCAAGGGAGTGGCACTGGGGGAGCCCCTGGCTCCTCCCCAAGCTCAGTGGGGACATTGGTGCACCAGGGACTGGGGGCTGCCCACCCACCCTGGCAGGGAAGGAGTGCAAGCAGCCCCCAGCTCATCATCCCCATGGCCAAGCAATGCCTGCACCACATCTGCAGGAAGCCCAGGGTGGGATGGGGTCAACTGGGACAGGCTGGAAGTGGGGGGCCTGAGTCACCCCACAGGGACATGGCACCATGGGCACCTCCGGGGACAGGTCTCTGTCCCAGCTGCTCTGCCCACATTTGGGAGCTGCAGGTGCCTCAGGATCTGGGGTCACTCTGTGCACGTGGGATGGGAGGGGGTGTCTGGCAGTGTGGAGGGCTGTGGGAATCCAGGCCTTACTGGAAATGACTGGGGAGAGCTCGCAACAGAGCAGCCAGGGGCACTCTAGTGGCAGTGACCTGCTGTGGGAGCCTGGGATGGCAGAGAGAATGGACCCCACAGACCCTGCTTTGGTGGCTGAGGTGGTGTTGGAGCCACGAACAGCTCAGAGCCCGCAGCCATGTGCCACGGTCCGTGGTGAATCCGGCAGGATGGGGCTGCCACTGCACCTTCTGCACCCCCAGCCTGACACCCCCAAAGAGCAGAGCCTCAGAGAGAGGTGTAAGAGGGAGCTGGAGATTCCTGTCCCACCTCTGAGCACACCTGGCTGACAAAGCAGTGGCTGATAACTGGGAAAGTTTTGGCTGGAAAGCAATGACCACGCAGCACCCCAAAGACTTTCCCACAGCTGTTATCAGGCTTTGGTCCATGCATTGATACCGAGGAGCAGCATCAATGGGGACGGGGCAGCCGTCCCCGCAGCGCAAGCACACACAGCCCCCGGACGGTCCTGCACTGCAGGGCAAGGCCAGGCCCTGTCAGGCAGCAGGGAAGCACTGCCAGCACCCCCAAACCTCCCTTGGTGCCCCTCTGAGCCCTTAGCACGGGCCTGGCCTGGCCTGGGGGTGCGGGACCGTCCTGCTCCGGGGGAGCAAGCCCTGGTTAAGTTCCCCGGGTATGCATTGCCTGGGCCAGGGAGAGAGCGGGGGGCAGACCCCAACTGGGGTGGAGGGGGGCACAGGGGTGGGGGGACACTGCCCCATCCTGCTCCAGCTGCAGAGCAGTCTCACAGCACCCATGCTGACCCGCTCTGACAGGGCAGGGGCCAGGAAGGGCTCTCTCCCGGACCACAATGCATACATTGGAAAGGAGGGAAGAAAGGGAGAGGAAGAGGAGTATATACCTTCGAGAACTGTCAACCATGCAGAGTGATGGGAGATCCCAATAGAATTACCCGCCAAACATGTATACTCCCCAGCATCCTCAAATGAGACATTCCTTAAGTGAAGGACTTCCATTTCTTTGTCTGTCGTGTTAACGCCAGCCGTCTGGAAGGAAAAATGGAAGCAAAAAACGGAGAAGCAAACGACATGAGATCTTCTGGGAGGAGGCCAGAGAGGAGGGAGAGCCCAGTCTCATTTGCCAGACCCCCGGGGAGCAGACAGAGACCACTGCAGACCTGCTAGAGAGACCCTCGGGATGACCACTCATCCCGGCGGACCTACGGAGACGCTGGTTAAAACCCTTCACCACACTGAGTGTCCTGCCCATCCGAACATGCTGGCGATGGGCTGCATGGAGAAATCAGCCCAGGCAGAGCCGGCCGGCTGGCTCGGGGGACGTGGGGAGGCACAAGGACAGGGATGGAAGGATGGAGATGAGAGAATGGGGATGGGAGGACAGAGACAGGACAGAGACAGGAGGACGGAGACGGGAGGGCAGCACAGACAGGGGACGCAGCACTGTGCCAGCCTGCCTGGACTGGCCTGACGGCAGCACCCTCAGAGACCCAGGTTCACTGGTGCCAGACCCAGCAGGGACCTGGGTAGCTCTGGTGTCTGCGTAGTGGGAAGGGCAACACACAGGAGAGACAGCAGGACACAAGAAAGACATCAGCACACAGCAGAGACACTGGAACACACACAGAGCACAGCGCCCAGCCGGCCCCACTGGGTATTTTTCCATGGTTGTTGCACCAGAAACACAGCAGAAACAAGAGAGCCCAGAGTTTTGTTTTCCACCGCCAGGCATTCTTCCGATTACCTGTGGCCAGGGGCCTGGTGACAGTGAGCCACGCAGACTGGTTGGCCTCGCCAATATAATTGGAAACCTTACAAACATACTCCCCGCTCTCCGCCTCTGTCACATTATACAGGGTCAGCACCTCCGCATCAGAGCTATTAATCCCCGAGTGCTGGAACAGACCAACAACATGGAGTCACATGGATGTGCTCAGCAACAGCAGCGTCCGGAGGGTCGGCAGCGGCTCTGCCGGGGCAGGGGCTGCTGCCCCCACACCCACAGCTGGGTGGGAGGATGGGGCTGCTGCACACGGGGGGTCATGGGAGCAAGGAACAGGCAGGCATGGGGGTGTAACCCTGCTCCCCCTGCGTCCCAGCGGGAAGGGGCACAGCTGGGGATGGCTGCATGGAGTCACAGAATGGGTTGGAAGGGACCTTTAAAGGCCACCCAGTGTGACCCCCTGCCACAGCAGGAACACCAGCTGGACTGGTGGCCAGTCTGCCCGCTGAGCGGCACTGCTGGGGTGCAGAGGGGGCTGCTCGCACTGGGACGATCCAGGGCTCAGCTCCCAGCTCCAGTGCTGCGCTTGCTCCCTGGGACAGCCCACCCAGCCCTGTGCTGTGTGCCCTTAGGGCTCCAAAGGGACCGCAGAGCCAGCACAGCCGTGGCACAGGACAGCCCTCCCTGCTCCCTGCCGGCCAGTGATGGCTCTGGGGCTCCAGCTGCCCCGAGGCCAGTGGTCCCCAGGCCCAGGTGACTCCTCTGGCCCATCCATGCAGCTGCCACCGCCCTGCTCCTGCCCCAGGGACAGGGAAGCCGGGGGCTGTGGCTGGAGCCACTTGGCGTGTGGCTTTACCTTCAGGATCTGCACGTAGGGCAGGTTGTCGGGGCCAATCTTGCTGCCGTTCACCTCAATGTGCTTCAGCCACTGGATGTGGGGCTGAGGGTCGCTGTACACCTTGCAGACAAACTCCACGTTGCTGCCCAGGGCCACTGTCTTGTTGGCGGGCAGCCCTGCCTGCAGGATGGGCCGGTGCGGGGACCGCTCTGCGGGACCAGGAGTGGGGCACCTTACAATGGGGTTTGGGGTGCCCTGCTGCCCATCCTCAGGTGCACCCTGCAGCCCCCTCATGCCCAGGACCCCTGGCTGAGGTGGACACCAGTGCACCCAGCGCAGCATTGGTGTCCCCTTCTCCAGGAGCCTGCCTGCAGTGGGGTGAGAACATCCAGGATGAGGGGACAGGTGAAACCCCAGTGAGGGGACAGGTGAAACCCCGGCGTGGGGACAGGGACATCAGCACCTATTGGGAGGGGTCAGAGGTCAAACAAACCTATGGAGGGCCCCAGCCCTTAACAAAGTGGCTGCCACCGTGGTGAGTCAGCATTAACAAACCCCTTTGTTCACCTCGCTGACTGTTCCCTTCAGTTTGCTCAGTGTAATCAAATTAAATCACATTTTTAATGGTTCATTTACTGGCATTTAGAGCAGCTCCACATGTGGAACTGCTCAGACCAGCCTTCCCAGCTGGGAATTATGGCTAATAAGGCGATTAGAAAAAGTTTCTGTCTGGTCTATGAAATTATTTTCACCACAATTAAAAATCCCCAGAACGGGGTGGGGTGAACCTTCTGCCTGGCCGGCTCGTTGCCCGCTGTGGAGCAGACGTGCACACCGGGGCGGGAGGCCACGGGGGTGGGAGGTGGCCGCAGGGGTGGTGGGCGAGCCCCTTCCCTGGGAGCACAACCCACCCGTCTCTTCAGGGTGCAGCACCCGTTCCTGCTGGGGAAGGTTTGGGGGGACGAGGATGTGGGGTGAGCCCCCAGCCCTGTGCTTCTCACCCACGACATCCAGCTGGTAGGTGTGGTTGATGCTCCCGTACTTGTTCTCCACGATGCAGGTGTAGTTGCCCTTATCGGACGGCACCACCGAGTCCATGATGATGCTCCAGGTGGCCTGGCGGACCTGGGGGCAGGGGGAGCACAGAGCCGGTTACGTGCAGCACACGCGAGCCCCAGGTCCTGCTCATGCTGGAGCTGGTTCAGCCCCCAGCACGGGCAGGGCATAAATCTCCCTTTGAGGTCACCTTTCTCCTTCCCTACACAGGGGCCATAATTGCTCCCAGCTGTCCCAGGACAGCCTGGCCACAGAGCCAACTGTGCCGAGAAGCAGATGTTGTGAGCCGAGCGCGATGGGCTCGCCTGGCGTGTGGGGACATCCCTCTCTGGTGGCCCCCATGTGTGGAGGGAACAGACCAGCATTGTTCCTCCTGTAAGAGCTGCTTCCCCGGCTGGCCCTGGGGTTCAGACCCCCACTGCTCCCCACGGCCAGCTGGCCCTGTGCTGGCCCGTGGGCAGGTGCAGCCTGGGTGCCCTGCACCCGGGACACTCTGTGGGTGCTGCTGACCCAGTACATCCCCTCTGGGAGAGTCTCAGTGGCTCTGCCAGGCAGAGTACTGCCCAGGTCCCTCTGGCCACGGGGCACCAGGAGGCTCTCCAAAAGCCAGCCCTGTCACTGCTGGCTCCAGCTGTGGCTCCTTGTGGCACGGATGCTGCTCCTCCCATGGGCCTCGTCTGCAGCAGCAGCAGCCCCACTGCAGGACTGGAGCTGTGAGAGGGGAAAGCTGAGCCGCCACCCCACGCAGGCGGCATCTGCAGCCTGGCTCCGCTGTGGGCGCTGGGGAAGCAGCACTGAGCTCCTCCTCAGCTCAGGAAGACAATGTGGCCCCCAAATGTGGGCTGGAGCACCCCTGGTGCTGGTGCAGCCTCCACCAACCACTGCTGGGCATGGAGGGGCTCCTCCAGCCCAGGGTTCCTGCGGATGCCCAGACCCCTGTCCTCGGCAGGGGATTAGGGGGAGGTGGCCGAGCCAGGCGGGCTCCTCAGCATGAGCCCCCTCCCCCAGGGCTGAGCTGGTACAAACATGACCCAGAAGCAGGTCACTGCCGTAGGGCCACTCCCAAACAGGAATGTCAGAGGGGCCCATCTGCCCCTGCCGGGGTGGCGTGGACAGGGGCTTGGTGCCTCTTAAGCCGCAGAGCCCCTTCCCAGTCCTCCCCCTCCCCACGCAGAGCCAGGGGCTGCTCCCCCAGTGCCCCGGCCCCCGTACCTTGTACCCCCCGATGCGGTGGTCAGGCTTGAACTCTTTGCCGTTCTTCAGCCAGCGCAGGGTGGGGTTGGGTGTCCCGCTCGACGGACACTTGAATTTCACTGTTTTGGCAGCAGGGACAGCGTGGAGCTTCTTCTCCATCTTCTCGGGATAGGTCCAGTATGGAGCAATGGCCTCTGGGGAGCAGAGGGAGGGCTCAGCACGGCCGAACCCAGCAGCCTCCCACTCCTGGAGTAACCCCAAGGATGCCCAGGGCAGGGCTGAGACAGGAATTTGGGGAGATGCCAGCAGCCAAGGCTGGCTACAGCAGGGAGGGGAGCCCTGGGACACAGGGCATTATCCACGAGCCACAGCAGCCCTTTCCTTGCGGGGTGGATGTTCGGCTTACGTGGCTCCAGCAGCGGTGACCCCAGTGCAGCCGTGCTAGCACACTCCCTGCTCTGACCCAGCTGCTTCGCCCACTGCACCCAGACCTGCTGTCCCCACTGCACCCTCACCACTGCTGGGTGCCCTGGGCTGCCTGTCCCACCCCTGGGCGATGCTCGTGTGTGCCCAGCCTCCCGTTGCCTCGCCACAGGGCAGTGCCATGGGCAAACCCAGCTCGCACGTACGGTTCGGCTTGGTGTTATCCGCCTCCTTCTCCTCCGACGAGGAATCATCTTCGTCATCATCATCCTCCGCAGAGGGGAGAGCGTCTGCAAGAGAAGCGACAGCCCTGCTGAGTATCTGTGTGTGAGTGGACCTTTGTGAGCAGGGCTGACAGGGACCGGAGCGTCGTGGGGAGGTGGCGGGGGCTGTGCCCGGTGAGGCAGGAGGGCAGGGCGGTGCTGATGCCCGGCAGGGGCATGGAGAACTCGGGGAACACTCTGCACAGTCCCCAGCACAGCCAGAGCCAGCAGAGCCCACCATCCCAGTGCCTGCAGCCGTGAACATCGTGAAGAGATTTGGTGTCAGAGGTGACCAGAGTTCCTCACCCCGCATCCGGTGCCACCAACACCCCTGGGGTGGCAGCCAAGACCCCGCGAGCATAGACGTGTCCCCACCTCGAGCGTTCCTCCCTCTCCAGCCTCACACTCCATCAACACCAGTGCAGACCGTGTCTCCCACCCAGCACGTGCCCCTCCTGGGCAGGCCCTGCAGCCCCCTGCCCCCTCAGATAAACGTGAGATGACCTCGGGCTGCTTCTCCCTGCACTGCAGCGGCCAGGAAGCCACGGCGCCACACTGGAAACTCCTCCGGGCACCCGCAAGCTGCAGGTCAGCCCCAAACTCACCGCGTGTGGCCAGTGTGTGCTGGCGAGCGTGCAGGGGTGTGCAGGGGCACGCAGAGGCAGCCTGCTCCTCGCTTCACAGCCCGGCCCCGCGGCTGCCCCTTCCCTGCACAGCCGGGGCAGCTACGAACCTGAGATGTTCACGGAGAAGTAGGTGGTCTCGCTGCCCGAGGGGCTGTTGGTCATGCAGGCATAGAGCCCCGAGTCCTCGGGCACCACGTCCCTGACCTCTACCTCCTCCCCGGTGATGCGCGTCCGGTTGTTCTCAGCCAGCTGGACGCCATCGCGCACCCAGTTGATGCTCTGGACGTCATCCCGCAGCCGGCAGCGCAGCTGGAGGAGGTCACCAGGGTGGGCTGAGTAGGACTCCACTTCGATTTTTGCTTTGGGCAGAGCTGGAGGAGTTAGGGGAGAGAAGAATAGGAAAAAAAAGGAGAAAAGGAATAGAGACCAAAGAAAAACCATGCTGCTGCTGCTGCTGCTGCGGCCTGGTTAATGAGGCGACATGCGCTGCTGAGATGCTCCCGCTGCTGGGACGCTCCCGCTGCTGGAATATTCCCACTGTGGCACCGGGGACCCCAGCCCCCAGGGGATGGAGCTGGCGGCAGCAGCAGAGCAGAGGAGAGGCAGAGGCAGAGGCTGCGAGCACCCCAAGCAGCACCAAGTGCTCCCCTCCACAGCAGGACCTGCTCAGTGCCTGGGCAGTTCCAAAGCCCTCACCCTTCTCAGCCCTTATGGAGCGTGACAGGGCAGAGGCTTCCTAACGGGGGAGAATCAGGCAACTTGTGACAACTCAGGCAGTGCCGCTGCACGGCAGGATCCAGCCTCTCCCAGAAGCATCCCAAATCCCTGCATGGCTCTGCCGCACTGCAGGGGTCTCAGGATCCCTACCACCACAAGCGGGCAGCCAGCAAAGCAGGCCAGGGCCCCCATGGCACCAGGACCCTCACCCTGGTTAGAGCACGGCGGGGCGGGGATGGAAGGGCAGGGGCTGGGGGCTGCGGCAGGACAGCAGGCAGGGAGCGAGGCAGGACAGGTCAGCCCAGGGAGCTCTGGCCAGACAGGTGCCGGCCATGGTGTTCCCATCCACAGCATTCCCAGGCAGGGGAGCTCAGCTCCCCGAGGTGACACTTGTGTGAGCAGCACAAAGATCCTTTCTCTCCGTCCTGCTGTGATACGATCTCATCTCTCTCAGCCCTGAAGTGTCCAGGGCTCTGTCCTCAAGTACCGCCCTCCATGATGGGTGGCTCCTGGTCCCAGGCTTGGGGAAGATGCTGGGTTTCAAATCACCTCTTCCAATTCCACAGCCCAAGGAAGGGTTCAGGCTGCTGCAGCTCTGCTGAGGCTCCCTGTGATGACGTGGGTGGATGCAGTGTGATCGTCATCCCAGACTGAGCTCCACGGGTTGGCAGGCACAGCTCCAGAGCCCAACTCTTCAGGCACCCCTTGACCTCTGTCTCCTCCCAGTAATGTGTGTCCAGTTGTTCTTGGCCAGCTGGATGCCATCGGGATGCTGAGGGAGCAGCATGAAGGGGCACAGGGCACTGTTGCAGATGCTGCTCTCAGGGGCAAGAGACTGGGCTGGAAAATCCCAACAAACGCAGCAGAAACAGCCAGGAAACATTCAAGCTTCAGCTGATCTGTAGCTCGAGGGCTGAGCCCCTCAGGATTTCTGGGTGCCCAAGACAAGAACAACCTCTGCTCCTGGCTCTTCACATGTGCCCTGAACAGCCACAGGGCAGCTTGCCCTGGGCCAGTGGCTGTGGAGTGAGTGACACAGGGTCTCTACTGGCATAAAACGCCCCAGAGAGGAGCCAGGGTGTGCGGGCAGCGCAGGGCCAGGGCCGGCAGTGAGGCCTCGCTCCTCCCTGCTCCTCCCTGCACCCAACAGCCACTCCGTACAGCCAAAAACGAAACCTCGGCTCTCCAGAACTGATTCACCACACCGTGACCTGCACTTCACTTTCTGGCCTCTTGTCTTTGCCTTGGACTGATGAGAAGCTTCATGGGAAAAACATTCACAAGCAGCTCCAGAGTTTCTCCTCTTTCTTTTGCTCAGCACTTGAAGGAAAACAGTGGGATGGGGAAGAATTCCCTTTCCTCAGTTGCTGTAATACCAATGCCAGGGCTCCAGTTCATCCGTGAGAGGTTACAAAACATTTTAATGTGGAAAGGGAAGACCACTGGGAGCCCCTTTGGTGGTGGGGAAGGGTCTTACTTTGCAACCCTGTTTCCCCCTGATTTTCTCCCACAGGATGGGCACTTCTCACAGCTCTGATTTGTGTTTCAAGTGATTAGTCACAGGCATCTCCGAAAGCTCACAAAGCAGCAGTGACATCCCATCCTGTCTGTCTGAACACCCTGGGTCTGGGTAAGGCCACATCCTCCTGCCTGTCCCGGCTCCCTCCTCACACCGAGCAAGGTCAGTGGGCAACAAACAGCCATGAAAACCCAAACCAGCAGGAATCCAGTGCTGCAGCCATATCTGCTCTTATCTGGCTCCCAGCTCTGCCCCTTCCCACGCACCAACAAAATTCCCTATGGAACGGAATAACCCTGCAGGGAAACCTGGGTGGTGGCTCCTCCTGGCCTCCAGCTCCACCAGCACCCCACAGCTGCACCTGTGGAATGTGCAGAGGCAGCCTGGGAGTGAAAAGGTCTTTGGACGGGGGAAAATTTTGGGGGACCCCAGCCTGATGCCAGGGCTTGAGGAAGCAGTGATCCAGGTTCAGGAGGGTCCCTTCCCAATGGCCACAGGTCCTTGGGTACCCTGTGCAAGTCCCACTGCTCTTTCAGACCCCTGGGCGTGAGGCCAGATCCCCTTTCAAGGCTTCCAGCCCCCTCCTCCAGCCCCACAGAGCCAGGGCTGGTTTGCATCAACAGCATGACTGGGAGGCACGGAGGTGTCGAGGTGATGGACGGAGAGGGGAGGCAGAGGGCACGGCAGGGCCCTGCCCTCGGTCACCCACGGCACTTCTCTGGCACTTGGGATGAGGCGGAAAACGCGGCATGGTGGGAACGGCCTGGGAAGGAATTCACAGGCTAATGAGCATGTCCAGGTTTGCTCAGCCTCTCGGCGGGAGCGGCGCTTGAACAGCGCCATGGCCCTGGCAGGCAGAGAGCACCGTGGCTGCCGGGATGGCACAGAGGCACCGGGCACCGGGATGGCAGCGGGGGCACTGAGAGCTGCTGGTGTGAGCCGTGGCACTGGCGTGGCCTCCACTTTGGTTAATGATTGCTGGACTCATTAGCCTGATACATCTGTGTCTCATGTTCTGCTTTCCTGTAACCTAAACCACAGCACTGGGTACGGCCCCACAGCACAGCCACATGGAGATACCCCATGGCAGAGCCCCTGGCCAGTTGCCCCCCATGGGCACAAGCCAGGCCCACATGGGCCACCTCTGCAAAGGTTCATCAGCCAGACAAACACTTGGCTCTCATCCCCGAGGCTCTGGGTGCTCCTGGCACTGCACAAAGGTCGGTTAGTGGGAGTCCTCACTCCAGCTGGGAGCTCTGGGGGCGGTCACAGCCCCTTTGAGCAAACAGGGTGACAGCGAGGAGAGCAAAGTAACACCAGTCCCACAGGCCTCGTCCCATCCCAGGGGACAGGAGGGCTCATGCCCGTGGGGAGCCCTAAGGTCCCCAGAGAGGCGAGGGGCAGCGCCAGCTGATCGTGCCTCCGTGAGCACCCCCAGAAGCAGCACAGTGCCATGGCCGGGGCAGTCACTGCGGGTTTATTACTTTATTCCAGCTTTGAAACAGAACCGAGAGCAGAGCTGAGCCCAGCGAGCACTGGGCAGATGGAGAGTGTCACCAAGGGCATATAACTGTCACCGGCTCCCCCGGGGCTAGCCCCTGACAGGGACAGCAGGGACAGGGACAGGGGGCAGCCCTGGGGACAGGAGCTGCACGTGTTCATTGTGCCCCCCAGGCTGGGCACACACAGCGGGGAGCCCGGGGTGCACCCTGCGAGCGGCGAAAGCCACAGGCTGCGCTGGCCATGGCGATGGCGACGATGGCAATAAAGGGGCCAACAAAGCGGCGCGGGGACAATGCGGGCGGGGGGCGCCGAGCCGCAGGCGCCGGTTGCCCTGGAGACCCCAGCGGGGCTTTCCGAAGGTATTTCCTGAAGAAAAAGCACACACATGCCCGGCAGCCCCACTAATCCCAACAGGAAGCGCTCACCGGGACGTGGGGATTGGCTTCTTTTTGATTTAAAAAGCTCCTCACCCTGCCGTGTGCCCCCAGCCCGGCCTGTGCCGGGGGCATGTCCTGAAGGGCAACATCCTGGCACCCCAGTTGCTCCCAGAGCCGTGCAGATCCCTGGATCCCCTGCTCCAGGGAAAGGCTGCAGCAGGGAGATGCCAACAGATGAGCATCGCGGGCTCAAGGCACACGCGGCTCTCAGATTGCTCAGGGCACCCCCAGCTCCTCCTGTCCGAGCCAGCCCGGGGGGCCACGGGCTTCTCCACACCCTCCGCTCCCCGGATGCCTCCTCCGCAGGGAGAGCGGGATTTATGTCCCGCTCCAGGCCCTCCCGCTCTCCCAGCCTGCACTGCAAATGAAGCAGCACTTAATTAACAGGCGTGTTGGGAGTTTGCAAAGCTGTCAGGATAAACCCACCCCTTTTCCCCGGGGCCCCCCCGGCCATGCTCAGAGCTCCGCAGCGGCTCAGAGCCCTGGAGGCAGCGGCTTGGGGCACAGACACCTCTCCATCAGCTCCCACCAGGCATGGGACAGACGGGGGTCACAAGAGAACACCCCAATCCAGTTTTTGGCTGGCTTTGCCTGCCCCTGGCTCACCGCCGGAGCTGGGTGTCCGTTCCTTTGCTCACATCCCTCCTGCACAGCCCCAGGCTGTTGCACAGGGGGGGCTCGACAGCTGGCAGCCCGCAGACACTCGGGGACCCTCCTGCTCCCCCCGGCGTGGCTCCGCTCACCCTGGGACAGCTCCACAGCCCAGGCTCTGGCAGAGCACGGCTGCTTTTCCCAAAGACTCATATTTCTTCTTTTCCTCCTCAATTAAGGGCCAGAGTGACAGCATCCGAGTGGAAAGGCGGGAGGATGGAACAATGCCGGCCCCACAGGCTGGGAGGGGATGGCAGCGGCATGATGCCCTGGAGGACACAGCCATGCCTCGGGGAGCCGGGACTGGGCGGCTGCAGCACCGGGGTCTGGGGGTGCTGCTGGGCCCCCCGAGCTCTGGGAACAGTCCTGGGCTGCTGCCATCAACAGCAGAAGCGCAGGAGGCTGCAGGCTTGGCAGGGAATCTCTGGGCTGCTCGTGGGGCTCCAGCAAGGAGTCAGCGCCTTCAAATGGGATCCCCTGGGGCTCCCCGAGGCACTGGGTGGGAGACACCCAGAGCTGCAAAAACAAGGGGAGACTGGACAGCAGGGAAATGGGGAGAGGGACAGAGTCGAGGGTCAGCAGTGCCCTGGGAAGAAGCGGGGACAAGCCAAAGGTGCTGCCTGTGGGGATGCTGGGCTCCCCCAAGCTACCCAGGCTGAACACATGGCCTGCCCCGGACCTCTGGCTCCGGCAGGGTGTGGAGCAAGACCCCCTGGACAAGCCGGGGACAACAAAGCCCCGGGAGCCAGGGCCCCTGCTGGCCCCGCAGATGGCCGGGGGGGGTTAAGCCTGTGGCCAGCTGGGCAGCCAGCAGCCCTGGGAAATGGGGCAGCCATTGGCCCCTGCCCCATGGGGAGGGGGCTGCAGCCAAACCCCCTGTGCTTTGGAAAGCAGATGCACCCCCCGGGGAAGTATCTGCTGCACTGGGGCAGCTTTGGGGCTCGGTGTGCCCCAAAACCAGCTGCCCAAGGCAGGAACCCCCCCAGGACACGGCTCCCCACAAAAATCTGCTCGGCCACTCGGCACCCCCTGCAGGGCCACGGCAGCCCCCTGTGAGGAGATGCCTGAGCAGTGGCTGGGACAATGGCAGACAAGGAGAGAGGGAAAAAACCTTGGCAATTTTCTGCAGGTTTCTATTTAACCTGGAGACAAAGAGCAGCTTTGTGCAAGGGAGGGACAGAGGCTGCGCATGGAAATTTCTTGGCTTTTCCCCTTAACCAGGGTTTTTTCACCACCTCCATATTTAGGTAACTATAAAATGCAGTAAGTGCCCGTTAATATTTTATTTGCTCCAGATTTTTTGGTACCAGGAGGGAGCCCCTGAGAAGCAGAGCTCCCAAACTCCCTCCCACACCACAAGGAGAGGGGGCCACAGCTGAACCCCCCTCCACATGAGGCCGGGCCGCTGACCGGCCGCGGGGGATTACTCCTCCCTGAGAAGGGAGCTTAGCTGCCTCAGAACCGGGAGTAAACTGAAACCCCATAAACATCCAGAACAAAGTCCGGGAAAGCTGCTGCCTCCACCACAGAAGGGACCGAGGGCGGCCGCTGCTGCCCCCAGGGTGATGGGGGGATGCTCCTGAGTCACAGTGCTATGGGGGAAGGACAGAGATGTTGGCCCCCAGGACACGATGGCCCTTGGCATGGGAGCTGAACCCCATCCACAGCCCACGGGACCCCAGAACCCCTGGGGCGGGGTCGGAGCCTGCCCCTGCGAGATGCTGGTGGCTCAGCCCTGGCTGCAGGTCCTGGCCCAGCACTGGCTCTTCCCATCCCACACGTCCTGCTGGGAACATTGTGTTCCCACCAGTCGGCTCCCGAGCCAAGGGACGGATTCTGCCCCAGCCGGGCTCCTGCTGTGGCACTAATTGGGCCGCCCTGGTGAGAACCGTGTCGGGAAATGTTTCCAGAGGTTATTGTTAGCCCTGGCATGAGGTTGGCGAGGAACCAGCTCCCTCCTCTCCAACCTCTCCTCCTCCACTGCCACCGCCTGACGCTGTTCCCAAACCCTCCAGGGGCTGTAGGGCTCCTCACGCACCCCAAAATTCACCTGTGCTCAATCAGCTTCCCTCAGCCTGAACACCCCAACACCTTTCCCAGTGCCACAGCCGGGGCTGGGGCTGCAGGTGCTGCTCTCCTGGCAGCACAGAGCCATCCTTACCCCAAACACTGCCAGGAAACCTCTTCCAGGAAGAGCAATCTCCTGAGAAAAACATGTTTACCACTGTCTACCACATTGTTTACAGATGCGGGGAGCAGGCACGCCAGTGGAAAAATGTCAGCAATGGTCCCTGTGAGTGAAGCTCTGCCCAGGCTCCTCTCTGGAGCTGCAGTTCCCCTGGGACCGCTCATGGCTCCAGCTGTCTCCTGGGGTGTCACCTCACAGGGTGTGACCTGTGACCAGGGTACCTGCTGCTCCAGAGGTGCCAACCCTGGGAGCCAAGGGCATCACCCAGGCATCTCCCACTGGGGCTGGTGGGGCTGCAGCAGGGGTCACTTCCCGGCTGCCAGCTCCCACCCCAAGCCCTCAGGGGACCCCAGGGCACCACACAGCACCGTGCCCCTGCCGGCCACAGCAGCAATCTGCCTCTCAGGGTTCTGCTGGGAGGAAGGGGGAAGGGGGAGCGAGTCTTAAAAAGCAAAGCAGTGCCCACAGACCAGACATTCTTGGGTAATTAGAACCAAAAGGAGTGAGTCGAAGTCCTGCGCAGCACTGCCAGGTCTGGTTATTCTCTGCCTCGCCGAGGGCCGAGGCTCTGACACGCCGGAGCAGGGCTCTCCGCCAGGGCCAACTCTGCCCAGGGCCAGGCAACCTACTTGGCCCATCTGCTGAGCCCCCACACTCCAGAGCTGAGCCAGGCTGAGGCAGGAGCACCCCTGGCCACTGCCACCAGCCCTGCACTACTCCTGGGGGACAGCAGCGATAACGAGGGAGGGCATGTCCTCCTCAGGGGCTATGCACTCCCCAGCCCCAGTGGAGCAGAGATTTGGACTGCAGAAATCACCTGAGCCATCCCTGGCTTTGAGCCCCACCTTGGGCATTCCCAGCTGGGAGCAACACTGGAGCATCCTGAGGGTTTCTGCAGGGTGCATTCATCCCTAGCACTGCCAGCCGACAAAAGCTGAACCAGTACCCTGCACTCCAATCCCCACCAGCTGAGCCCAGGATCACCCCAGTGGGGCCAGGCAGGGTGGGAGCAGCCTCACACACATCCCGGATTATAAATCGTCACAGGGGCACAAAAGCCATGGCATGGAGTGACCCCAGCGGGGGACACAGCCCCCAGGGCTCTGTATCCTCCTCCAAATCAACAGGTCGGGGCATGCCATAATTTTTCTCCAGGTTTAAAATGTCTCCAGACACTGCTGGAGCCACACACCCACTTCTGTGCCCACACAAACCACTCTAGGACAACATGTGCCATGTCCCCAGAGGCACCAGCTCTCAGGCAGCCGGGTGACACCCCAGGTGGCACTGGGGACATGCTGGTGGCCCCATGGCTGGAGCACACGCCAGCCTCTGCCTCTGCTGCAGGGAGACCAGCTCATGTCGCCCAAGAGGAACACAAAGGATGAGGAGCGGGGGCTCCCGGTGCGGCTGCATCGGGCTGTGCCTCTTACCTTGGTCAGGCAGGGTGGGGGCCGGCCGGGCAGCGGAGAGAGCGGCTGCGACCAGCACAGCCCAAAGGATGAGGCACCGCCAGGTAAACATCCCACTGCTGCAGCTACTGCTCGGCGACTGGGCTCCGCAACTCCCACTCCATGGGGGCCCCAGGCTGGCCCCGGGTGGGCGCAGGGGGGTCTCCACAGGGCTGGCAGCCCCTATGAGCTGTAAAGGAGGAAAGCAGAGTCAGGGCAGGGCCAGCTCCCCCACATCCCACCATCCAGCACGGCTGCACGGTGGGATGTGCTTGCCATGACAGGCGATGCTCCTCCTGCATCCAGCCCAGACAGCAGGATGTCCCTGGGTCACAGGATGTCCCCAGACTGCAGTGGCAGGTCTCCACAGACCCCTCAGCCGCCTGACACGACCTGGCACTGACTGGCAGGGTTATGTTTCCCTGTGCAAAAGCGCTGATGTGTCAAGAGTGAAACCACTGGTGAAGCAGAACCGAATGCAGCAAAATTTCCCCGAATGGTGAGAGAAACATTAACGCCAGATAAAGAAAGGGAGGTTCCTGCTCTCCTCTTCCTGCACTTTGTCAGGTGTTGCTGACCCATGGCTTCACTGAGGGAAATCCCTTATCCAGAGCAAAATCAGATATTGTCTGTGCCACCATCCATCCCAGCAAAGCAGATCTCACTGCAAACTCCAGCCCCCTCCATTCCCTATAGGATCTATAGGGCACATAGCAGCCATCCCCACGGAAAGGAGCTGGAGGGTCAGCCAGCTGCGGCTGATCTCTTTCCATCAACAGCTGTTTTTGAAGTGGCTGTTTGGGGAGAAATCCCCCAGCTTCCATGGCCATTTCTGCAACTTGCTCTCGTCCCTGCCAGCTCTCACGCTGGGCTCTCCAGCCCACCCATCCCCTCAGGTCCCCATCCCTTTCCAGGGGACTGCTCCCTGCAGGGCAGCTTTGGAGCTGGGTTCTGGCACAGGGAGGCCCAGCAGAGCCCGATCCTGTCTCAGGGTGCTGTGGGGGTGTGCCCTCCATGGCCTTCATTCCTCCTTCCCTCTGACCATCCCTCCTTCTCACCATGCCAGGAGCATGGAGCTCTTCCAAGACACGTTCCAGGAGGACACTGGAGCCCGAACCCAGCCGCCCCCAGCCAACTGCTCCGAGCCGTGTGGATGGGAACAAGCCCCTGTGCTCCACCCCCGCGCCACATCTGCACCTCGGCAGCAGCCTGGGATGAGGTCCCAACACTGGCCATGGCTAATGGTCCCGCGGGCTCTGCCGGAGCGCTCGCCGATGAGATCCTGCCCAGCATTGCACAACCCGCACAGCCCCGGCCAGGGCGCTGCTGGCAGCCGGAGCTCTGGGAGAATTACAAGGACCAGGATGTGGACAGGACAACACCACCCCACAAACCCTTTCCCAAGGCACCTCCCGGGGTACAGCTGTGCCTCCAGGCCCCACAGCCCTTGCCAAGCATCCCGAGCTCACCCGGTTCCTCTCCCAGGGGACGTGTGCTCCCCGCTGCCGCGTGCGGTGCCGTTCCCAACCTGCCGCGGGAACAGGCGCTTCCTTTCGCCGAAAGGCGTCAGGCTGAAGTACACACTGTTAAAAACAGTGAGTAATAATCCTAGTGAGTAATAAACCGCTACTCATCCTCCCCACGCACTCGGTCTACGGAGCTCTGGCCTCTGCCTCTCCTGCTGTAGTGTGAGAGCAAGACCCTGCGCTCCCTGTGCCTGGAGCGCTGCCTTTTCCCCAGGGATGGGCTGAGCAGCCACAAGCCCCAAAGGGTTCAGATCCTCCAAAGAGCCTCTGCACCCAAAGGAAGCCCAGCTGGGGTGTAGCTGTGGGGGCTCCAGCTGCCTCCTTCCTGCCCAACTGCTCTGGCTCTGGCTGGCACAGGAATATTTGGGACCCAAACTATTGACAGAAGGAGTTGGGCAGGGAAAAGGGTGCCCAGCAAACATTGGCATTATCTCCGACACCAGCGCTCCCAGGCACTGGGTAGTGCTTGGAAATAGTTATCGAATGTTCAGGATTTATCAGGGTTTGGAAGGGGGAGGTGGAATTCTTTGACGGGGGAAAAAAAAAAGTCTTTGGTATTTCTGGAAATTATTTTCTGTCTCTCAGTGGCTTTGTTTATCGACAGCACATGCTCCCCGGAACATGCCCTAATGCGGAGCGTCTGCGTGGGCCTCCCGAGCCGGCCCCGCGCCGAGGGGAGGGATGGAGGGATGGAGGGGAGCCCAGTGCCTCCAGTTCCTGAAAAATGAGTCAGTGCTGGCTCGCGCACAGCAGAGCCCTTCTCCAGATACACCTCGGAGCGGGTGCCTTCCAGCTGATTCAGGGGCTTGACAGCAGCATATTTCCATGGCGTAGGGATCACTCGGCAGCACAGAGCTGTCCCGTGGCTGAGAGGGTCACTGGGAGGAACAGAGGGAAGTGTGCCAGGACCCAGCAGGAGCACACAGAGATGGTTGGCTTCCCAGGGCGGTGAGGGAGCGCGCAGCAGCCATGGCTTTGCTGGAGGGCAGCAGGACCGGGACACATCCTGCCCGCTCCTCCTGGACGGGTTCAGCAGCACCCAAGGGAATCACAGTGCTCAGAGATGCTGAAGAGGTAGCACAGACCCTTTTCCTCCTTTCCAAGGGAAAAGGGGAGACTGGGGAACCCCAAGACACCTGCCCTCATGACTCCTTGGTGTCCACACGGGAAGGAGGAAAGGAAGTGGGGAGAGTGCTCCTACCTGTGCAAACAACAGCACGGCTCTTCTCCGTGTTTATACAGCTTTTATATAAATCCCAACAGGAAACCATTTGCTCGGGAGGATGGCAGCTTGGGCAGGGTGGGTCTCCAGCTCCTGCCGGGCACTGGGCACCGTCCCCACTCCCCGCGGCCCCGGCACACTGCAATTTACTGCTCTGGGGTGGACTCAAACAACTAAAAATGGAAGCAGCTAGAGAGGAGCCAGGGCTAAGTGCCCCTCAGAGACCTGCCTCCAAAACTGCAATTACCACCAGCCATTACACCCACGGAGCTATTTTGGAGTGGTGATGGACAACCCTGCACCCATCTGTGCACCCTCAGGGGGCACATGCTCCCTGTGGACCACGAGAGATGTTCTCACACTGCCTTTGCACACCAGTGTGTCCATGAGGAGTCTTGTGCAACCTGTTCCCCCACTGTCCTCAGGGACCCTGAGGGCTGCACTTTCACTCCTTGCATCTCCCACACCCCTGAGTCACAGGGCTGAGCTGTCCCAGGGACGTGGCACAGATGGGACCTTCCCACTCGGACAGCAGATGGACCCCAGGGTTCTGAGCTGAGTGGTTCTGTGTGGGGAAGCCCCTTCCTGTCCTGTGGCTCATCTCTGGAATGCATCTGAGGTGCCAAACACAGGAGCTGGTGCTGGAGCAGAGTGTCCAGCCAGGGCTGGAGCCCTGTGACATCTGCAGGGGAGCCCCGATCTGATCCCTGTGTGCCCGTGCTGCTGGCCGTGATGGGGGGTGGCTGCTGCCATGGGCTTGGTGGGGCTGGGGCCTCCTTGGCCTCTGCCTCCCTGTTGGGGCAGAGATGGCCCTTGGCACTCACCACGCCAGAGCGGCCGGGCTCCCTTGGCACCAGCAGCCAGTGGGGAACACAGCAGGCAGGAAAAGAAGAGGGACAGGCAAAATCCAACAGGGAGAAGAGTCTGAGCTCAGCTCCAGGGTCTGCACAGCATCAGGAGCCTGAGGTGCGGGACTGTGCCCAACCAGGCACAGTCCCTGTCCCTCAGGAGGGGAGGTGGTGACTGCCAACAGACCACCCTGCCTGGCATAGATGCCCCCCAGCTCCAAAACACACGAAAAGAGACTCCTTTTCCTGTGAGGTACAACAAAAGCAGCCCTCCAGCTGCCCTTGGGGGAGGAGGACACGCCAAAGGCACAATCTGTGGGCGACAGGACCGAAGCCTTTCCTTCGCCCAGTGCTCCGTGCCCCAACCTGTGGCTCAGGTCAGGAACCAAGTATTTGCTGAAATAAAAAGCAAACACAATTGCAAATGGAACTGTAGGGAAAAACTGTAATGCTTAAAGCAGACACATGCTTGGAAAAATAAATATCCAACTGTGCAGCCTACAGAGCATGTTAACCCTTCCCAGCTGGCTGCCAGGACTTAGGGCTACCGGGGGCATCTCCAGCACCGAGCTGTGGGCAGGCATCCAGTGGTGGGAGAGCCTGGGACATGGGGCAGAAAGGACAGGGAAAGGCCCAGCCTCACCCACAGATCTCCGTAAAACCATCTCAGTTCTAGAAGCATCCTCACACTCAGGGATCCCTCCCTACCTGAAGACTTGATTTTCAGATCTACAGAACAACCATTGGTACCTGAAAATCTATACTGGGCTGGTCCCCTGACTGCTCTGGGAGAAGACTGGTCAAGGATAGGGACACTGGGACATGGTCACAGCCTGCCATCCTCTGGAAGGGGCAGAGACCCATTACCCAACCTGGGAGGGAGCTGGATGGGGTTTTCACTGCTTTCCACTCCTCCAAGGAAAGCCATTGGGAGTGCAAGGACACACATTTGCCATCATGTCCAGAAGCAGAAGGTCCCCAAAGGGGCACAAAGCTGGACTTTGGGATGGGATGAGCATCAGCAAGTGGCCCCTTCCAGCAGCCTGGACTTGGGGGGCTTCACCTGGGGCTGAAGACAACACGGCTCCTGGCTCAGATTATGTTTTTAGGTGGGTAAATAAAGAAGGAGCTCCAGTTCACACCTGAAAGTGACCCTTCCCACACGGCCAGGGCAGGCACCTCGTGTGCGGAAAAGCCCAGACGATGCTCCCGCTGGCTGCCTTCACCCCGGCACCACTCGTGCCTGCGCCCTGCTGGGGCAGGGGTGATTTATTTTAATCCTCTCGGAGCAACACAAGGAAAAGGCAGCAGTGCATGCCAGCCAGCACAGGGATTAAGGGAGGAAGTGCTCCTGAGTGGGGAAGATGGCTGCTAGCCAGAGCAGGGGGCTGCAGGGCCCACGCTCCTGCGGCGTCCCTGGGCGGGGGGGCCGTCCCTGCGCCCCGCTCCTCTGTGCTGGCATCCAGCTTGTCGGCACCCGGAGAGCTCCAGCCAGAGCAAACCACCTCCTCCGCCTGTGCACAGCCCCAGTTTCCCTCTGGCCGGGACCCGGCAGCCTCCAAGCCCGACCGTTCCTCCCCGTGAGCCGCTGGGTTCACTGAACTGTTTGGGTTTAAACATTGCCGGGGAGGGAGCTGCCCCGACCAGCTGCGATCCAGGACACGGGGCAGTAACTCAGCAGTCCGGGCAGAGGAGGAACGGCGAGGCAGCTCCTCGGCGTCACCTGAACACGGACACGCTCTGCTCCGTCCTCACACGAGGCCAGCGGCCACCTCTATGACTCCCGGCCCCAGAACTCAGAAAAACCATAACCAAACCCCTGTGCAATCAAACGCTCCCGGTGCCGAGGGCCACCGCACCGGCCCGGCGGTCACCCGCCATCGCAGGTGTCGCCGCCGTCTCACCGCACTCCCGGCACGTTCGCCGTGGGCGGACGAGCGGCTCCCAGAGCCCGGCACAGCGCTGGGATGCGGCGGCTCCGGGAGCCCCACCAGCCCGGGCACACAAAGGGAAGCACCAGCTCTGGGACGGCGATATTCCAGCGCCTCCATTCCCGCTGACCGCCCCGGGAACCCAAAACTGAAATGCAACCAAATCCAGCTCCTTCTCCATCTTTTTCTGGAAGCCGCAAGGCTCCCGCTCAGGTACTTTTCGGAAGAAGGGGCCAGGCAGCGACTCGGAAAACGGCCCCCGATTCCCGCCAGGCTCCCCCGCGGCCGAGAGGGGTTTCGGGGTTGGGACTGTGGGGTGGTTCCAGTCTCGGTTCGGCCGATGGACGGGTTCGGATCCGCCGCCTTCCGAAACTGCTGCCCGCCGAGCGGCTGCACTCCAGGAGCGGCCCTGGGGCCCCCGACTCCCGCACACCGGACGGCCCCGGTGCCCGCAAACCCCCAGGTCCCTCAAAGCAGAGCCTCCCCCGCGCCGGTGCCGCCGTCGAGCCGCCCCGCCAGGGCAACGAGGCGCATCTGGGGGGGTTCGGGGGCGACGGAGCCCCGTCCCCCGATCGAGCCCCCGTGCCAGCCCCGCGGAGCACAAAGCGACGCCCCGCGGTCCCGGTGCCGCCCCCCCCGCGGAGAGCGGCGGCCGTTACTCACCGGAGCCCCGCGGGCGGCGGCGGCGGCGCGGTGCCGCCGCTCCCGGGAACAATGGAGGGGAGCCCCGGCCGGGGCGAGAGGCGCAGCCCCGCCGCCGCCGCGCTCACAGCGGCCGCCCCATGGCAGCCCCGGTCCGGCCCGGCCGGCGGAGGCGGCGGGAGGCGCTCCCGGAGCCGCTGCCGGACGCGCTCCCGAAGGCGCGGCCGCCCCGACGCCGCCGCTGCCGCTGCCCGCCCGCCGCGTCCCGCCGAGCGCCCGCCGCCGCCGAACTAAGCCTCTCCCGCACCGCCCCGCCGACAGCCGCGACTCCTCCTCCGCCTTCCTCCGCCCTCCTCCTCCTCCTCAGCGGCCTGATGGGGCTTGTAGTCACAGCCGGACCGCCCCCCCACCCTGGAGACCCTGGTGGCCTCCCGGCAGTGGGATTCCAGACGTCCCCCCGGGGTTTTGCGGGCGGTGGTCGCCCCGAAGGCAGCGCAAGCTGCGCTCGGGGCAGCGCAGGGATGCTGGCCGTGATGCTCCCCTCGCCTCTGCGCTGTTGCCCTGTTGCTCTCGCTGGCACTGGGGAAGCCTCAGGCCCCGTGGGTACAGGCTGGGGCGAGGGGACTGCCCGGACCCCCTGTTATCCCTGTGCAACACCCGGTCTGCAGGCAGCAGGATGCGGGCAGTGGGATGCAGGCAGCAGAGTGGGCAGAGCTCTGGGCAGCCTGGAGCCCCCAGCCGGCCCCTCTGCACAGCAAGGCCCAGGGCAGATGTTTAAAGGGGCCCAAGTCACCAGCCCCAAGTCCTTCCCAGGAGCCACCACTGCTGCAGTCCCTGCCCTTCCCAACTGTTTTCGCTGAGGTTTGGAGCAGGAACATGGCAGCTCTGACACAGAGCTTCTCAAAACTCTTGACATGATCTTTTCGCTTTGTCTCAGCTGGGATCACACTCAGTCCCCAAGCCAAAGGGCAGAGTGGGACATTGTCACACCAGTGAGCCCAGCCTGACTTCTGTACTCCCCAGTATGGAAGCCCAGCTCACAGAGCCCCAGCTCAGACGAGCTCCCCCAAAGCTGGACTGGCTCAGGGTAATGCGGGTGGTGCAGAGCATTCAGCCTCTGTGCAGGAAGCACTACGGGAGCAGTCGTGAGTCCAACTCAGGGCATCCCAGGATGAAGACATCTCCAGTCAGCAGGGAAGGACCTGCCGAGGCAATGTGTAAGTGATTAAGTTATAAGAGGGAAGAAGACAGGCTGAATTAGCCCTGTCAGTCACCGGCGTTAGATTTGAACCAAATGCTGGGCATCCATCCCCAGGAGCAGCCTCCTCCTGCTCCAGGCAACCGTTCAGCTCCCCATGCCAAGACCTACGGAATATTTCTTTTTCAGGTTTGACAGATTTATGGACAGGGAGAAGGGGGAAAGGTAACACACCTGCTGGAATGTTCTCCCAGCAAGCTGAAGATGGGGAGCATTTCAATGATGGCAGAGCCGACCCCAGCCCTACACAAGCACAACTCATCCAGTGTACATTTAGGGTGCAGTCACCCATCCCCAGCTCAGCCTTCCTCACTGCCCAACAGCCAGGAGCTTTGGGCTGAAGGTGCCAAGGCTGCTGGGAAACCTGCACCTGCTGGACCCTGCTATCCATGGCTCCCACGGCTTCTGTGCCAGACTTTTCTATGCTGGTCCCAAAACAGACCTTACAGGGCTACACCGTAACCCCTCACGATGGACAGGCAGCACCTCTGTGGCTGCTGGTCCCTCGGCATGGTTTTCTGCATGATTGCATCAACAGGGCACAAGTTCTCGGGCCCTTATCAATAAAGGTGCTTGGAAATGGCAGAAAATGGGGAAAACCATCCCCTGCTCGTGGGACGCTCAAGGATCTGGCTGCATCCTTGGCCTCAGCAGCATGCTGGGGCTCAGTGCAGAGGAGACCGTGAGCTGTCACGGTCTGGTGGCATAAGTTGTGCACGAGCAAGTCCTTCAGGATGGACAGGGAGAGGAATGACCTCCTGGAGCAGATGGGGGTCTGCAAGGGGCATGGCTGCAACTAAGGAGCAGCAGAGACCATGGAGCAAGCCAGAGCTCACTCACTGCTGGCACTTTCAGGGATGTGCATGGGCTGGGGCAGTTCCTTGGCATCAGCAGCCCATGCTGGGACCCTGCCCATCTCCTGGACCAGGGCAGGAGCGTGTGATGTGCAGGGCTCTTCCACAAACACGTTTGCATTGGTGAACCAATTTTGAGGCTTGTGAGGCCGGAGCTTGGAGAGTTTTGTGTTGGCTGAGGATTTTGTCTTGCCTGAGTAGGAACAAAGGCATTTGGGGAGCAGCTTCCCTGGGACATGGCTCTCAGAGCCTGCAGCTTGCACAGCCTCCTGCAAGCCCCGCTTCGTCCTGCACACTGGACTGGGCACAGACAGGGGCTGGACCTGTTGGGCTGCACCCACCTCTGTCCTCCTACAGGGAAATGCCCATCCCGGCTGTGTCCCTGCATGGAGTCACACACACGTAGCCCCTGCAGCTCCACGCGTGCCCATCTGCACACTCAGCGCTGTCAGACTGTCCGCCTCTGCTTGCCAGCCCAAGGCCATGGGGCGGCCTTCCTCCTCCTCCTCCTCCTCATCTGCTGCCTCCACGTACCGGCTCCCAGCTGCGGCATCGGAAGCAGCAAAATCCACCACAGGCAAAGCTGACCCGTCCCCGCAGCTGGGAGAACAGCCCGTCCTACCGGGCTGGTTTCCCCACGTCTCCAGAGTGGTTCCAGTGGGAACTGGACTGTGAAGAGGGGGCACTGAAAGGGCTGAGCCGGCAGAGGAGAGGCCCTGCACAATAGAGCAGCTCCCCCCTGACCTTGCCTTCCCCGTGAAAGATCTGCAGCTCTCCCCTCCTCCCCACTACAAAGGGGCTCCTTTCAGTCCCTAATTCTGCATTTAGAAAACAAAAGCAGATGCATCTAGTTTAGGTTTGGAGAGGGGGAGGCAAGAGCAAATGCTGAAGAACAAAGAGCTTTCCCTGACAGATCTGACTGACAAAGACTTTGTCAGCTCCATCTCTCCCTGAAAGGGCTGGAGCACATCAGGGTGCGGGGCTCCTGGCAGGCAGCTGCAGGGCTGGCGGCTCCCAGCCTGGCCAGGCAGAGCACACGCGTGTGGGACGTGCACCAGCCCCGCGGGGCAAAGCCGAGTGTGCACGTGTGCGCTCATGTTCACAGGGACGCAGCCTGGCCCTGGGGCTCAGGCAGGACATCCTTGTTTGTCCCCAGACGGGACCCAGCACCAAGGGCAGGCTGTGCCTGTGTCACCCTCCATCCTAGTCCCCAGGACACAACTGTCGTCTTTTCCCTCTCTCCCCTCACAGCCAGGCCACAGCGTTTGCTCTGCACCCTGCAGAGATTCCAGGTGTGTTGCCCAGTCTTGGCAAACCACTTCCCATCATCTGGAACATCTGAGTCACAGAGAGCGACCTGGAGCGCTGCCCCGAGGCCGGCAGCTCGGCAGTGGGAGGCAGGAATGGGGTTTGCCGATGCCCTCTCGGAGAGAACTCAAGCCCCTCTCACGGGCCAGTGTCCAGCCAAGACGTATTGACCCAAACCAGCTTTTTCTTTCCTCAGTTTCATCTCAACACCATAACCTCCCCCACCTGCCACTATTTGGCTGCTCCTCTGGGAAACACATTTTTTAGGAGCCTCTGCCTGCCAAACTGCCCAATCATCATCTTCTTCATGGAGGTGAGGACCTGCTCCAGGACCAGACATGCTTGGGGCACCCACAGTCATAGTTTTAGGAGACCGGGCCAGAGCTGACCAAGCAAGCTCAGCCAGGGACAGCAGAACACCAATGCCTCCCAACCTTGCCTTCAAAGCACCCAGCCCAGCTGCTTTTGCCACTTCCTTGACATCAGTGTGGTATCTCATTTTAAATCCAGCTGATAAAAGCTCTCTGCCCCTGCTCCATCACAGGGCTGAGAGTCCTGGCAGCCTCTGCTTGGGACAAGGCATCTCCTGCTGTCCCCACACTGAGACCCCAGCCTTGGGACCAACCCCTCCAAGCCAGGCAGGAGCTCCGCTCCCCTGCAATTGTCACATGCCGAGGGGCTCATTAAGACATCACATGATATTTTATTGTCTGCAGACAGCAGTCAGGGCAGGCAATTCCACAGCGGTGCTTGCAGCCAGCACTGCAGCATGTCCCCAGACTGGTGTCTGTCCAGGACAGGCACCCACCTCCTCCCCAGGCAGAGGGAGAGGGGAGATGGGGGTGAAGGGTGCTCAGGGCTCTGCATCCCCACAGGCACTCCTGGCACAAAGATGAAGCCTTCCCCACACTGCTGGAGCTGCCAGGTAAAGGACTGAGCCATCCATCCCAGAAAACTGCTGCCCAAGAGTTCTGCCAGGCTCAGCTCACTGCCCTGGGCAGCACAGGCAGGCAGTTACTTACTGAGGATCCATCAAAGAGAGCACAAGGGATCGTGCCCAAGGGGAGGCTCTGCTTTGCTGGGAGATGAGCAGGTGCCCTTGGAAGTGCAGCGGGGATCATCCTCGTTGCTGAGGATGATTATCCACTGCAGTGTATCTCCTGTACTAGGAGAGCTTGACTTCTGCCCCCAATTGATTTGCAGAGGGAAATTAATTATGTTTGTTTGACATTGCCCCTCTGGCACTGAGGCTGAGCTGCTGTATGAATGTCATTCTGTTCCAGCCTGGCTTGCTCGTGGGGCTGGGATGTTTAATAAGCTGTCCCAGGGGACCTCCAGCTCTTCCCATCAGTTGCCCTGATGCTCGATACACGCTGAGGCTTCTCAGGCTCCATGGAAGTGCCCACACACCCAAACAGGTTCAGAGACCTGGGGATGGAGCAGTGCATCCCTGGGCTTGCTGCCTGTGAGTTGGAGAAAGGACAGGCTCTCTGATGGCCAGATGCTGCTCAGCTGCCCTGATGGCATCAGGACACCCCGGTGGCTGCCCAGGACAGCAACTGTGTCTAGAGCCAGGGCAGGGCCATCCTCTCCCCTTGGCTCTCCACCCTGAGAAATCCTCCTGCTATCTTTGGACGGGCCCCAAAAGATCTCCAGGGGCAGATAAAGGTGCCAAAGTCCATCAGAGCAACAACAGCCACCTCCTCAGGCTGTTATCTTGTCTTCACAGGGGGAGGACACTCCAGATAAGAAATGTCAGTAATTTACAGCATTTGTAGTGATACAGGCACAAGACAAATCTCTTGGGGGTTCTCCTCAGATGAAGACTCCATCCCCTTATCGCAGCCCTCCAGCAGTGCCCGCAGCACCCATACACGGTCCCTCTCTACTGGGAACCGGGGACATGGGGACTGGTTCCTGGAACTGGTGGGATCCCTGTGAGTGGCCAGGGGAAGAACAGCCTGGGCTGATGCAGAGATCTATGCAGACATGGGATTTTCCTCTCCCCATTCCTGTGTGGGCCAGGCTGAGAACGGTGCTGGCATCTCTTCTTCCCAAGGCCAGATGCATTTCACCGTCTTGTTGTTGCAAAGATTCTTCACTTGGATAATCTGCTAATGGCATTTTCTGCACGCTGTCGTTTGGAAGCCCAGCAGCAGCTCCTTGCAGTGGGAGAAGGGCTGTCATTATGTGTCATTACCCACGGGCCATGATTCCTCCCCCACTAACTGGAGCTGTTTTTTTCTTTCAAGTGCTACTTGGATATTTACAGGGAAAAAAGCCACAGCTGGGGACAAAACAACCAGGATGAGGACTTTCCCCTGCAAGAGTATAAAGTGAAAGCACTGCAAAACAAACTCAAGCAGGTTTAGCACCTGGAAGGAAGGACCCAAGCAGCTGGGTCCTTGTGCCCTTCCCAGGCTCTGATGAATGAGGGATCCAGTGGATCCCATCCCTGGAGCTGCTCTGCAATGCTCAGCATAAGGATGGGAAGCAGAGAGGCTGTGAGGAAGGGAGGCCAGAGCAGGACAGAGGGGTGGTTGTGGCTGCATGGTATAACTGTGCTGCCTCCCCATCTTCCTCCACCTCATCCAGAGTCTTGGATCCCTGGATTTGGGAGCAAGGTGCCTTTTAATTGCCATTCATGGGAAGAAGGAGGAGTTTTGGAAGTTCTTGCACCCTGAAGGACACGACACAGAGGGCAGGAGGAGCTGTGCGTGGTCTGCAGCAGCTGCAGGCAATGAGATGCAGGCAGCAGCTCCTGCCCGGTGGACACAGGGCCAAGACCTCACTGCATCATGGAATCACTAAACTGAAAAGGACTGTTAAGATCTTTGAGTCTTGATGTCCACAGCCCCTTCCAGAGGAGCTCCCTGGGCACATCTGGATACTTAAGGAGCCAGTTTTCCCTGGGCTTCCAGCACAGTCCCAGTCCCCTTTAACTCAAGGAGTTTTCTCCCAGTTCTCAGGCTGTTTCCTGTCTAGACAGCCCTGGAGAAGCCACTGTATTTATAGAGCAGGGCAGAGAGCTGTGCCCACTTGCTCTGCCAAACCCACATGAGCCTGATGCTGCTGGCGAGGCCGGATGAGGATGCCTCCCACATGCTGGAAACAGGAGGAGGAGGAAGGCAAAGGAAACCACAGACAGACCCTAAACTCTCTCACCCCTCCAGATTGTAAATGGCTCCTCTCACTGTTAGGGACTGCTGGGATCCTCTTGCCCTTTCCCTTATTCTCAAACAGTCAATCTTCTCCTGCATCCCCCAGGTCCCTGCAGCATCCCCAGGTGGGCAGGGGGTAGGACTCAGTGCCAGGAACAGAACGACTGCAGGGCACTTCCAGGTAAAGGTGACTCAGCCACCAGCTCTCCCCAGGGTCTTATCCTGACCAGCAGTTCTGGAGCAGGTGACTGGTGTATATATAGAGCAAGAGCTGCACAAGTGCATAAAAGCTTTTAAAATTTGACTCATTGATTAATTCATCTGGGCTTAATTTGCCGGGGAGGAGCATCCTCTGGTACTTCCACCTGCCAACGTTTGACTTTATTCACCCTTCTCTTGGCTCCTGAGCTGTGGTTGCATTAAAACCTGTTTTAGCTGATGCTAGAGGACACGGAGCACAACCTGGCTCAGAGGATGGCCCTGGCGGAGCTTCCTGGCTCGCAGGGAGCTGTTGCAGGGGGTTTGGTGCCCAGAGGGTGGGAGCTCCCGTTCCCACTCTGAGCACTGAGAGGTGACTGCAGGACTCAGAGATGGGACATGCAAAGCCCCTTCAGCATTCCCAGCCTTTTCCAGCCTCTGTGCTGCAGCCCTGGGGGCTCTGAGCATGGGGAAGGAGAGGAACAGAAGCCAAACTGGGTTTCCAGGAAGCTTCCCCGTGATGGATTTATAGACACGGTGCCCTTTTTACAGGAGTTCATGCTGAAAACAAGCTGCAGATGCTCTCCTTGGGGTCTCCAGCAACGAGTCCAGATTTACTGCTGCCGCCTCACAGCTGTGCTCTGGGCCGGGGGTCGGTGGCTGCGCCCACCCCTCCCAGTGCTGCAGCTACTGGGGACGGTGTCACGGAGC
Source organism: Aphelocoma coerulescens (assembly GCF_041296385.1). Taxonomy (NCBI): domain Eukaryota; kingdom Metazoa; phylum Chordata; class Aves; order Passeriformes; family Corvidae; genus Aphelocoma; species Aphelocoma coerulescens. Next base: position 4,764,201 of record NC_091035.1, read on the forward strand.
TGAGTCCCAGCTGACCGCAGTGCCTGGGGCAGCCACCGTGCCTGTCACCCTCCCAGCAGCCGTGTCCCCATGCCGGGAATGTGACCAGCTGCCACCAAGTGCGCGCACTGTCGTGGAGCCAAGCCCCATGCCCAGCCGGGGGGCAGAGGTTTTCCCTGTTGTTCCTGAGAGACCCCAAGGTCAGGTGACTGCAGCGAGAGTGTGCTGGGCAGCTTCAGGGTGGGATTTGGCACGGGACAGGGGGTGATGGCTCGGCAGTGTGGGGTTAGCAGTTGGACTTGATGATCCCAAGGGTATTTTCCAAGCTAAACGATTCCTTGATTCTGTGAATTCCCCAGGGAGCTCAGTGGCTAAGCCTGTGTAGCCGTGGGGGAGGCAGGTGATGCTCCAGCCTCTTGCAATGCAAAGCGCCTGTCACGAAGGCTGAGCGACACGAGCGGCGACCCTGCTGCCGGGGCTGTCAGCCCGGCCGCTGACCCGCGGCAGCCCCGTCCCGGCAGCGCCGCGAGCTTCAGACACCGTGACCCCCGGCTCGGTACCAAAGGCAAATTCATGCCGAGTAATCATGCAAATCTCTCGCCCAGGAGCCCGAGGGCAGTGCCCGCCCAAGGGGGTCTCTCTGGCTGACAGAGGCGCTGGGCAAAACAATCCCTACCCTGCAGCTGGGCAGTTCCCAGCATGAAGCTGCAGCATTGCCTGCTCTGTGGCCCTCCCTGCCCTGCTCCGTCCTTCCTTGGCCCTGGGACTCATCCTGTGCCCAGACACGGGATTTTGGGTGGTCCTGGGGACCAGGAGCTCCACGGGTGCTCGGTGTGTGTGGACTCCAGTGCTTGGAAGTTTTCCCTGAAATACCTGGGGACAAGTTCCATCCCAACCCAGCACCTCCCATGCTCCTGCTGCGCACTGAGCAGCTGCAGCCCCAGGAAGTGCTGAGCTGCTGGCAACTCCCAGAAATTCCCCAGAGCTGCTGTTTTGTCCTGTGGTGACCAGAGAAGCCGCGGAAAGGGTCCCTGGAGCATGCCAAGTGCTGGGGCAGGGCTTGCAGAGTCTCCTGCTTGCTGTGTCAGAGCCCCAACACCACATCCAGCCAGCTCCGAGGCTGGAAAAAGTAGGGAAGACTTCGAGGCTAGGGCCAGGAGCATCCCGCCTGCCCTGCCTGTGTGTGGAGCTGTCAGTGCACTGGGCAAACTAAGGAGATTAGCTCTGGGATTGGAGCCGGTGTGAAAAGTGACTCCCATTTTGAACGGATAAAGCTGCTTTTCTGTCCTATGCTCTAGGACTGCACCAGCAGATTCAAGGTTTAATCCCTTCCGCCTGATCCTGCTCGTTAGACATAATGTAATTAACAGGCGAGGAGCTGCAAAGCTGTTTGTGCTCCAGGGTCACATCGGAGAACAACAGGGCACCAACTGCCGGCAGCGCAGGGCGGGCAGCGCAGGAATTCGGGGGGCTTGGTGCATGTGGAGGGCTCCACGCAGGGGCACGCGGCACGGGGGGCACGTGGCACGAGGGGAAGGACCCTGGTGCTGACAGATGGGAGACAGAGCCACCTGCAAACCCAAAGGCTTCGTCTCCATGCGCTGTCCTGCTGCTGCCTCTTGGCATACGGCCACCAAGCTGGACCACCAAACCCTCCTGGGGCCGGGCTGGGGGTCCCAGCACCAGGACCCCCTTGGGGGGATGCAGTGGCTGCTCCCCCCAACAAAACAAGGGGGAAAGGTCTGGACTGGGCAGGGAGCCCCCAGGCTGCCCCCACTGCACCGGCCCCTCCCCACCTGTCATGCTCCGGCTCTGCGGCCCTGCTGGAATAAAAGGCCCCATTTATTTGAGTTGTGCTAAATAAGTCGGCACAGCCTCGCTGGTCTGGCTGAAGACACCCCTGGCTGTCCTCGGGAATGTCCCGGGGTGCCAGCTCCAAAGGCAGCTGTGGTGGGCTTTAGATCTTTATGGCCAGTAAAGGGGTCCGTGGCTAATTTATGCCCCTCCTATAATTTACAGCCTTTTTACAGCTGCTGTAAAATGACCTATAAATCACAGGCAATATCATAGGGCAGGGACAAAGCCCCGGCATCGTCACCTGCCAGTTGGCCGAGCAGGCGGCGGGGTGGGGCCCATGGCAGGTACATCCCCGGCACTGGGAGCACTGGGCAGGGCTCGTCAGCTGCAGCTCGCTCGGGACCCTGGCCGTGGCACTCAGCACTGCCACTCCTTGTCCTGATCCTCGCCTGCCTGGGGTCAGGGGGTCCCCATCGCTGCCTCCACCAGCCGGGGAACCCCCTCGATCCCTTGCACGGGGACAGCTGATGCAGTGTCGAGGGTCACTTGGGGCATGCTGGGGTCGGGTGGGAGCGGAGGGAAGCTCGGTGGCTTCACACGGAGGTGCTGGCAGAGCTGCTGCTCCCGGTGCCCTCAGGAAGGGCTGACTCAATCCCTTGTGGGGAGGAAGCACCAACCCCCGGAGCCACGGCATCCGCGCTGGCAGGAGGTGGTTTGTGCTTGGGCTGGAGCGGAGCCCCTGGGCTCGCTCTGCCGCTTCCCACACGGCACAGCCGGGACTGCTGTTGCGCAAATTCCCGGGGCGAACGAGGAGGGAGCTCAGCTGGCGGGGAGAGGGGTCTGTCTTTGTGCCTAGGTGTGAGAGCAGCACAGGGGCCTCTGTGGCACTCTTGTCCTGGCATCCAGCACCTACTAGCACTGAGCATTGCCGGGTTCAGTGCTGTGGGGTGCTTCTCTGCTCCTCAGGGGGATCCCATGGGATGCAGAGGGGAGGGGAGTTGGGGCAGGGTGTCCCACAGCTCCACAGAGCCAGACTTGGCCATTCCACCCCACTGCCAGTGGTTAGCTAAACTCCTCCAAGCCCCATGTACGCTCCAGGATGATGGGTCCATGGCCCTGGCATGCAGCCAACAGGCTGGGGCCATGTCCTCGGCTTGCACCTGTGTCCCATTCCTAAAAGCCAGGCTTGGCTCTGGTCCTCCTTGCCCAGGCTGTAAATAGTGACCTGCTCACTGTGTTTCTGTATATATCTATATATATATATATAGATATATTTATATGCACCAATTACAAACTAAAGCAGTGTGCAGGAAAACACAGTGGGTATTTTAGGTGACAAACATTCTAGAGGGACAATGGCCCAAGTTTACATCTGGTGTGACAACTTGGAGGCACCTGGCTGCTGCCTGGTGGTGTTGGACCACCAGGTGTTGGACCATCTTTATTCAGTTTGAATAAAGATGCAGAGGATGGGGTTTCCTCCCAGGCCTGGGAAGAGCAGGCAGGGACCTGCAGCGTTGGTGGCTGGAGGGAGAAGGGGAGTGCCCAGCACGGGACAGGCAGAGAGGCCAGGAAGGACTGGGGAGATGGAATTAAACCAGTGACACCTGTGCTGCCACCAAGGGCCCCAGTGCTGCACAGGTGATGGAGCAGCTCGGGCTCTGCAGGGATGTCCTGCCCTGCTGGGAGCCCTGTGCTGAATCCAGCAGGTCTCTGGCAGCACTGCCAAAACCAGAGGCAGCGGGAAGAGGGCAAAGGTTTGGCTCTCAATTGCCAGACCACAAAAATATTAGGTGGGCAGGAGGGGACTGCCCAGGGACATGTCCGGTACTCTCCAGCCACAGTGGGCTGCAGTTGCATCCGGTGTGGTGGGACACAGTGGGGAGGAGTGGGACTGGGGCCAGGGCTGCTGGAGTGAGGATGCTGGGAGGCATCTGGGGCTGGGCCACGGAGCACATTTCTGAAATGTTTTAGGTTATTCCGGTTAAAAAACAACAAACCAGAAAGTGAAATTTTATCTGTGAGAGAGAATGTGAAGTTTCAGTAAAAAATCTGCAGATGTTCTGTCCGGGTTTGTTTTGACCCAAAGGCCAGATCAGTGTGGGAACACCCCAGTGACTTTGTACTGCTCGTGCTGCTGTGATGGGACCCACTGGTGCAGGAGCAATCTGCCACCCCTCTTCCATTTGCACTCAGCTCAGGCCTGGGTAGCAGCTCCTGGCCTCCTCCAGGCTGGTTTTTTTTAATCTGGGTGCTTCGTTTTTTCCTTTGTTAGGACAAAGGCTCCAGCGGTGCCAAGCTCATCCCTGCAGATGCTGCAGCTGCCTGGGCACCTGGGAAGCTGCCACTTGGCTCCAGACTCTGGCAGCTCCAGGAGAGGGAAGCAGCCAAACCCATTCCTGGCACAGCTGCCCAGGCAGCGGTGCTGGAGCAGAGACTGGTTGTGCTGTGCAGCTTCCAGCGGGCTGTGAGGCACGGAGGTGACCCAGCCCTGCTGCCCTCCCCGTGGCACACAATGGTGCCCCTGATGGGAGTCCTGCAACGGCCTGACCCATCGTGAGGAGCTGAGGGCTTGGGGCTGGGCTTTGGGATAAAACCCAGTTGGCTGCTCCTGTGTCCCAGTCTTGTAGAGCTGGAACTGGAGCTGCACTGGGCTGAAATCTGGCATGAGGTGCAGGGCAGCATCACATGATGCCACCTTCCCTCCCCCCAGTGCCCGCAGCTGGACCCTCTGGGGGATCCGTGGGTAGGATGGGGCCCCTCTGCCTTGATTGTCCCCCAGGAGGAGGAAGCGTGCGCAGGGCGTTCCTGCAGGGATGTGCTTCCAGAGCAAAGCTCCTAATTATAAGGGCCGCCCTGCACTGTAATTTAAGATGAACTCAACAGACGTCTAATTTGTGGCTGGGAACAGATTTAACCTGCAGGATGGGCACCAGGAACCTGCCAGCCCCGCCCCATGGCGAGCTGTGGGCGCGGTGTCACTTGGCTGTGGATCGGAGGCACAGCCCGGGCTCGCGGGGCTGGCACCGGCAGCGGCGATCCGCACCCACGACCCCGGGGTGCAGCCTCTGCTCAGGGCTCTCCCGAACACTGAGCGAGGCAAGGGATGCCCCCCAGCAGCCGGGTGGTGGGCAAGGCTGGCTCGGCCTCCCCTGGGATCCTCCAGGGTTCCGGGGAGGCACCGGGCGTGGCAGCTGTGCTGGAGGAGGTCCTGCCGCTCTCCTTCCTACCCTGGTCGCAAATAGAAAAGGGAAAGAGGAACATAAAGGGAAAATGATGTCACAAAAGTTGCAGGAGGGATAGAGGGAAAATCAACAGGCATGTTACTGGAAGCGAAGCCTCCCAAAGTTTTCCAAGCAGCTCTTGCCAGCAGCACTCGCTGCAGAGCGGGGACCACGCCGCAGCCCGGCACTCCAGAGGTTGCTCACATATCCCCACCTCTGTGCTGCTCCCATCACTTGCCTCTGTTTGGCCTTTTCTGATGAATTATTGAACAGTGACGCTGTGACACCCCATTCCCTGCTGTGTCTCCGGCTGCTGGGAGCTGATGAGCTGCCACGTCCTGATCCCTGGACAAGAAGGTCGTGGGTTCCGACAGCAGAACCTGTTTTCCCTTCTCTGCTTTGTCTCACCAGCAGACAGCTGAAAATATTCTTTTCCCTGGAGCATGACCCACACTTCTGGAAACTTGTGCATCTCCCAGGTGAAGCTCTCTCTGTTTTGCAAAGCATTGGCACAACTGCTTGGAGCGTGGCAGAGCAGGGACGTGCGGATCTATCCCAGGAAAGGGCTGGCATGAACCAGCATGGTCCTCGGTGTGGAGCTGCCTGCACTGCTCCAGGAGAGCTTTCATCCCCTGGGAGAAGGCGGGGAGTCCCATGGGACCCTGCAACTCTGCGGCGCTGGCCGACAGCCCCGGACTGGATGGGATGTATCCAGCCAGGCTCACTAGACTGCTCCTAATGGGATCATCTCTGGCTAATGCACAGGGCACTCTGATACAGGCATCATCCCTGTGCTTACCAATTCATTAAATAGCAAAAGGAAAATTAAGAATGAAGAGCGGAGTTTGTGGGGAGGAAGGAGCCAGGGGAGGGGGGATGCTGTGCTCTGTCTGCAGGAGCTGCCGCAGCGGGAGCAGCCGCCGGATCAGCAGCCCCAGCAGCAACACAAACCCGGGCTGTTTTCACTCATGTAAGTGCAAACTAATGCATTATTTACGGAACACGAGTAAAGCATCCAGGGAAGCACTCCAGAGCAGCTCTCTCCTTAAGTACAGGAAATTCTTTGAAAACACTTAAAGTCCGTGGATTCACAGATTTGAGGACCAGAAACACCATGAGGTCAGTGTGCCTCAGCCTGGTTGATGGGTCTCCTACAGCCCCCCACAACACCCAGAGACGGAGTTCCTGCTCCCTCTCCCTCCTCCCCCCATCATCCTCTCTCTCACAAGCATGCGCTGGTCCCCAGGCAACCCCCGAGTGCTCCTGGCTGCTGGCTCTGGCTGTGCCATCTATTTCGTGGTATGATTGAAGAGCTCTCCAGTGCCCGGCATTTGCTGCCCACGGAGGCACTTACTCACTGCAATCAGGGAGGCACTTCAGCTCACTTTTGATGAGCTGAACAGAGCACGGCTCTGGAATGGGGCCCTGCCTGGGCTCATCAGGCTGCAGGCAGCACCCTGTGGAGATGCAGCATCCCATGGAGACGCTTCCCAGCACCCCGTGGAGATTCTTCCCGATACTCTGTGAAGATGCTGCTCAGCACCCCCGTGCATCCATCCAGTGATGCTGCTCCCACTCCCACTGCCCAGCGGGGGGATGTTGTTGGGTGCTGAAGGGGCCCTTGCCTGTGCTGCAGCTCCCTGGAACAGGCAGGGAGGGATTTTTCAGCTGGGAGCTGGCTCTGAGATCCTTCAGCCCCAGGACAGTGCAGAGCAGCCAGACTTGCTTCTATGAGCCAAACCCTGCAGATAACAGCCCAGTTGCTGGGCAGAGAACAGGCTCAAAGGTGCAATTACTGCACAGATATTGCACCTTAGAGCTGCCATGGTGCTGGAGGCAGCCCTGACTCATAGAATTTGTGTGCTCCCCAGGAGCTGGCAGCCGTCTGCCTCCCCAGCCCCCAGCAATCTGCTCCAGCAAACTTTGTGAGGGCAGTGTAGGGCTGGGGGCAGCCAGCAACCACAGGTTTCTCCACACCAAAAGTACTAAAAATCAGGAAAGGTTTAAACCCTCCCCACGGAACAAGCACAGGCCTCCAGGTGCCATCGAGACACGTTACCCATAAATCAGGGTGATTAGTGGGTTTGTAAAGCCAGGGAGCATCGATCCAGGCGGGAGCACTCAGCCAGCATTCCAGGCAGCCGACCCACCAAGGAGGCTAATGGACACGGATGTATTTGCAGGAACATCCGATGAGATTGTTGCTGTGGGGTTTTTGCTTTTCCAGGACTGTGAAATCAATTGCCCTGACCTGGTGTCCTCATCCCAGGGTCCTGCACTGCCTGCTCCAGCCCCACAGGGCTCTGTCCCACCAGTGCTATGGAAGATGATTTTGGGAATATGATACAGAAATGGCTGCCTCACACCAAGAAACGGAAAATTTTTATAAACCACCTCCTGTCTGTTCTGCCCACATGATGAGAGTCTTCCCCCCATCCCCACTGGAAACATCAGTGGGCCTCTTGCGGGGGGACAGACCCTCCTCCCTCCTCAGCACCATCTTGGGAACCATGACTGAACCCTGCCAAAGCTGGGATTGATGCTGGGACCCTTTGGTGAACACAGAGCACATTACCTCCTTTCCTGAGGCCTAATTAGGGTCTGGAATCAAAAGTATATTTCCTCTCACTCAATGGAGCTGTGAGAAGTCAGAAAAGGAGCTTTTTGGTTCAAGTGCCTGGGTGAGGAATGGCCACAGCCCTGAGCTGTGGTGGCAGAGCCTGCAGAGCCTTGGCCCTGGAGTTTTTAAAAAAGGTTTTCATCCCAACTGTGTTGAGGCATCTAAATAAGATGCAGGATTCCCAACAGGATCCGGGCTGCTGCTGTTTGGAGTTGGAAGGGAACAGGGAAATTCTCTGGAGCTCTGGATGGGAACGGCTGTGTGCTAATGGCGCACTGGAAACCTGAGCCCACCCGACCAGGAATTTGCTGGCAATAGCATAAAACAAAGGCTCTGTCCTGGGAAGTCAAAATGCCGGCAGAATTATGGAGATGCATACTTCAGCTTGTCTTCAAGAGAGACACTTCACAGCGACCGGCCCGTGGTTCATGCAAAGGCAATGCAAATGAGACTGATAAATATGTAGTAGGATGGAAAGGCGACAAAAGGTGGCTGTGCGAGGCTGCGAGTGACTCCGGCACATGGGGGGGCTCATCCTGGTGTCCGGTGGCACCCTGCCACCCTGCCACGCAGCCTCGGCTCTGCAGGAGCCTCTCCGCTCCCCAGGGCATCTCTCAGGGATGCTGGAGGGGACGCGAGCACCCGCAGGGCTGGTTCGTTCTCGGGTGCTCCCTCTCCCAGCATCCCCGGCCCACAGACGCCGCTGCCGGAGCTTCTCGGGTTTTGCTGCAGGTGAATCGCGCTGCCCAGAACCCCCTCCCGAGCTCCGCCTGCACAGCAAAATGTCTGTGAAACCCAGCGGGGGCGGAGGAAAAAAATCCCAAACAACAACTGGATGCTGCCAGAGGATGCAGCAGCCGGCTCAGAACAGAAATGCCTCCCCGGCGTGGAGGGCTGGCGTGGAGAGGCCAGCTGCTGCCACCAGCCAGGGACTTCGCGGCTGCACGGGTCCGCGGGGAGCGATCGCTCGGCAGCGACGGAGCCGTCAGCTCTGCCAGCTGAGCCCAGCACTGCCCGGCCGCCTTCTTTATGCTTTCCAGTAATCTGTTAAAATAACTAGAATGAATCAATGACCGCATGCTTGATCTCCCCCTCCTGCCAAGGAGCCCTTTGGAAGGGCTGTGCAGGGGAAGGGCTGCGGGGCAGGGTGCGGGAGCTCCTGGCAGAGCGCTGCTGGGTGCTCCTGCTCCTGGCAAGCCCCATCTCCCGGCGGGTTCGTGCGCTCCCCGCAGCCTGTGCAGCGCTGCCTGTCTTCCTGCTCTCATCCAAGCTAGGAAGGGGCTTTTGTTCCATTTGCCCGGCCTCATTTCACCGGCTTTGTTTTTCTTGCAAAGCCAGAGTTCGTGATTTCTGCTGAATTCAGCTGCCGGCGAACAGCGTATGTTTGCATAAGTTATCGCCGCCCAGCCTCTCACCCGGAGGGCTCAGGAAGGCTTCGGCTCAAAGCAGCCCCTGTTCCTACAGATGCCAGAGAAAACACGGCTCCCTCGTCGGAGAGTGGTGGTGTTAGCAGGTTTGCCGCCCATAAATCAGAATTTCCCTAGAAATCACCCATCTGGTGTGCGGCCTCTATTCCCACGGGCCCGCAGTGGGGTGGGGAGGTCCCGAGCCCCCCGGATGCAGTGAGTGTTGGTGCACTGGTGGCACCACGGCCCCGTCCCGCACGGGGCTCCAGGGCTCTCTGGTGATGCCGTAGCTTCCCACCCGTGGAGCGGACAAGGATTTGCTCGTGGTTCAGGGGACGAGGCTCCAGCAGCAACCTGCGTCCTGCCAGCACCCCAGATTTTCTCCTCGCTTTCCACTCGCCCTCCTCTTGCTCAGACATTTGTTTAAAAGCGCGTGGCCCGGGAGCAGCCCTCAGGCAGCTCCTCTCCCTCCCGCACCGGTGTCATTTTCCCTGCGACGCTTCTTCCCCATAATTCACGGCTGGATCCCGGGTTTTGACACTCCGATCACTCCAGATAGGAATTCGCCAGCATTATTATGCAGATGAGCTTATGAAAGCCTCGGAGTGCTTCTTGTCTGTGCAGCCAGCGGGGTTAAAACAAAGCGGTGTTTATTCCTCGGGTGTGGGAGGAATGCCAAGTGGCATCGCTGGGCTGAGCATCGTCTGCTCAGGACCAGAGATGGGGCTGCCGCCACTCCCAGACTGCTGCAAGGGGGAAACCGCCTTTTTCCTGCTCTTTAGCCCTGGAAAACGGCATTTCAGCGTGCCCTCTGAGTTTGGTTGTTCTTAAACGAGTTTGAGGCAATGGGGAGGGGTTTGAGCTCCAGCACAGCCGGCCCTGGCCCCCCACGCCAGGTGTCTGCAGGCAGGGAGTGAGGGGGCAATAGGAGTTTAGTCTGGAGGGGTCTGGGGGACATGGATGGGGCTGGAGGTGAACATGCCTGTCTTCTCACCGCTGTGTCCCTGCCTGCATTTCCATGGAACACCTCGAGCGCTGATAAATAAAGGAGATCTCTGCTTCCTGCCGGCGTGGGGGCTGCGGCAGCACCGCGCTGCCGCCAGCGCAACAGGAGCGGGAGCGGCGCTGACAGATCCCGCCCGGAGATGGATAGGACGGCTGGGCACCTCACCGAGGAGAGATGGAAGAAGTGAAAGATGTGTTAAATGGCAATAACCCCTCGATGAAGTATTTCTCCACATCAGGCACCTGTGAATGATGGCAGTTGTACCCAGCCTTGATTGTTTCACGTCTGCTTGCAGCCTCCATTAGAAATCATCCATGCTCTCTAATCTCGCTCTCCCGACCATATATTACCTGTGGGGTCGATGTTCTACACAAATGCCTTATAATGAAATTATAAGCAGAAGGAAATCACATTTTAATAGAAATCCTGTTGGGTAACATGCCCTGCCAGAATCGCATTACAGGGCAGATTTGGGGGGAGGGGGGAGACTCTCTTCTCATATTGGGTTGGAGAAAACAAACAGCCGTGGTTGAGGGCCCCTGCATTTCCTCAAGTCCACAGCAATGTGCTTAGAGCAGTAATGGAAGCTGCTCCAGATTTTGTGGGCCCAGCATCCCTGTTGAGACAATCCCACCAGCGGAGCATCCTGTCAGGATGGTCCGAGTGGTGGCACAGTATCTCTGCCAGGATGGTCCTAGGCTGGGTGGGTGAAATTCCACTTTCGAGGGTTTTTGCTCTGTGCAGACTCCAGATCATTTTCATGGAAAGTTTTGCTGCGACGCCACGTTCTCCTAGAGCCAACCTTGGTCTATTTTCCAATTTTCCATCAAAAAATTGGGATGTTTTTCAAGTAGAACAAGGCCCATTTCCAAGGAATATGGGCTAGGCTTTGGCCTGTTTTCCAAGAAAAAGGGGATTTTTGCTTTAAAATCATGCCAAAAGATTGTTTTCTCAAGGCTTTTTTCTTCTGCTTAAAGATTGCAGTTTCACTGAAATTGAAGGAAGACGGGAATGAAAATCCTTATCCAAGGCTCTTTGAAAGAGGAGCTGCAGTGTGGGGGTTCATCCTCCCACACCCACAGCCACCCTCTGCGCCAGCTCCCACTCGCTGCTCCGGAGCGGGGGCACAGGGAGCCTTTGCTGGACCACGGAGCATGGGAACGGAGAAGAAGCAGCCCAGACCCTGACTCTCTGAATTTTTCTCAGCTCTGTCCTTGACCTTGTGCTCAGAGCAGAGCTGGTGGACATGGCTGAGCGCATCCTGCCCGGCCGCCCTCTCCGCGCCGGCACCTCGAGCCCACGCCACCGTCAGCGTCAATAATTAGATCCATTTCTGCTCCAAGAGGAACTTTCTCAGCCTGTGTAATCGAATCACCCTCGAGGTGCAGGAGACGTCATGGCCGTTGCCATGGTCCTGGGCAGGGATGGAGGCTGGGAGAGAAGCAGAGGGGCACAGGGGACAGCGAGCATGGGCAGGGAGCTGCGTCCCGGCAGAGCCAGCAATGGAGCGTTAACTGCAGTGGAAATTGTAGCGATCGGATGGGAATGCATGGTGCAGAGCAGGAAGGAAAGAGGGAGAGCAGGGGGATTCACTGTATTTGCACAAAAAGCTTGTGTTTTGTAGGAGTTTTTAATGATTTTTACACAGCAGTGTCAGAGATAAAGACAGTGCTCCCTATCCACTGGCATGGACCATGGCACCTCCTCCTCTCAGGGCACTCTGGGCTGCACGTGAGGCCAGTCCCCATCACCAGGCGAGAGAGCTGAGACTCCCCTGGGTAGGGGAGCCCTGCCCCAGTGCCGCCTGTGTGTGGCCTTTACGGCCCGTGACCAATGGCCCTGCTCAGCCCGTGCCGGCACCGGCAGCCGGGGGCTTTCATCCCAGGCAGGAATGCCAATTAAACTTTGACTTTCTCGGTGTCGCTTACTCAAGAGCTCAACTCTAACCCTTTGCCTTTCATATCGAAAATCGAGCCATGCCACGCCTGTTAACATCTGCACAGATGTTTGGGGAGGGAGAGGAGGGGTCCAGCCCTGAAGAGACCTTGCCGGTGCCACTCCTCTCCTCGCAGTCCCACCAATGTTTGCCGAGTGTGTGGGTGAGCACCAAGATGCAGGCGGGAGCTGCAGCAGCTGGCACTGGGAGTCACACACGCCCTCCCTCCCGTCAGTTTTGGGTTGAACAGCTCTGCCCAGCACTTGCATTATCTTAATGTGACCTTGATGCAGGGGTGGGAGAAGAGCCCCCCTTAGCAGCGCTGCAGGCTCTGCTGAGCGAGGTGATGGTTATCAGAGTGCATTGCTGGGTTTCCATAGGGGAGGAAGAATTTCAAGGGGTGTCTGTGTCCCTGTGGAGTTCTGGCCTTGCCTCGTGCTTCTCTTGGCTGAAGGGTGCCAGGCAAAAGAAGGGCTGCCATGGGGACACTCATGGAATTCCTACATCCTCGAACCTCTCATGCCTTTATCTCTTGAATCTTTACAGAGCAGATGTTGTGTGCATGACCGTAGGCAGAAACTCTCTGGCTGGATTTGCAGCCTTAGTTCAATTAACCACCTGAGCCCCATTCTCTCTGTTGGCAGCAGCCTCTCACTTTAATTAATCACTCACTCTATCTGCAGGGAGGACACGCTGGCTGCTGTGCCTGGCTGCAGCACGAGCCCTGCCTGTTTCTACGGCCGCTGTGAGCGCAGGGCATGTGCTCCTCCCCACCATGTCCCGGCACTGGGGAGCAAAGGAAATGGGGTGCAAAGGGCCTGAACTGAGGGAACACTGCTGCCCCTGTGCCTGGCCCCAGCCCCACATCTGCTGGCTGTGGAACTTTCCATGACAAAGAATGTTTTCAGAGCAAAAGCAAGGAGGAGGAGATGTGAGAGGAAGGCTGGGTGCTGTGTGGGCAAGGGACTGGTGGCCATGGCTTGCCTGGGTCACCCACACTTGTGCCACTGACTCCAGTTTCCCTCTCAGAAGGGAGGGAACAAAAGAGCAGCAAGCCCTGTCCAGCCCAGGGGGCTGCAGACCCCAGCCACAGCCTCACCTGCTGCCCTGCTAAAGAGTCCTTGGCATGCCAGTGGCAATTATTTCAGCCATAAAATCTAAATTCAGTTCCTTTATTGACCTGGCCTGTAACTGGATCCAGCCTGCAAACAGTACAGAGCCTGTTTCCACAGACCTCATTTTCCTTGAGCCTTTCCAAGCTACCCTTGCTCTTCCTGGGAGTACCTTGGGCTCTTGCAGCCAGGAGCGACCTGGGTGCTGCCTGGGGCAAGGGCAGCTCGGAGCGGTGCTTCCCAGCCCATCCGAGCGCTTTGCCTGCAGCGGGACAGGGATGCCTCAGCCTTTGGAGCAGAGCTGCAGATGTAAGCACAGGGCCTGGTGCTGGCCAGGTTTGCAGGTGGCTTTCTGGGTCAGATCTTGTGCCAGGCCTTCCAAAAACAGATCCTCTATTTTAATCCATTTGTTATTTCTTCATGGCTTTCACAAAGCACTTGTTGTTCCTATGTACCACATCTATTTATCTTCTCCTCCCAAACCCTCCTGCTCCAGACCAGCAACCCCAGCAGCTGGATGGTCCATCCCTGCTGCAGACAGTGCTGGGGGCTCTCAAGAACAGGGCTGGGACCTTGTGCTGGAACCTTACTGGTCTAGAGCCTGCCAGGGTAGTGGCACTGGCTGCTATTTAGATGCTTCTCTGCCCCAGCTGGGCATTTTGAGGAGGCTCCTGCCTCTTTTTCCTTCTTCTACAGTTGCAGGATGGTACCCAGACATGCTTTGGGAGATGGATGAGGTGAGAGTGGGATGAGAAGGAGCTCACTGCTGCCAGGAGTGTGGCCTGGGATGGTTATCCCCTTCTGCAGGGGGAAACGCAATTGCTGCTGCCTGCACTGGATGGAGGCAGGAGCAGAGGTGCCCTCGAATAATCCCCCTTCCTCCCCCGGCAGCTGCCAGCACGGGCTTGCAGCTCTTCTCAAGGTTTTATTAGTGCCTGATACAGACCCAGGCCTCCTGCCTTTGCCGAATTGTCAGGTTGCTCATAAACCAGAATGATTTTGGAATAACTAATGCTGAAACTATTCCATATCATAAAGGAACAAGGGCTCCTTCCCTGCCAGAAATGCTCTGCAGTGATGGTGCTCCTGAGCCCTGGTGAGCTACAGGAAACACAGGGCACTCAGTTAAATAGAAAAGCACCTCCTTCCCAGCACCAGGGGGTTGGCACAGAGGAAACCAGCACAGCGCGGGGTTCTCTGGGCTGGCAGGGTGTTTACAAACGTGTGCACAGCTGTGCTGGGCTCACAGAGCCTCCTGGGCACCATGGGGAGATCAATGAATCCTGAAATGGTTTGGGATGGACCTTAAAGACCATCCAGTGTCCCACCTGCCATGGGCAGGGACATCTCCCTCTTTCCCAGGTTGTTCCAAGCCCTGTCCAACCTGGCCCTGAACACTTCCAGAGATGGGGCAGCCACAGCTTCTCTGGGCATCTGTGGTACTGAAATGGGCTCTGAGATCTCCCTGCAACCTTCTCTTCTCCAGGCTGAAAAACCCCAACTCTCAGCCTGTCTCCAAAATAGAGAGCTGAGTCCCTCCGGAGCTTCCCCACCCAGTGTCCCTCCTGCTCCAGCACAGAGCTGGGGGTGTCTCCAGCCGGGGCTGGCAGCTCACCGTGGGGCTCAGCCCCATCCCTCTTCCCAGTGACACGCTGGTGCCGGGTGTTGCCCTTCCTGGGAGGGGTTCAGGATCAGGCAGGATCCAGCTCGTGGCGAGATGCTGGTTCTCTGCTCATCTGTTGGGCTGAGGGCGGGAGGAGCTGCTGGGGCGAGGGATCGGGTTCTCCTCTCTGCGGTGCAGTATCTCCTTGAAGCGTGACAGCCACGATTGCTTCCAGATGTTCGCCTCCTCGCCTCCAGCCGGCTGGGGGGGATGTGGTAAACTCCACGATGGAAACCAAAACCCAGAGCAGATGTACCGTGTCAGCCTCAGCGAGGCGCGCATCTGGCCCCAGTGCGCGGGCAGCGGTGCTCCCCCAGCGCAGCTGACCGGGCTCGCGGTGCTGCCCGCAGGATCCTCCGTGCTGTAGGTACCAGCGGGAGCGGCGGCTTGTGGGGCTGACAGGAAGCGTTTTGGGAGGCTGTGCAGCAGCTGCCCCAGGTCTGCCAATCCCTCCTAAGTGCCACGGAGACCGGGACCTTGAGGTGCGCTGTGGGGCAGGGTACGGCTGGTGCCGCGTGTCCTCCCCTGCCCAGCCCCGCTGCCACACCAGGGATGTGGGGAAGGACTCATGATGTCACTGCTGATGTCAGGATGGACTGGGATTGGTGACATCATAGGATAAATTGGGATGGAGGAGGGACCTCTGCCTGTAGAGGCTCTTGGCAGGCAGCAACGATTAGGGAGGAGCAGTGGGGAGCCTGAGGACATGCTCAGCTCTGGCCAGAGGGAAAATATTCAGAGGTGGGAGATGCCAGGACCTCGGGTCTCAGCTCTGCAGTGGCACCACACTGCCCACCTGGGCTTTGCCTTCCCCCGAGGAGCTGCAGGAATATCCATCTAAGGTGGAGCCCAGCCACAGTCCTGGGGGCCTCCCCTGCAGCCTGCACAGCCCATCCTCTCCAGCCAAGCTGTGACACCTTGGAACTCCGCTTTTACCTTGGACCTTGCTTCCCCTCTCACACCCAGCACTCATAACAACTATCCCCATGTTCCTCCTTCACAGAGGACTCGAGAGAAGCAATTAATCTCAGTAACAGGCTTTGAAGAGCAGAAGTGCTGCCTAAGCACTGTGCTGTCTCCTTTTGATGGGGTTAGCCGTGCTGGAATATGAGCGAAGACATTTGGAGTAAATTAATAAAGAGTTTAATGACATCCAAAAGTAAGGGGGATGGAGCATTTGAAAGAGGTTTATGGCTTTATGGGCAATGGAGAGCAATGCAAAGGGCATGTTTTCTACATCAAGTCTGTGCCTTGGGCTCCCTGAACATGATGAAGCCTTTGTGGTTTTTACCAGGGCACGTCTGTCACCCAGTCAGGCCACACTCCCACATCCCAATGCCTGGTGCTCCCCTGGCAGTGCTGCTGGTACAGCAGGATTTGTGTGACTTCACTGGCTGGCACTGCTGATCCTCATGCTGCCAATGCCGGCATGGCCGGCGCTGAGTTTGCCAGAGCTGTGGTGGGAAGGTCAGGGCACTGCAGGACAGTTATTTAAATCTCAGATTCCCTACAGGTGATGAAGAAGAATCATTAAAATTCAGCAGGTGCCATGGCCTGTTTTGCTCTGAGATCTCACTGCTCCAAGAGCACTGCAGAGATAATGCATTTTCCTGGCGGTGTATTTATGAGAGTCGAGATATGAGCACTTGGCCGAGCTCCCGGAGCGAGTGTCTGATGCCGCACACCCCGTAGATGGTGTTTTTCATGTTGTTTTTATATTTTTAGCCTGATTAATACCCTTGTGGTGGCTGGAGCATGGAGACTGCTTTATGTTTTGCCAGCAGGTTCTGAAGCCAACGTGATTTACACAGCAGCTGGTGGAGCGGGAGACACTGATGCAGCAAATGTTCTTCACCCACTTTCTCAGCACCTTCCTGATAGGTTGTCCCTGCCTGTCTGCTGGGATCAGCTGGCCATGGCATCTCCTGGGACATGAGGCTTTCCCTATACCAAATTTCATGGCACAGCCTTTCCAAAAAATGCCTTTTTACTGATAATCCCCAAGGGTCCCAAAGCAGGGCCCGGGGCTGCATGGGGAGATGGTTCTTCCCTGCAGATCTGCTTGGGAAAGCAAAGGAGGAGTGCAGGGTGCCCTCCCTCTGCTCAATGCCTACAGCTCTGCATGAGTACCCGGGGAGACTCTAACACCCAGGCTGGGGGGGAGAGAAGAGCCCCCAGGGTGCACCCCAGCTCTGGGGCTGCTCCAGAGGTGCTTCAGATGTCAGTCGGACCACTCCAACACTGGCAGTTCTTCTCTAGTCCTGACACTGGGCAAAATCTGTCTCATAGTTAGGAACACATATGTAGGGGGTGACCAGATTAGTTTTTGAATGCTGTTAATTAATTGGCTGGTTAATTAGCAGTCAGGTCCCTCCGGGCTGTAAAAGCTCTTAGTGACTATAACAGCCCAGCTCAAGGCTCTGAGGGCTGGACTGGGGCTTTGAGCATTTATTTCCACAGGCCTGTGACACCACCAGCCCCGAGCTGCTGGCACCACACTCTGCAGAGCTGCCAGTGGGACACAGATGGGGAGGAGGCCACTTGCAGGGACAGATGCACCTTGCAGGTGTCCGATAAAGCACATTGGTGCAGCAAAAACACATTAGCGAGATCCTTCAAGCCATGCAGGAACACACAAAAGGCACATGTACATCTGTATAAACTTACAGATGTGTGCTTGCACATGGACACAGGCATCTCTCAGAGTCCTGCCACTGTTTTCCCAGCAAACGCATCTGTCTTCGCTTGGGCTGGATCGTTCCACGTTCCACGTTCCATGTTACTGCTGCCCTGGCTTTGGCAGCACATCCTTCCCACCTCCCAGCCTGGCCCTGGCTCTTGAGCTGCTCTGAGAGGCTTCCTTGGGCTCAGGGACCCTGCGCTGTCACTTTGGTGCCTCTTCCTGGTCTGATGGGTTTTGCTGGCTTAATCCCAAGGGAGATCTGTGATGGGATACGTGCAGGGCCAGGGCAGACCCCACTGGAACCTCTTCTCAGGCTTCAACACGTGTAGGGCAGCGGTTGGAGAACAGGGACAGAACTGGGCAGCCAGAACACACCATCCTGCCCTTTGCATGGGGCTGATGCCCTGCCCTACAGATCTGCAGTTATTCCTTAATTCCAGGCTGTAACTATGCAATCAAGCTCTCCAGTGCAATAATTCCAAACCCTTTCTTGATTCCTGTATTAAATAAAGTACATTTACAGAGTATATGAATTCCAGATTCAGTCCAGGACTCCAGGGATGCATATTCCTCTCCTGGAACTCGTATATCCGGCCTGAGGATGAAAACCCCCCGAAGTCCTGAGCATAACAAGCATTTCTTGTATTTCTTCTGTCTCCGTCACATCGGGCATGTAGGGAATGCTCGGCTGATAAACAGCATCTGGTTGGAGTCAGGTAAGGACCTCTCTGGGGATTTGGTTCGTGGTCAGCTGCCAACCTTTCTCTCCCTCCTTAATGTGCTTTTGCAGATGGATGAGAACTGCAGCCAGTCAAGGCTGTGGTTTCAGATAACGCTGGGGAAGAGGAGGGGGGAGAAGGTCGGGCTCAGGCTC